>NW_004444225.1:1139687-1310796 GCF_000243295.1 Trichechus manatus latirostris
GCCGGGCCGGGCGGGCGCGCTCCGGCCGCGCTCGCTCCCTCCTCCCTCGGCAGCCGCGGCGGCAGCAGTAGAAGGCGGCGGCGGCAGCTGGGGATCAGACATGGCGGCGGATCTGAACCTGGAGTGGATCTGCTCTCTGCCCCGATCCTGGACTTACGGGATCACCAGGGGCGGCCGAGTCTTCTTCATCAAGTAAAGATCCGGGGGCGGCACGGGGGATCCGGAGGGTGCGAGAGGGAGCGAAGAGAGGGAGGTTGGTGAGAGGGGGAGAGAGCCCCCCGTCTGTGCCCCTGCAGCCCCCTCGGCTCGCTCCCGTGCCCCTACTCACGTTCGATCTTTGCCCCTTCTCTCACCCCTGCAGTGAGGAGGCGAAGAGCACCACCTGGCTGCACCCAGTCACCGGCGAGGCCGTAGTCACCGGACACCGGCGGCAGAGCACAGGTAACGCTGAGCCCGGCCGGGCCCAAGCGGAGTTGGGCTCCGCCTGGAGGAGGCGGCAGAGCCCGGGCTGCCCCGGCTCCCAGCAACCTGCCCCGAACCGCCGTCCCCGGCAGGCGGCGAGGTAGGGCGGAGGCCGGGCACGGGCGGCCGCAGGTAGAGGGGCCGCGGGGGCTCTGCGGCGGGAGTTCTCCCGAGTCTCTGGACGCCTCTTTCTCCTCCGCTGTTCATCCCCACTTGGAGACGGCGCCCTCTTTCCTCATCCCAATCTAGACACTCCCCAGCCCCGGCGTGGCCGGCTCCCCTCTCCCTAGAAACCTGGAATCCTGAGCTTTTTCACCCGAAGCCACTCCTGCATCTCCCTGCCGCCCCCAACTCCCATCTCATCCTGGATCAACCTTTGGGAAATCCTCTCCCCTCCCGGCTGCCCGGGACCCTCGCACTCGTCGGCCAGGATAATGTAGCCACATCCTTTCCCTCCTCTCCGGAGAGCTGCCTCCTGCCGTGCAGCTTCCTCCTCCTTCTAGGTGGGACTTGTGGGGAGGTGGCTGATAGGGGAGGAGGAGAGGAGTTTGGGGGTGCTGCGCTCTTCTCTGTGACAGATTAGCTCAGGGAACGCTTCGCGCTTTCCCTCCTGCCGCGGGAGGAGCAGCACGAGTCGGAGGCGGCGTTTGCAGTTGTAGTTGCTGGTGATCCAAAGTCTCCAGCAGCAGCGCTGAGGTTGCCCAGACCGCCAGGAGGCTGTGGGCGTGCAAGGGGGTGTTCTGTGTGGGGACATTTGTGCCCTAATCGGAGGGGATTGGTGGGGAAACCCATCTCTGGTGTCTTTGGTGGCTTGTTTGAATGCCAAATGTGAGTTGAGCCTGAGAAGGGTTGATAGTAGCTTCAGTGCTGGTCTGGCTTTCTTTTGTCATTCTTTGTTTACATTCGTGAAACTTGTTTGTCTTTGAAATGTAACGTGTGTTCTCTTACTGGCCTGCCTCTGGTTCTGGCGATTAGAAAGGCTTGAGAACAGTTTTGGTTGAAGGGGAGACCGGTTTCAGCAGTCCTTTAGAGCTGCCCTCCAGGGTACGTTCTCTATAACTCTTGAGATTTTGTGAATCTCTGAAGGTCGCTAGGATATTGAACAAGCCTGCCTTTTCTATTAATGCTGGAGTTCAGTGAAGTGACTAATGTCTCCAAATTTAGGTGGAGGAGGAAGAGGAAGGCTGCTGTAGCAAGCACCATGAGGTTATATTTGAAAGATATTTCTAATACACCATCATATTTAACTCCCTGGTGCAGTCTTGGAGTTTAATATACCTGTTCAGTGTTTTGCATACATATTTCAACTCTGATGGCCTTGTTTCCTTTGTGGGTAGTAATAAATTTATTTCGTGAAAGACAATATGGTATTTAAATTATTTAGCTAAATCACTGTACAGAATTGTTTTTTTAAGCGTATTTTGTTATGTATAGTATAAATATGTTTCATAACTACCCCTACAGATTTGATAACATTCACACTTAAAAAAAATTTTTATTCTCTTACATGATTTCATTTTTTTTTCTGCGTTGGTTTACTTTGCTCTGACGCTGGTTTTGTATGCACACTAAGGGCTTTTTATGTCGGAGAGGTATTATGATTAAATCCAAGCCAATTGTCATTTATAAGTTATATAGAGCACATATTCACCTGAATCATTCCCAGGTTTATTACTTGAAACTTCACATCTTTTAAAGCGTGTAGAAATGCACAAGTATGCAGTGTCTTTCTTTTCCCCTAATTATTTAGGAAGCTCTTCCTTCTCATCAGTGATGCTTCCTAGATGGATTCGTTTATGCATCTGAGAAATACCTCTTAAATATATACCTAAGAAAAAGGCAGCCGTTGCCTCTGATGCACAGGTTTTGTTTTTTTGCCAACCATTCATGGGTATTTTACCTAAGATTAGAAGGCATCCCCTTGCTGTTTTTGAATGCCAGAGCATGATCTCTCCATCCTGATCGTTAAAGATCATAATCATGTCAGATAGTTTCTAATATTGTTGATACTTATCTGCTGGTTTTAAATTTGAAGTACCATCTTCCCAAAGATGATGCTATATCTGTCTACTACCAATTTTATTACCAGTCCAACACCTTTTTTTTTAAGTTAGGGATCTACTTAATAAATGAAAGTAGCTAATCCTGAAAACTAATAACTAAGATGGATTGAAACTTATTTTGCTGTCTGATTAAAGTAATACTAATTACAACTTACATGTTTCCTAGATTTGCCTACTGGCTGGGAAGAAGCATATACTTTTGAAGGTGCAAGATACTATATAAAGTGAGTTTTTCGATGTTGATTTTTTTTTCCTTGGTAATTTGAATGTTATGATTCATCTTCAGTTGAATAGTTGTACGTCTGGACGTGATTTTTTAAGGTGTCTCATGTGATGTAGACTTTATTCTTTATATAGCATTGGAATTTTGAGAGGAAAAAAATGACATTCTTAGTTTTCTGATGTTGTTTGGGTACTCATTAATTTAGAGATCAGATCATTTAAGGGGCTTTTGTACGTGGTTCTGGGTGATAGAGCTTTATAGTCATTTATCTGTTAGCTGTATGGAACTTAAATTTTTTGATCTTTGATTATGTGTATTAATAGAAATCAAACAAAAATGAATTGATTGAGTTATGTTACAATCTTTTTTGTTATTTTTTAAGTGGATTCTTTTCCAGTGTATTTTAACCAGAAAAAGTAATGTCAAGCTAGGTATAGACTAATGAACAGTGACAGGGTGGAAAATAAAAATAAAGAGAAATAAATACCGAATATTTCAAAAACATCTATTGGAACATTGTAATTTTTCCTCAGTTGATTCAAGTATTATGTGAGTTAGCATGTTTTACTGGTATGTTTGTGTTTGAATAAAAGGCTTTCAACAGAATTTGCAGAGAAAATATGACCAGTCCCAAACTTAAAAATAATTCTATAGAGTATTGAACTAATTTCTGCTCAAAGTTAACTCGGTAGTACTTAGAGACAAATACAATGCTTGAGGTCAACATTATGGGGGGAAGAAAAATTATATCCCCCAAGGGAAAATAAATGTGGCTTTATTTTTATTTTAAAATTGGAAGCTGGGTTTATTTAAGACCTTGTTGTTGTTGTTTAAAAAAAAGTGTTTAATTTTTAAGGAATCAAGCCTTGAGCATGTTTAAATACAAGATTTGATTGAGAGTTTATTAGTAATAACAGATACCAGGTAAAGATGCCTTTATTTCATCAGGCCTACTAAGCTATTTTTACTAAGGACTTTTTTAAGATCTTGCCATACTTCTACTAAGTTATGATACCTGTATATTTAAAAAATTTAGAAGGATATTTATATAAAATGTTAGGTAATATTTATAGATATTAGGAATGCTTGTCTGAGATGTAGAAATAGAGAAAGCAGAAACAAGTTACAGGAACAGTAGTTTCATGGTGTGGTCCTTTTCTGGATATTTTTTGGTTAAATCTTTTATTTGGAAATTGTATTATATAGTGTTATTAGATGGCCTAAAAAATAAAGTCATGAGTAAAAGCTCAGCATCACCAACTGTTTTTCTAGTAGTTATTTTCATTCTGAATTAAACTAAGTTTGTATTGACATGAAAAAGGGTACTTTTTTTTTTTTTTTGATGTAGTGTTTATATTTCTGAGGGAAGACAGTTTTTCAAGTGAATTTATTTAATTTTCTCCAATTCGATTTCAGCTACTGTACGTTAAACCTAACTGATCTTATTTGAATAGAGGTGACACTGGAATTCTCAATACTATTTTAATTTCATCCGTGTGTACATTCTTACATGAACGTTTGTACATAGTATGGAATGCTGTTCTGTGTGAGCTGAATAGGTTTTAATTTAGAACCAAGCTATTAGAAAGGCTGAATTTTTGTTTGTTTTACTAGCTGTTTTGATTAGATTTTCCTTTATGTTGACTTAAACAAATCAAAATTTTATTTGAGTGCCATGCCTAAGGAAGTTGCTCAGGAAACTTAGGACAGTATTAAGAAAGCTGTAATAAATTTACTTTAACTCTGAAATCATAGCCATCATTTCTAAACTTGTGAGTTTTTATTATGTATATTAATAGATAGCCAATAAAATCATAGCAAAACAGTTGTAATCACTACTTTATATTATGAAAGTAATTTGTTCTAAAATTGAGCATGTTATAGAAATACAAACTTCTTTTATGTAAACTAACCATTGACAAATATCTGATTTCCTGAATGTTAGTTGTACAGCTTTACCTTTCTGTGTTATGTCAGAAAACTAATTTCTTTCAAGATTAGCTAAATCTCTAATGTGGACTATAATTTCCTGGAAACTTTTTACTTGTATTATTAGGAGCAATAAGTGATCTTTTATCATTCTAATATGATATGGACACTACTTTTATTTTGAACTTTACTATTTACAAAGTGCTTTCACATATATTACGGCGTCTGAATCTCATTTTAATCATGGGAAGTAGTCAGGAGAATTATTATTTTCATCGTCACACCACATAATAAAACAACAGTGACATGACATTGGAACTTAACAGTTGGCAAAGACAGCAAGATGAGAAACAGCAGAAACATGAACTATATTTAGAATATTCAGAGTAGAGGAAAAGATAGGAGTCTGAGGGAGGGAAATGATTAAGGTTGGTGGATCCATTTTTTCATTATTCTTTCTTAGATGAAGAAAGGTTATTGATAAAGTTATAAGAAAAGGAGGTGATACAGTGAGCAGGGTGGATTTTATTCACATGGGAAGAGGGATGATAGAAAGGGCAATAAAAAACACTATCCATTGACCCTCCTGCTGTTCTTGATCCTGTGTTCCCACGAGGCCCCCTTAGCAAGAAGGGAGGCGCAAAGAACTTGAGTTGCTTCTACTTCTTTGTTCTCAAGTGAAGTATATTGAACTCTCAAATTATTTCTGTCTTGAACAAATGCTGGTTGTTGTTTAAAATGGCATATTGCCAGAATAATTTATCTTTGGATAATACTTTGGTATTGACAATTGCACCTCCATGGGTAGCGTGGGAGAAAGAGTCCCGGAGAGCTGGGCTGTGATCTTGACTTTGGAGCTTAGTTGTCACATCTTTGTAAGTTAGGCTGGCTGGAAAAGGCAGCTTTTAAATTTCATTCCATTTCTAAATTTCTTTGAGTCTTATACTGTTCTGGGAATTTACAGTATTCTGCAAAATCATAAACTCAACAATGCTAAGAAGAGATGATGTGGGAAATATGGAAAGCTGCTTAGCTTTGGTATCCTGCATAACTGTTTTATTCTCTCCGTTGAAGCATTGTATGGACAGCCACATCATCTCCCAGATTAAGTGTAGAAGTATGTAGTGCCATAGTTGGATGTGCTTTCTTTCTTTCTGTTTGCTGCTTTTTATGCTTACATTTCCTTGTGGAGCGTTTGTATACATCATCTTCTTCCCTGCAGAACTGCGTGGAAACAAATACAGTGCTAATGTCAACAAAAGGACCTGATGATCAGAGTGAGTTGTACAGAAGACTTGAGTGGGACAGTTTACTGTACATACTTTTTGAAATTAGTTCTTTAATAAAAGTTTAGTTAGGTAACAGAATATATAATATATAGAATATATTTTACTTTATATCAGTTTGGCCCCCAAAATTATAACATCTGAAAATTAATACTTTATATTAAAAGTAAATGTTTAATACTTTAATTTTTTACTGAGAAAAGTAGTTTTTCTGTGTACCTTAAGCTAGCCAGCCTCTAAATTATTTTATTATGTGTTTGTACATACATACACGCAGAGTTTGAGTTTGATCATTTAGTTCCTATATTTTAAAAAACTAATTCATGCTATTTATCTTTGTGAAGAATGTAGAAAACTTATTAGTTATTTTTTGTAACTTATGAAGTATAGCTTTAAATAGTCCATATTCTTACTAGAAATCAAGTAATATAGCCCGTCAAATATAGAAGATAATCATCTGTATTTGAAACTTAAAAAGCTTTCTGCTTACTCCTTAAAAATGGTGCTTAATGACTTTGTAATGACAGGTCATGGCAGCTTACAATAAATGTGTCATTGACAATCCCTTTGTGCCTCAGAGCTTTAAGATGGTAAAATCAAAGTGCCAAGTAAGTCTTAAAACAATGTTCTCTGAATAGTGAGGAACTTTGTTCTGATTATTTAAAGATCATTGTCTTGTGTGGCAGGATTGGGGATCAAAAATATTTTTGTAGGATAATAAAATTGTATGTACATTTTGTGACGCTAGATTTTCATATGGCTTTTTTCTTAAAATTTTAAGTTCTGAAAATTGAACTTTTTCTTGGATACACAAATAGAAGAGTGTTTGATTTTGGCTAATGAGGTTTCATTTCAGTATCTGTGGCAGCTGAATCTAATGTGTGCTGGGCATTTCAAACTGATCTACAACTAGGGGAATTCTAGTATGGAACAGCCGTTGAAGGCTGCAAGTGAGAAAAAAATCCGTTTCTTCATAGGTTATCACAATTCAAAATGTGAGTGAAGATGAGAACCCTAACATGATTGCCATAAGAATGTTAGAATAAATTACTGTATATTTGATATTTAAAGTTGTTTGGTACTTTAATGCTATAATATAATCAGATTTTAATTACTGGAGCAATATAATGCTTCAGAGCAATTTGTGGACACTGTATTTTTTAATATTAATAACAGAAGAGTTTTGGACTGTACTATTTAAAAAGTACTTTATGCTAATTCATTAGGTCCAACACAACTATGAACTGTGGTCTGAACCTTCAGAGAGTTTATGATATAGGAAAAAGCATACAGTGTATTGAAAGGGGGACATGGTGTGGGGAATGCAGACTCACTAAGTGCTAAAGACACTTTGGCATCGTATTAAATTCGTTTGATTCTCATGATAGCTCTTTATTGTTATCTTTTTTCTTTTTCTTGGTCTTCCTTTCTCTATACCTAAAAATACAAGACAGTATAAGCAGGCCTTACAATATGTGTCTTTCCATAAGCTGGTTGCTTGGAACTCGAGGTGTATCATTTCATAGAAACAAATACAGTGATTAGGTTAGCAGGCCAAACCATAAACAAAAGGTTGCTTAACTCCCAAAAACCTATTTTCTAGTCTTATATTAACAAGGTCTTGGAGCTTTGTCATTCCTTTGCATCCCCTCAGGAGTGCCTGGTAGATGCCAGGTAGTGTACCCAGTGCTTGGGGATTCAACGGAGACCACACAACAAGGGCCCTGCTCTCCTGGAGCCTACAACCTAGTAGAGAAACTGACATTAAATAGAAAATGGGACAAACATGTAATTTAAAAATGGAATCCTCATAAAGGAAAAGTACACCTTGCTGTGACATTATGAAGGTTTACTACAAATAATAGTGTTTCAATGATAAAATTCATTTAGACTTTCAAGGTTGGGATGCCAGAAATATATATGTAGCCAGGACTTCCAACCACAGTGGATTTTGTTGTGAAATCCCACTGTCCTTCCTTTTCTTTAGCCCCAAGACCACTGCTCAGAACTGGTGTACTCTCCTTGTAACACGGTATAGCTTAGTGCCTGGCATCTAGTCAACCTCTAAATAAATGATGTCTATGATAATGATCAGGAGCCCTGGTGGTGTGGTAGTTAAGCGCTTGGCTGCTAACTGAAAAGGTTGGCGGTTCGAACCCACTAGCTGCTCCACAGGAGAAAGATGTGACAGTCTGCTTCCGTAAAGGTTACAGCCTTGGAAACCCTGTGGGACAGTTCTGCTCTGTCCTATAGGGTCACTATGAGTCAGAATCAACTTGATGACAAGGTTTTTTTTTTTTTTTTTGCTAAATGATGATGATGATGCTGGCTCTTTTAGGAAATTATTCAGGATAGAACAAAAGGAGTTCCTACAACAAGTGTTTATATTTTGAGAACCGTTTCTAGATTTCTCAAATTATTTTTTTCCCCTAATCTGGATGGAACCCTTTGTTCGTTTCTTCTTATTCTGAGAGCTGGTGTATGTTTAGGAAGACGGGGAGGAAGTGAAGAGTAAAAGAGACAAAAAAGGGTGAAAGAGGCAAAGCTCTGAAGACTGGCCTGGTGTAAGCACCCTTTTCTACCTTCTTCTGTCCTGTGGAAGACAAAGGCTGCTGAAAGTAGAAGGGTTTTCTAGCATTTGCTAACAAATGCTTTTCTCCTGTGACCTTTTCACTTTTATATAACAGATCTGCCTAAGTCAAGGCTAATGGTGAAAAGTTACATGTATATATGTATATGTGAGTTGGGGTTAATGGTATGAAAAATGATATTAGTTGTTTATCATTTGTTGTCATAAGAAATGGCAAATTAAAATTAAGCTGTGCCATCCTGGAAGAGGTAAGAGTTGGGCTGGACCTGAGGGGATGGATAGGACTTGGATAGGTGGATATGAATGACTGGTAGGATAAATCCATGGGAGTGGGAACATGTATAATGTGTGTGGTGATAACTACCTGCTAGTAAGTGACGTTAATTTAGAAAGTACTGGCATAACGGGATAGTTTTACCTAGGAGTGCTGTTTGGAGCCATATTGTGCCTAGGCTTTAGATTTCAGACTGAGGCTTTTATTTTTCAGGCAAGGCATTGCAGATGATTGTTGGTATGGCATTAATAACATAAAGTAAAGGTTTTTAGGGAGATTTTAATATAGGCAGTATGGATTAGAAAGGACTAAATCTGGAATGAAGGAGACCAATTCTGAGTGTGTTGCCATATCTGGGAGTTGCTTGAACCAGGTTAGTTGGTGGCAGCAGGAATGGAAGGAGGGAGGCCATTAATCAAAGATATTAAAGAGGAGTTGACAGGCCTTCAGAGTCTTGTTGAGCTAGGAGGTTAACAGAGAAGAAGAGGTCAAAAGCTACTCAAAGCTTTTGTATCTGACTGGTCACAAGAATGATGATACCCTTGACCAAAATAGGGAGTAGGCGGTGGAAGTCCTACGTGGAGGTGTTGATGGTTTGGTTTTTGAGCTGCTTGAGAGGACATAGCATTTTAGGTTGTAAAAATCTGGACTTTAGAAAGAACTCCCAACTTTATCTTCTTCTCTCCCCATGAATAATTAAACTCAACCCTTCTCATTTTCTCCTCTTAAACAAAAATCTTATTTCAGTAACTGAAGACCATTTACCTGTGTATAGATGCAGACTGGGAATTTCATATGCCTTCAAGCAAATACTTCCTGAGTATTTACTGTGTACCAAGCATTTTAGGTTTTGTGAATGAAACAGATGTGGGCCCTGTTCTTAAGGGTCTTATAGTTGAGTTAGCAGGAGAGACAATAATAAAATAATCGCACAAATATATAATTACATACTGTGGTGAATGCTATGAAATGCATATCATTTTTGACTGCATGTATTGTGAAGTCTAGGAGAAGTCTTTCTCGCAAACAGTAGAGATAAGAGAAATAAGCCTGCCTCTGAAAGTTAAGCTTGGAAACCTCCATAGAGGGATCAGAACAGAGAAATGCAAAGTCACCTGGGAGATGAATAAATAGCATTCATGTCTTGAGACTGGATCACAACCTGAGTGATATTGACATATCTAAAGAAAGATTCAGGAGTTGGGCTTGTTCTGGGATGGAAATATAGAAAAAGGAGAAAGATTGCAGCAGAAGTCAGCAGTGTCTGTGAAGCACTATCTAATAGAGAGGGAGGCTTAGCCAACTGGTTTTGATGATTATTTCAGTCTCAGCGGCAGGGTCTTCCAATAATTTATTCAGTCCTTCATTCTTTCTTTCAATTCTATTCAATATATTTTGAACTCATAATTATGTGCCTTAATGCTTAGAACACATCAGTAAACAAAATGGACCCCAAAACCCTCTCCTTCTGGGGAGTGGGGGAGAAAATGTCAAACTATACATAATAAGCAACTTTTATAGTACATAAGAATATATAAGTGCTACGAGGAAAAAAAGAGAGCAAGGTGTGGGGGATCATGAGAGGAGTGATTTGCAGTTTTTAATAGGGTGGTTGGGATAGGTGTCATTGACTTGAGCAAAGACTTGAAGGCTGTGAGGGAGTTGACATGTGGCTGCCTGGGGATGAGCATGCCAAGCCAAAGCAACAACCAGCACTAAAGTTCTAAGGTGGAAGTACAGGCGGCGTATTTGTGGAATAAGAATGAGTGTGGGAGAAAAATGGGGTGAAATCAGAGAAGTAACAGGGCTAGACTGTCTGTAGGTCTCCTTGGTGGATGTAAGGATGTTGGCTGTTACTCGGAGATGGAGAGGCATTGCAGAGCTGAGCAGAGGACGTGATCTTACTTCACCCTTTGAAAGGGTCACTGTAGCTGCTGTGTTGAGACCAGATTGTAGGGAGCCAGTGGAGCCCCCCACCGCCCAGACGAGGTTGTGTTCGCCATCAGACTCTCTCCTTATATTTCTCCTTAGCACTTAACAGGATTATGATTAAATATTTAATTGTATAATTACCATATTTCTTTCTAAGCTGCCAGTGGTTATAAGTTACACTATTGATTTAATTTAATAACAGGTTTTCAGGGGGAAAAAAGAGAGACATGACCATATTAAATAAACCCCTTGATCCTTATTTCAGAAACATTAATATATATTTAAAAAATACATGTTAGAATCAAAGAAACATTTGTTTAATACCTATTTCCCCACATTCCAGATGGTAAGGAAGCTTCATGAAAAGCTGTCTTGCTTGGTGCTGTGTCTTTTGTTCCTCAGCCTGAACATTTCTCTTACTAGATCCTCAGTTAAGTATTTGTTGGTTGAATGAATTTTGCTGGATGACAGTAAACTTAATTCCATGCTATTTCACAACCTTATAATTTGACTGTTTATGAAATGTAAATATTCTGTCCATGTGACATTTGTCTGTTGCGGTATAAATTAGTAATTCATCTGTTTGTTGAGCTTGATTTGCGAGACTGCCCTCTGAGAGAAAGATAGGATCTGCTCAGAGGCTGATTGTACAACCAGATCACATGATAAGCGTAGGCCAAGATAATGTAGGGCCCTGTGTGGCTTCTTGGGAGACAACTCACCAGCGTCTCCTGACATCAAGACCTTGCCATTGACAATCCCATTTCCATTTAGAAACTTCCATAGTTCAAACTGGAGCTGAACCAAAGGTATTTTTATTTCAGGAGAATAAGGAGATATTACTGAAGTCAATACTATTGTGAATAGTATGAATCAGGTGAATGTAGACCAAATCTTAGAATACTGAAATTGGTGGGTCTTGTGTGAACCTGAGAGAAATAGAAAGTGGCTTTCATGAGATACAGATGATACAGCATTGACTGCTTAGATGCTTCTGGGCTGTTAGCTGAGGGAAGAGACAGTCTTGTAATCATCTTTATAAGCCCAGTGCTTGATACATAATAGGTATTCATTAGATGTTTTAAATGAAGACCTAGAACAGATTGTAAGAAAAAAAACCAAAGACCATACCAGTTGCTGTGGAGTTGATTCTGATTCATGGTGAGCCCCATATGTGTTAGAGTAGAAATGTGCTCTGTAGGGTTTTCAGTGGCTGATCTTTTGAAAGTAGGCCTTTCTTCCAAGGTACCTCTGGGTGGACTCGAACCTCCAAACTTCCCGTAAACATCTGAGCAGGTTAACCCTTCGTACCACTCAGGGACTCCGTTGTAAGAAAAGCCAGTTCCTTTACCCAAATTAAACATTCCAGAGCCCTTTTCTGCTTCTTGTCTGTCGTCTCAGTCAGACTCTTATTGTTGCAAGTGTCAGTGGCCCAAAGCCAATCAGTGTAAGCAAAAGGAGGGCTTTATTTTTCGCATTAATTTCAAGAGTGACACACAGGAATTCTTCAGTACTTTTCCTTGCCCACTTGCTTTTACTGCAGAAGACTTCTCTCCACTACGTACACCAGAATAATGGTTGCCTGCAGCCCTGAATTATACTTTTAGCTTTTTAACCCAAAAAGTAAGGTACCTTCTCTAGTTCCGAAACAATCTTTGACAAGGACTTTGACCAGCTTGGATCACATGCCCATTGCTGGAGCAGATACTGGCCAGCTAGTCCTTAGTCATTGCCTTATGTTGTGATTGCATCCAAGATACTAGTATTGGCAAGCCCTCCAGAAACAACGTGATTAGAGAGGAAGACACAGTTCGCCATAGGAAGTGGGAGTGCCAGAAAGACTAAAACAGCAGAGGTCTACTGCTCTTCCCTCGTAATATAGTGCAAAGTGCCTAAAGGTCAGACAGACCGTAAACTGGGTGTCTGTAAACCGAGAAAAAAAGTGACGGTACCAGTGATGTTAAGGAAGCTTTTTGCCTATTACATTGCAGAGGGAGTCGTTGAAGGTATGCAGGGTGGGTAGGGGGTTGGTTCAGGCCTGGACCTCGGAGAATGAAGAGCAAGTGTTGAGCTCAGTAAGTGATCTCAGGAAGAAACAGTAGAAACCAATCCTAGACTGGCTGTTGTGAGCAAGGGAGATTGAGGAAACCAACTTCAGTTTAGCACAGGTGGCATTAGAACCTCACTGTCATAGAATCCCCACCCTGCTGTGGTAGGCCAGGGATTCCCTGGGCCCTTCTGGAGTTCCTGACCACTTCAGAGAATAGTTCCCAAACAATATCAGTGCTTGAGTAATGTTTTCAAAGGCTACTGGCTGTAAATACTTCACGTGAGGTGTGTATGTGTTTGTTTTCTATTCCCTCCAAATAACTTGGATTCTTTATACCCAGATCTGCTTGAATAAGGAGTCCTGGTGGCACAATGGCTAAGTGCTTGGCTTCTAACTGAAAGGTTGGTGGTTTGAACCCCCTCAGTGGCTCCATGTGAGAAAGACTGGCAATCTGCTCTTGTAAAGACTGCAGACTAGGAAACCCTGAGGGGCAGTTCTGCTCTGTCACATGGGGTTGCTATGAGTCAGAATCGACTCAGTAGCACCTGACAAAAACATTTCCTTGGAAAGGTATGATCTAAAAAAAGAATTTGCCGCTGTGATGAAAAAGTTGTTTTAGTCTTCACGTTAATTTAATTCCAGCAACTTTTGCTGAAGTTGGACGAAGGTACATATATTACCCATTTTATTAAATATTTATTATAAAACTGTTCAATCTGAAATTTTAAACTCAGTAAAGTACAATAGGATGGCAAAGTCCTGGAGAGAAAGAAGGAACTCATGGGCCAGTTTTCATAATACAAAGCAATGATGTAGGGAAAGTAACTTCGTGGAAAATTTTTTCTTCGTTGAAGATTGACCTGTTGTGCTACAACATTTATTCTGGAAATTTGTTTTGAAAACCACAGAATATAGATGCATTCCAGTAATTCCAATAATGCGTTTTTAAGTTAGTAAAGAAATAGCAGAGAATGAATCCAAATCAAATAAAGAGAGTATATGTTTAGTGTGTTTGCTTTTTTACTACCTGTTTTATAAGTTTTTTTTTTTTCTGATTATAGAAGTAATGAATTTTTATTGTAGAATGTTTGGAAAATAAAGGAGAAAGTGAAAATCACCCACAGTCCCATCATACAGAGAGAGTTGCTACTTAATATTTTGGCATACTGGAAATCAATAATTATATGTATATGTGTTTTTAAAGATTAGGGTCTTATTGCTAATCTTCCTGTGTTGAATCCTGTTTTCATTAAAGTTGTGTGTCCTTCCTGTGTCATTATATATTTACTCAAAAGAAGATTTTTGATAACTGTATGATGTTCTGTCTTATGAATATATAATAGTTTAATCATGCCTCTCTTTTTAGACTGCATTGTTTCCAACTTTTTGCTTTGAGAAAAATCTTTTATGAACATTCTCGTATTGATGTCTGTTTCCTAGAATTGGAATTATTGGGAAAGGATATGAACTTTTTTAAGGTCTGTCACTTGACATTTTGCCAAATTGACCTCTTGAAAACTTGTACCAATTTCTATTCTGACTTGCAGCATATTAGAGCGCCCTATTTCTCCATACCTGCAAAAAATACTCTTCATTGGATGAATACAATTTAAAGACAACTGATGCAGAATCTACGTGGAACAGGGGTAGTATTTCAGTTGTCTGCTGCTATGTAGCAAAGCACTACAAAAATTGGTGGCTTTAATCAACGGTGATTTATAATTTCTCACATTTCTGTGGATTGACTGGACTCAGCTGGACAATTCATCTGTTCAGTGTGGTATAACTGAGGTCATTCATGCAGCTGCACTCACTGAGAGCTTGGTTGGGGCTGGAATGCCCAAGATGGCACCTTACCCTCTGGCGTCTTTCTCCTTGTGGCCTCTCATCATTTAGAAGTCTAGCTGGAGCTTCTTTATAGTGTGGCAGCTGGCTTCCCATAAAGAGCATTCTAACAAGACAAGCCCCAGAGTTCAGGTGCTTATAAAACTTCTGCTTGTATTATGCCTGCTCATGTCTTGTTGGCCAAAATAAGTCACATGGCCAAGATCAAAGTAAAAAATGAGAGAGGACTGCACAAGGTTTTAAATACGGGAAGGTATGGTTCATTGCGAAGGAGCCCTGGTGACACAGTGGGTAAAGCGCTCGGGGCTAACTGAAAGGTCGGCGGTTCGAACTCACCAGCTGCTCTGTAGGAGAAAGATATGGCAGTCTGCTTCTATAAAGATTTATAGCCTTGGAAACCTTATAGGGCAGTTATACCCTGTCTTATAGGGTCACTGTGAGTCAGAATCGACGCGACAGCAATGGATATGGTTCATTGCAGGCCATTGATGTAATCGGCTACCACAGATGGTAAGTAAATTTAGCTGTCACTGTAACTCTTATTGATTAGTAATAGCTGTTTGGAGCACTGTGTGCAGAAAAATTCAGAGACCAACTTCTGGGTCAGTGGGAAAGCGTGTTCTGCTTAGCTAGTGATGTCTGCATGGGCTTAGGTGAGTAGATGAGTATAGAGGTGCATTTACCATCCTTAATTTAATATCTGTGCATTTATGTCATAAAGCCACAGACCTAAAAAGTAAAATTAATTCATGAGCTTGCATTTAAGCCACAATATTTTAAAAATATGACTACTTGACTAAATTGAATTTTAAACTTTTGTTCATCTTGGCTTCATACTGACAATTAAAATTGTTCTATAACAGTATAAGATACCAGTAATTGGTAGTTTATTCTAAATTAGTTTGACAGATTACCATAATACCCATATTTTACACCAGGACTGCTATTTCCCATTTCTATGTTAGTAGCCAACTGAAAAAGCTTTGGCCGACTTCATAGATGAGCATCAAAGTACCTATTGGCAGTAGTTCGATACAGCTGTGCCAGGGACATATGTTTATATATATATCACACACATGTATATGTATTTATGTGAGTGTGGGGGTGGGGCGTGGAGATTAGATGCTTGAATGAACTGTCAACTTGACTTTTGGATTAACACCACTATGGTTATTATTAATGGCAATATTTGAGTGAGAGTAGCCACCATAACCCTCTGCATTCTGAGGGAGACTTTCCTGGGGAAGTGTTACTGTTCTTCCTGCTACAGTGGTGTGGAGTCTTCTTTGATACCTTTCCCTCCCACCCCATACGCTGCTCCCTAAGAGCTTATAAGTATCAGCAGTTTTGTATGCATCCTTATATTCCCTTTCCTTTGCATTACATGCATACACATATATAAATATATTTCTGTTTTAACAGAAATAGGACTTGCTTTATGTACTATTTCTTAGTTTTTCTATTTATGTAATAAATGTCTTAGATCCATTACCTCTGCTACCTCTGTGCTTCTGTTAACCATATTATCTATAATATCTAACAGATAATATCTATTAAATATCTATTAGCTATATTATTTATTTCCTCTATTAGCCATATTACTTCGAGAAAGTTGCTTAATCCTCATGCATAAAATGGAGAGAATAATTATTGTCTTGAATATTTATAAGCTTATGGTGTGAGTTAATTTATTTGAACAAGCTTTGAAAAGCTGTAAAGCATAGTATAGATATGAAATAAAGGTATTTGTTTTGCAAGGTCATGACATCGGATATATTCAGTGTCATTTATGCTGGAAAACAACTTAAAATGCATGGCCTACTAATAGTGATTCAGAAACATCATAATTGAAAGTCTTCTCATCTTGTGTAGATTTTAAACACCATTAAGGTAGGAAATGTCACACGTAATAGTCAATGAATACTTGTTGATGTGTGGTATACATTTAATAATATGAATGTTTGTTTTTTGAGATGCTACTTTCTATTTAAAAAAAATGATTTAGTAATTAGAAATCAAGTTTGTGAAATGCCCAGTGGCACTGAAGTGAACTTCTGTTAAAAAGTAGTGATTGTCCAGGGCTGCAGATAAAAGGCAGGACCCAGCTGGAATATATTCTCCAGTTTAGTAGATAACTTAAGGTGTTGTAACATTAGGGACTCTCATGTAGGCAGGTGGAACTGAATTGTTAGAGTGAATGCTGCCAGCAGTGTATGTAATATACCCGGGAGTGACTGAAAAGGCAGTTTTGAATGTAGGTATTGCTGGTGTTTGAAAAAAGATATTTTCTAATTTTATGTTAAACAAATCAGTTTAAACGTAAAATAAGTTAGCTGCAAAAGAGGGTAGGTGGGGGAGGAGAAGTAAAAGAACCGAACCCCTCATCATTAATAAAATGGAATAAAAAAATTGGGATTACAACTGTGCAAATATATAAGTTTGAAATATTTTAAACGTGTTAATACCCAGGCTTGGCAAAGATTCTGGAAAACAGGAGCTCTTGGGCACTGCTGATTGGCCCAGGCAGAGCCCATAACCAGTAGTGGCTTGAGTAGGCTGGATCTGAGAACTGTGAGCGAGGGGCCTCAGTGGGTTCACATTCCTTTTGAACCCTGTCCTCTCTTTCCCTCTCATTTGATGCTCAGAACAACTCCACAGGATAAAAGGCAGGACAGGCCTTGTCCAGTTTCAGTCATTAAACCTTTTATGCTTACCCAGATGAGTGGGAAGGGGAGGTAGCATGCATGCTTATTATACCTACTTTAAAAATTTTAGATACTTCACTTCTAGGAGGTAGTAGAAGACGGTGTACAAAAAAGAAGTGAAATTCCTTTGTGAATTTGAGAAATAGATGTGTTTCTCAGAAATAGTTCACACTGAGAAATTTCTTTGTTTCAGAAAAGAATGATAAATGGACAAGGAAGTCAACTACTTATTTTCTTTTTACACAGAGGAATCCCAGGTCCTTTTTGAACATTGTGCCACTGATGTCACTAACTGCAGTTATACTACAGGGGTGAGGGCAAACCCCGCCTTTATCACTAACTGCATGGCAAGGATCAGCATGAATCCAGTTCCCACTTGAAATGGATCCAGGTTTCACCTAACCATATCTCCAAGATCCTTGTTGCCAGCTACTTTCTTGACAATTCCTCCCTCACCCCAACCACCCAGAGTTAGGTCAGAACTTTCCTGGCCACCCAGGGCCAGGTCATCGGGGAGTAGTCATAGGCTCAGGAGTCTGTACAGCTCCCTGCACTTCAGACCAGCCAGCCCCTCTCTCTTCTGCTAGCCCCACTGGGCCTAAGTCACAAGCTGGAAGGACTCTGTCCTTCTTCATCGGCTGCTTGTGAGGCCTTTTTTGGTCCAGTAGCCACCTGAAGCTGGTTTCTTACGAGTTAGTACTCTTTCCTTACGACTGTCTGTTCAGCCCTCTGAATTAGCCACCCTGAGCAAGTCAGAATCCCATTGCCCCAGCGCGTTCATTAATTCTCTATAATGGCTCACCAGATTCACAGAGACTATTGCCTATACTTACAATTACCCATTTATTATAATCAGAAAAGATCCAAGTGAAGAGACGTATCAAGCAGTGTCTGTTCCCAGCATGGGGCTTGCATTGTCCTTGGGGACATGCTTACTCTCTCATGCCCCTCTCTCTTGTTCATGCATGTTTTCATCAATTCAAGAGGCCCCAAAGAGGAAGCTTAAAGGCCTAGGGTCCCTTAATCATTGGGGCCGCAATGAATATGCATGACCGGGACCTTAAATGCATAGTTAAGATGATCCAATCAATGAATATGCATGATTGCATCATGCTCCCCCGCCCCCTTTCTTGAAGTTAGTTGCCAGGTGTGGACCTGTGTTGTAGCACCTATTTGCCTGGCTATTTTAGAAAGACAAAAAAACCCATTGTGGTCAAGTCGATTCCGACTCATAGCAACCTTATAGAACAGAGTAGAACTGCCTCATACGGTTCCCAAGAAGCGCCTGGTGAATTCGAACTGCCGACCTTTTGGTTAGCAGCTGTAGCTCTTAACCACTACACCGCCAGGGTTTCCAAGTTAGCCCCCAGTTACCTTTATGTGAATGATTTTCACTCCAGCTACCATTCCTTTCTCAGAGGACTTTAAAAATTCATTGATGAGGTTCTAAATCCTTTTTATATATAGCAGGCACTGCCTTGCTTGCTGTTACAGCCTTAGTGCAGAAGAGGACCCTGAAATTGAAATATTTCTCAATAGTGTCATCAATTCTTCAAAAGCACTAATGGAAAAAAGTAATAGGTTTTCAGAATTTAACAGATGTGAGTAATTAATCTTGCTGTGTCAGTTAGTAATTGCTGTATAACAAAACCTCCAGGAAGTCAGTGGCTTAAAATAATAACTATATGTTGCTGCTCACAAGCTTTGGGGCTTACTCATGTCTGAGATCAGCTGTGGGTCAGGTAGGAGGCTTTGCTGATTTTGACTGGTATGTTGTTATTGTTAGGTGCCATCAAGTCGTTTCCGACTCATAGCAACCCTATGCACCACAGAACGAAACACTGCCCGGTCCTGCACCATGCTGACAGTCGTCGTTGTGCTAGAGCCCATTGTTGCAGCTACTGTGTCAGTCCATCTCGTTGAGGGTCTTCCTCTTTTTCACTGACCCTCTACTTTACCAAGCGTGATGTCCTTCTCTAGGGACTGATCCCCCCTGACAGTATGTCCAAAGTATGTAAGACGTAGTCTCGCCATCCTTCCTTCTAAGGAGCATTCTGGTTGTACTTCTTCCAAGACGGGTTCATTTGTTCTTTTGGCAGTCATGGTATATTCAGTATTCTTTGCAGCACCACGGTTCACAGTTGTCATTTCTTCTTCGGTCTTCCTTATTCATCATCCGGCTTTCGCGTGCATATGATGCGATTGAAAATACCATGGCTTGGGTCAGGCACGCCTTAGTCTTCAAGGTGTCATCTTTGCTCTTCAACACTTTAAAGACGTCTTTTGCAGCACATTTGCCCAGTGCAATGCGTCTTTTGATTTCCTGACTGCTACTTCCATGGGTGTTGATTGTGGATCCAAGTAAAATGAAATCCTTGACAATTTCAGTCTTTTCTCCACTTATCATGAATTGCTTATTGGTCCAGTTGTGAGGATTTTTGTTTTCTTTGTGATGAGGTATAATCCATACTGAAGGCTGTGGTCTTTGATTTTCACCAGTAAGTGCTTCAAGTCCTCTTCACTTTCAGCAGGCAACGTTATGTCATCTGCATAACGCAGGTTGACTGGTATAGAATGGCCTTATCTGTGATGGCGGAATGACTCAGCTTTCTTTCACATGATCTCTCATCTTTGAGTAGGCTAGCCTAGACTTGCCCTTATGGTGAAGGCAGGGTTCAAGCCAGTGAGCAAAAGTGTTCAAGGCCTCTTGAGGCCTAGGCTCAGAACTTGGACAGTGTTACTTCTACTGCTTTGTGTTGGCCAAAGATAGTCACAAGGCCAAGTCCAGATTCACAAAAAAAAAAAAAAAAAAAAGGTTGCCGATGAGTCGCTTATGACTCATGGTACTCCATGTGTTACAGAGTAGAACTGCTCCAGAGGGTTTTCTTGGCTGTAATCTTCACAGAGGTAGACCTCCAGGTTTTTCTTCTGTAGTACTGCTTGGTGGATTCAGACCTCCAACCTTTTTAGGTTAATAGTTGAGTGCAAACAGTTTGCGCCACCCAGGGACCTCAGTCCACGTTCAGGGGGTGGAGAAAAAGACTTCGTCTTTTGATGGGAGGAGTTGTAAACTCACACTGCAAACACATGACTATAGGAAGGGAGGGGTGGAGTTTTGGGGCATTTCTGTAATCCACATAGCACATGTGCCAAAAAAAAATTATTGAATCCAGCTGATGTTCATTGTTGCTCCCTATCTTGAATATGGGATTACACTTGATCGTAGTCACTCCTGATCATGTACTGTTCCAGTACCTGATGAAATGCAAATGTGTGAGATTCCATTTTTCATTACTAACACGGTTCCTGAACTCCTGTAGAATAGGGTGGGTTTTTTTGTTTGTTTGTTTGTTTGTTTTGTTTTTTGTTTGTTTTTGATATCTTAATGATGTGTTTAGTTGGTTACTGGTAGTCTCGTTAGGTTATGTCAGTTTAGGATCCAAAATGGGCCTTAGTGCTCTTGTTGTGGGTGGTGGAGTAGATATTATAGGTTTCGGTATGTTTATAAGCCCTAGTAGAACCTTTTCATAAAGCTGGCTTTGGTTAATAGAGCTGGAACTATATTTATTGGTTCCTTAGGAAATAAACGTGAACAAGAAGGCTTTCAAGTAGACAACCTCCCCTGCACTGCCCAATACCCAAAACCCTCTGACTAGGCACTTGCTGTCATGTTACCCTGTTTTATTTTCCACATAGCACTTAACACTGATCAAATTGTTGCTCGTTTACTTTTTTTGTTGTCTGTCTTCCTCCACTGGGATGTAAACTCCACAAGAGCAAGGACCTTCTCTGACCTGTTCACTACTAATCTTAGAGCTTAGAATAGAGCCGTCCTCTTAAGTGCTGAATAAATATTTGTTGAACAATTGTGATAAACAAGTCAACAACTTGTTAAAATACAGAGTGTTATAAATGCCATGTCTCTTGCACATTACAGAGACTCATGAAGTGTTTGTTGACTCTTTAGGGAGACTCAGGTACAGTGGGAGTTCAGAGAAAATGGGTAGTTGGATCCACACAGGGTTTTTCCAGATGAATGCAATGAAAGTCAAATGAATAGGAGAGTTTAGGATGTGATAAATTTGTTGAAATGTTAAGACTGAACTTTAAGCTGGGAAGGAGGGAAGTGGAGAAAGAAGAAGTCTGATAGATTGAGAAAAAGTAGAGGTTCTCCCAAGGTCAGACAACCTGCGTAGGGAGAATAGGTAAGCATGCATACTGGAAGATTAGGAGATTGTAGTGATCCTTGAATTAATGATTTCAAAGGTGGTGGTTATGGGTATGACAGGTCCTTCCTGAGGGGGATTAAGGGAGTGGATGCCTCAGGTGGTTGAAGGACCTTGGGGGAGGGAATAAACAGAAGGGTCAGCAGTTAGAACCCACTAGGAGAAGGATGTGGTAGTCTGCTCCCATAAAGATTATATCCTTGGAAATCCTATCAGGCAGTTCTCCTCTGTCCTATAGAATTGCTATGAGTTGAAATCGACTCAACAGCAACAGGTTTGGTTTTTGGTTTTCAATGCTTGCAATAGATATGTACAACGTTATATGGGAGCAAAGAGGAACTAGCCATCTAACTTTGCCTGGGAAAGTCAGAGAAGGCATTGGTGATCTACTTCTGCAAAAATAGGCCAGTAAAAACTTTATGGATAGCAGCGGAACATTGTCTAATATAATACTGGAAGATGAGTTCCTCACGTTGGAAGACGTTTGTAATACAACTGGGAAAGAGCTGCCTCCTCAAAGTATAGTCGACCTTAATGACGTGGATGGAGTAAAGCTTTCGCAACCTTCATTTGCTGATGTGGCACGACTCAAAATGAGAAGAAACAGCCGCATACATCCATTAATAATCAAAACATTGAATGTACGAAGTATGAACCGATGAAAACTGGAAGTTGTCAAAAATGAAATGGAGCCCCTGGACACACTTTTAGCTCAGTAATGAAGTCACTCCTGAGGTCCACCCTTCAGCCAAAGATTAGATAGCCCCATAAAACAAAACAAGACTAATGGGGCACAACAGTCCAGGGACAAGTGCTAGAAGGCAGGAGGGGACAAGAAAGTTGGTACTAGGGAACCCAAGGTTGAGAGTGGACAGTGTTGACATGTCGTGGGGTTGTTAACCATTGTCATAAAACAATATGTACACTGTTTAATGAGAAACTATTTGTTATGTAAACCTTCATCTAAAGTACAATAAAATACATATATATATATATATATAAATGAGATGGAATGCTTCTAGATTGATATCCATATCAGCATTAGTGAGCTGAAATGTACTGGTATTAGCTGTCTTGAATCAGAAAATCATATGGTCTGCTATGCCGGGAATGACAAATTAAAGAGGAACAGCGTTGCATTCATCGTCAGAAAGAGCATTTCAAAATATATCATGAAATACAATGCTGTCAGTGATAGGGTAATATCCATATGCTTATAAGGAAGACCAGTTAATATGACTGTTTTTCAAATTTACACACCAACTACAGAAGCCAAAGATGAAGAAATTGAAATTTTTTATCAACTTCCACAGTCTAAATTGATCAAACATGCAATCAAGATAATTGCTGGTGATTGGAATGCAAAAGTTGGAAACAAAGATCGGTAGTTGGAAAATATGGCCTTGGTGATAAAAACGATGTGGGATTTCGAATGATAGAATTTTGCAAGACCAATGATCTATTCATTTGAAATACCTTTTTTCAGCAACATAAACAGCAACTATACACGAGGACCTCACAGGATGGAATACACAGGAATCAAGTTGTCTGCATCTGTGGAAAGGAATGATGGAGAAGCTCAATATCATCAGTCTGAACAAGGCTAGGGGCTGACTGTGAAATAGACCATCAATTACTCCTACGCAGGTTCAAGTTGAAGCTGAAGAAAATTAAAACAAGTCCATGGGAGCCAAAGTACAACCTTAAGTATATTCCACTTGAATTTAGAGACCATCTCAAGAATAGATTTGATGCATTGAACACTAATGACCAAAGACTAGATGCGTTGTGGGATGACATCAAGGACATCATACATGAAGAAAGCAAAAGGTCATTAAAAAGACAAGAAACAAAGAAAAGACCAAAATGGATGTCAGAAGAATCTGAAACTTGCTCTTGAACATAGAGTAGCTAAAGCAAACAGAAGAAATGAAGTAAAATATCTGAAGAGGAGATCTCGAAGGGCAGCTCGAGAAGACAAAGTATTAGAGTAAAATGTGCAAAGACCTGGAGTTAGAAAACCAAAAGAGACAAACATGCTCAGTATTTCTCAAGCTGAAAGAATTGAAGAAAAAATTCAAGCCTAGAGTTGCAATACTGAAGGATTCTATGGGCAAAAAATTAAACAGGAAACATCAAAAGAAGGTGGAAGAAATACACAGAGTCACTGTAGTAAAAAGGATTGGTTGATGTTCAGCCGTTTCAGGAGGTAGCATACCATCAAGAACCAATCATATTGAAGGAAAAAGTCCAAGCTGCACTGAAGGCATTGGCGAAAAACAATACTCCAGGAATTGACAGGATACCAAATGGGGTGTTTTCAACAAGTGGATGCAATGCTAGAAGTACTTGCTCATCTATGCCAAGACATTTGGAAAATAGCTACCTGGCCAACCAACTAGAAGAGATCCATACTTGTGCCCATTCCAAAGAAAGGCGATCCAACTGAACGTGGAAATTATCGAACAATATCATCAATATCACAGGCAAGTAAAATTTTGCTGAAGATAAACTGAAAACAGTTGCAGCAGTACCTTGGCAGGGAACTGCCAGAAATTCAAACTGAATTCAGAAGAGAACATGGAACAAGGGATATCATTGCTGATGTCAGATGGATATTGGCTGAAAGCAGAGATCACCAGAAATACATTTACCTGTGTCATATTGATTATGCAAAGGCATTCAGCTGTGTAGATCATAACAAATTATGGATAACAATACAAAGAATGGGAATTCCAGAACACTTAATTGTGCTCACAGGGAAACTGCACATGAAGCAAGAGGCAGTTCTTCAAAAAGAATAAGGGGAATACTGCGTAATTTTAAATCAGTAAAGTGTGCGTCAGAGTTATATCCTTTCAGCATACTTATTCAGTCTGTATGCTGAGCAAATAATCCAAGAAGCTGGACTATGTGAAGAAGAACCCAGCATTAAGATTGAAAGAAGACTCATTAATAGCCTGAGATATGCAAATGACACAGCCTTGCTTGCTGTAAGCAAAGAGGACTTGAAGCACTTATTGATGAAGATCAAAGACTATAGCCTTCAGTATGGATTACACTTTAACATAAAACAAAAATCCTTACATGTGGACCAATAAGTAATATCATGATAAACAGAGAAAATATTGAAGGTGTCAAGGATTTCATTTTACTTGGATTCACAGTCAACGCCCATGGTAGCAGCAGTCGAGAAATCAAATAACGTATTGCATAGGGCAAATCTGCAAAAGACCTCTTTAAAGTGTTAAAAAGCAAAGATGTCACCTTGAGGACTAAGGTGCACCTGACCCAAGCCATGGTATTTTCAGTCACCTCATATGCTGCGAAAGCTGGACAATTAATAAGACTTGATGCCTTTGAATTATGGTGTTGGTGAAGAATATTGAATATACCATGGACTGCCAGAAGAATGAACAAATCTGTCTTGGAACAAGTCTTAGAAGCGAAAATGGTGAGACTTTGTCTCGCCTACTTTGGACGTGTTATCAGGAACGACCAGTCCCTGGAGAAGAACATCATGCTTGGTAAAGTAGAGGGTCAGTGGAAAAGAGGAAGACCCTCGACAAGATGGATTGATACAATGAGTGCAACAATGAGCTCAAACATAGCAAGGATTTTGAGGATGGCGCAGGTTGGGGCAGTGTTTTGTTCTCTTGTATATAGGCTTGCTATAGTTGGAACCAACTGGACGGCACTTAACAGCAACAGCAAATCAAGTGTAAAATCCAAGTATCAGGATTTTCTGTTTTTTCGGTCATAAATTTTTTTACGTTGTTATTAACTAAGAGTAAATATTTTGAATGTAAATATTTAATCTTTTCTCTTTGCTGCTGGTCACTGTGAAAATTCAAACTGTGTGAACCAGACCAAAATTTCATAATCTTTAAACCACAAAGTTGCCTAATAGGCAACAAAGTAGGCATGACAGAAGTGGAATATTTTACAAATTCTCAGAACCACCTGGAAATATTTTTAGGAAAAGCATTAGATTATAAGCTGATAATTAAGGACTGTGTACGTGAAGAATAATTAATAGTAATTGCTTTCTTGCCTTTGATTCTTTTGTCAGACTTGTTCCATTGAAAGGGACAAGGCAGGGTTAAAATAATCTATATTTTTAAAACTGTTCATGCAGTACTAGTCAGTTTGCTTTAGGCAAGTAGCAGTAGTCTCTGTGGGTCAAAAAATGTTTATTTTACTATACTACTTATACATGATGCTAAGAATATTTAGAAAAACTTTTGATACGTGTTTTATTTATCTTCATATGAAAAATACAATAAATGCCAAACGAATATAACGTATGTCAGACATAAAGAAAAATAAACTGAATAACCACTGCATATGAAACTCAGTTTAAGAAAGAGAGTATGTCTAGTACCTGTGAGGAGTCTTGTGGTGCAGTGAGCTCAGCTGCCAACCAAAAGGTTGACAGTTCGATTCCACTAGCCCCTCCTGGGAAACTCTATATGGGGCAGTTTTGCTTTGTCCTCTAGGGTCACTATGGGTCAGAACTGACTCTGCTACAACAGGTTTGGTTTGGTTTTGTATTGGGTTTGTTGATATTTTGTTTAACACTTTGATATTTATGTTAGAAAGTGAAATTGCCCAGTGATTTTCCACTCTTATACTGTGATTGTCTGGCTTTGATATCAAGGTTATTTGAGCCTCAGAAAATGAGTTGGAGGATATTCCCACTTTTTTGCACTGTGCAAGAGTGCGTGAGGTTGGAGTTAATTACTGAGACGGGTATGTTATAGTTTCTGATTGTTTTGGTGACTTTTTGTTTTCTCTGTGTAGTTCTGTCAGTTTTTTTATTTTTGAAAGTTTATTATCAGATGCATTTAAAGTGTAGAATTGTTATGTTTTCTTGATGAACTCAACATTTTATCATTAGGAGGGAACCTTTTTTAATTCCAGTTATGCTCGTGGTCTTGTCTATTTTGTCTAATTTTAATATATCACGCAAGCTTTCTTTTATTTAGCATTTGTCTAATATAACTGTTTCTCCTCTGTTAATGGAATGTGTCTCTTAAATAGTATATAGTGATTTTTTTTTTTGTCCACTTCTACAAACTTTATAATTTTTTTATCCTGCAAAGTTTAGTTAACTTGTATTTCTTGTGATTACTGGTATATTTGGATTTATTTATGCCTTCTTATGTGTGCTTCCCTCTTTATGCTTTCTTCTCTTGCTCACTTGATGTTTTTTTTTTATTGTACTTCAGGTGAAGGCTCACAGAACAAACAGTTTCTCATGAAACAGTAGTACACATATTTTTCCATGACATTGGTCAACAACCCCACAACATGTCAACCCTCTCCCCTCTCAACCTTTTTTCCTTTTGGTGAAAATATACATAGCCAAAGATACACCACTTCAAAAATTTCTACATGCACAGTTCAGTGACATCGACTACGCTCCTCCAGTTGTGCTGCTACTCTCACTTTAGATGAAGGCCCACAGAAAGAAATAGTTTCTCATTCAACAGTTGGTACGCTACACATGTTGCCCTGTGACAATGGTTAACAACCTCACAACACATCAACACTATCCTTACTCAACCTTGGGTTCCCTATCACCAGCTTTCCTATCCCCCTCTGCCTTCCAGACCCTGTCCCTGGACTGCTGGCCTCATCAGTCCCATTTGGTTTTAAGGGGCTGTCCACTCCCCAGCTGAACGGTGAACCCCGGAAATGACTTCACCACTGAGCTAAAAGGGTGTCTGGGGGCCATACTCTCGGGGCTTCTCCAGTCTCCTGCAGGCCAGCAAATCTGGTCCTCTTTCTGTGAGTTAGAACTTTGTTGTACATCCTTCTCCAGCTCTGTCCAGAACCCTCTGTTGTGATCCTGGTCAGAGTCAGTGGTGGTAGCCGGGCACCATCCAGCTGTAGTGGACTCAGTCTTGCGGAGGCCTTGGTAGCTGTGGTCCATTAGTCCCTTGGACTAATCTTTTCCTTGTATCCCGTTCTCTTCATTGTCCCCTGCTCCCGAAGGGATGAGACCAGTGGAGGATCCCAGATGGCTGCTCACAGGCTTATAAGACCCCAGACACTACTCACCAAGGCAGAATGCAGAACACTGTCTTTACAAACGGTGTTATGCCAATTGAGCTAGACGTTCCCCGAGACCATGGTCCCCACAGCCCTCGCTCACTTGGTTTTTAAGAGAGTATATAATACTGTTAGATTGTATAGAACTAAAATACTTAGAAAAGATATTGAAATTTTACCAATGCACACTTTCTTCAATATTTGACTTATAAGAACATAGATTTTAGTATGTGCCACAAATTTAGTAACAAGTTATTAAAGGAAATGCCCAGTCAAAGGCCTTTATAATTTTGGAAGAAGGAAGTTCTGTAAGGAAAAGTTGCTGATCTTATTGTGTAGTGGACCTGGTTAAATAAATATATTGGTCAAATACTTTTCACTTTTTTTGTTTGTTTTAACTGATGGTAGCAGAAGTTTGACGTGTGTTTTAAACTTAAAACTGGAATCTTCTGTTAATAGTCTAATATTTATATTGGCTTTCTTGTGATTTAAAACAAAATGTCATCTTTTTAGCAAGACGTCAGCCAATGCCAAGTGCTTTTGTATTAAGGTCTATACCTTGTGGGTGCTGAGAGTTGACAGGCTTTGCCTTGAAGGGGTTCACGTACCAGAGCATTATCTACTGAAGTTAATGCCGGATAAGAGTAAGAAACTTATTTCTTCCTCTGTCAGTATTAGGCTAAGCCTGGCATGGCTGAGGCATAAAACCAAGCCAAACCCGTTGCCATCAAGTCGATTCTGACTCATAGCGACCCTATAGGACAGAGTAGAACTCCCCCATAGAGTTTCCAAGGAGCACATGGTAGATTCGAACTGCTGACCTTTTGGTTAGCAGCCGTTGCTCTTAACCACTATGCCACCAGCTGAGGCATAGGAAGCATAATGAGGAAAAGGGGTGAGAAGGAGTAAGAGTGTCAGAAAAATAGGAAGGAAGACTACAGGAGGCACTGACAGTTTCCTTCAGTTACCAATCTTTAAACATATTTCAAAGAAGCAGTCCTTACCAGAACACAAAATAGCACATACGGGGAAAACCTCACAACCTCTGTGTAAAATAACTTAGGTGTGTTTTTATAACATCTACTGTTTTATCTGACAAGAAGGAAATCCAGACAATTCTAAACCTATTTAGATCATGAGGTGAAATAAAAACACACCCCTGCTGGGGATGGAAGAAAGCAAGATTCTTCCTGTTAATTCCCTAGACCTTGGTTTTTCCCATTTGTGTACATGTGCATTTTGCTGTTTTAGTCTTTAGTTAACTATTTACCCGATCTAATACGGTTTCACCGGGGCATTGTTGGTTCAGTGGTAGAATTCTCACCTTCCGTGCAGGAGACCTGTGTTCGGTTCCTGGCCAGTGCACCTCATGCACAACCACCACCCATCCATCAGTGGAGGCTTGTGTGTTGCCATAAATGCTGAACAGACTTGAGTGGAGCTTCTAGACTAAGATGGACAAGGAAGAAAGACCTGGCAGTCTACTTCCCAGAATCAGCCAATGAAAACCTTATGGATCTCAATGGATCTGCAGCCAATCATGGGAGATGGTGCAGGATTCAACCGTGTTTCCTTCTGTTGCGTTTGGGGTCACCGTGAGTTGAGGACACACTCGAAGGCAGCTAGCAACAACAGTGTGGTTTCAGGACTCTAGATTTTGAGGAAGTCTCGGAATCACTGGTCACAGTACTTTAAATGGGACCCACTTAGAATCACATTGAATGTGTTTTCTTCTTCAAAAGAAGATGACAGTTTAAAAGTGTGACTCAAAGCCTTAGGTGTACAATAATAATAATCTTTATCTTGAATTTCTTACTGTCTTGCCCTGAAGATTGCAGGGTCCTTCACTTAGGCGAGAAGATTCTATCAGAGATAGGATTATTTTCTCATAATCTCACAATAAATCAAGCTCATGGGGAGGAGAAGGGACCATTTCTGGCTTCTGTGGAAATGAGCATGATAACACTTCACTGACCTGAATACACTAATACCCCCGAAATAACTCATCGCTGGTTGAAGATCTGGTTTATCTTCAGACACATTCCCCAAAAGTATACATTGAATAAATGGTATTTTTCTCTGTAATAGTTTACTTAGGCAGACCCAAATGTACAGAGAAGTCAATTTTTCAAATTGCTGTATGCCATTTTTGTTTGCTTTTTGAGAAATGTTGTGTTCGAAAGTTGTTTCCATTTTATAATCTCGCGTTTGAGGTTTCCTATATCACTTCTTGGAGCCCTGGGGGCTCAGTGGTTAAGAGCTCAGGCTGCTAACCAAAAGGTCAGCAGTTTGAATCTACCAGCCACTCCTTGAAACCCTATGAGGCAGTTCTACTCCGCCCTATTGGGTCGCTATGAGTCGGAATCGACTCGACAGCAAAGGGTTTTTTATTATATCAGTTATTATATCTCAAAGTTAGGATTGCAGGACCTCCCTTGGAGTGTGTTACTTAATTGGTAAAGGGGTCAGAAGGGTTGGATAGAAACATTTCCTTGCTTTGTTTTTCTTTTCCTTTAGGGGATATAACCAAGCCAGTCATTACAACTTCTGTGAAACACAAGAGGAAATAATTAGAGGTTTACATACAGCAGTGTGAAAAGTTGGCTTTTTACTTTACAAAGTTGATATATATACTGAGCTTCTCAGGTAAAAACCGTATATTGCTGGTGAAAAAATATATGTGACACAGAATTTTTTTTGTTTTCTGTAAGAAAGCGTACGAAAATTTGACATGCCACTTAGAGTAAGTGTTTCTGGGATCCAGAAAAATAACATTGATGTTAGTCCCTTACCATGATGAGCTTATCCTCCTGTGGCTTGTACTTATCACTTCCAAGACTTTTTCCTGGAACAGGGCTTCTCAGCAGTAGTTTTTTCATTACAGCCTTGCCATGTATTTGCTGGGTGTGAATGCTGATTAGGATTTATGATCTTGACAGGCTTTTGTTTAGAACCAGTGTCTAAAGTAACTCAAACGTTGAAGACATTCACCTTCTATAGTATTGCATCACCTTCATTTGACCATGTTCCTACCTCCTTGATTTCTATGGGTATAGTATTTATTATCTTGTATAGTTTTGGGGAAGTCTGTGCAAATAGTTTACATGCTCGGCTGCTAACTGAAAGGTTGGAGGTTGGAATCCACCCAGAGGCACCTTAGAAGAAAGGCCTGGTGATCTACTTTCAAAAAAGCCATTGAAAACCCTATGGAACACAGTTCTACTCTTACACACATGGGGTTGCCATGAGTTGGAATCAACTCAACAGCAACTGGTTTATAGTTTTTTGGGGGGATGGTAGAGAACAGAACTATATGCATTTACAATCCGGTGACATAAACTGACCTTAGCATATACCGGTTTCCTTTATTATTGACTTAATTATCTTACCACAGCAAATTAAGTATTCAGATTTTTGACTTGCCCATCTTTGTTGTATCTGTATTTTAAGGGACTTGTAAATGATCAGAAATGTATCATTATCTCTGAATTTAAATAGCATTAAATTAGAATTATTTAACTCCTGAACAATTCACCTGAAGTTTTGCAACTTAGTACATAAACCAGACAATAGATCACTTAATCTAACATTGCAAATATTTTCTAGTGTGCCTTTAACTTTGGCTGGGCACAAATGGAAATTCTCAGCCTCTGACTATCATAAAAAGGGTTTGTTACTGTTTAGTAATACAAATTTAAACACAGCTGGGATTGAAGTAGTTAGCCCGCTCTCACAGACATTAGCCTCCCTCTGTTTATTTCCTCCTGTTTGTATTCCTGGAAGCAAACAGCTGTGCATTCAGATTTATTCTTTATTCCTTTACTTAAAATCTGGCTCTCAAAAAGAAGCAAACTGTGCATTTAGGCTTAAAAAAATTGCTTTATCTCTAATTTTTTTTTACCTTTGTTTCAGTTGAAACGATGTCTCCATAATACTCAAGTATTTTCTGAAATACAGTTACCCACCATCTCCCCATCCTATCCATTTTCATATAATTGTAGCCGTAATGTACATACCATTCAGTAGTCTGCTTTATTCACTAGAGAGTTGCTATAACATTTTCTTAAACCTCTATAGAGTTATTATAATTTTAACCTCTGCATGACATTCCATTGTTAAACATTTCATGTTAAACACTGTACAGTTCACTTAGTTCCATAATTTCAGTGATGAATAACATGCATTTTAAACTTTACTTTTAAAATGTCTTTTCCGGACATTGTACTGGTTAAATATTAGTATTCTCTTAAAGCCATTTATGCTACGCAAATTAGCATAGGTCTACAGGTTTTAGTTCCACAAAAGTCAGGTATGGACGAATGAAAACTTTTAATTTTAACAGTTGAAATCACCACCGAAAGTATTTGAAACACTTCTTTATCTCAAATCTAGGCAAGGCCTTAAGCAATGCGTTAAAGGCCTTACTGAGTTGATTTTTTATGCATATCTAGGAATGCGTGTTCATACATAATAACTTATGTATAATTGGCAGTGGTAAACCATTTATTATAACAAGTTGATTTGGCTCTTGAGATGGTAGTCTGTTTATAGTGGATTTAAAGCTATCTTGTGGTAGGGCATAGTCGGCTTCTGATTTGTTTAGTGATTGTTGTTGAGTTGCCATTGAGTTGATGCCACATATTTCAGTTAACGTACTGTTATGTATCTGTCATCCATAGATTTATTTTCACTCTACCAAATCTGTTTTTTTTAGCTTTTGTTGAGTAAACAACTTTCTGTAATGTGTTTTCTTTTAACTTCTTCGCTATGTGTTTATTACAAGACTTAGTGGCATACCATAATTTTAATGTTCTCATTTCTTTAGATGAAGAAGTTTCTGCTATTGGACACCAACAGTCATCCCCCGCCCCCCCGCTCCCCGTGCTATCATCACCATCATTTACAGGATAATTGTATTGGCTTGGATCGTAAATTACTCCTTTCTTTTCAAACCAGATTTTTTAACGTTAGTTGTTATATGGCAGCCATATGGGGCATAACAGTATATTATATGAAAATAATTTTTTTCCTGAACAAAAGAGAAATGTATACTCCTGTTGGAAAAGATAAAAAATCACACAAAAGAAACGTACACTCTGGCACCCATGTGTACAAACTGTTGACACATATTCTTGCAGTTTCCTATGTATACATTTATATACTGTAACAGGATTGGGATCATACTATATACAGATTCGTGACAGTTCACTTGACATATCTGAGACATTTTCTAATAAATAACTATTCTTCTACATCTTTTTTGTATTAGGGAAGCAATACAGACTGATGATAAATTCAGGCAGTACAAAGGGGTGTGAAAAGACTGAAGAAAATTCCTCGACTCTGTTCCCTTACTGTTTCACCCGTTTGCCCTCAATCACTGGTGATGATTTCTTCTTATAAACTAACTGCAGTGTATTGTATTCTATATAGTCCATCAATGCCCTGTTTTCAATGGTTAGTTTTTTAAAAATTCTTTTTGTTACTAAAATAACATTCTACGCAAAGCATCCTTACATATAAATTCCTTAAGGGATTTCCCTCAGATAAATGCACAGATGGGGAATTGCTGGGTCAACGAGTATGAAAAGTTTAGACTTCGGACATTTTATAGCAACATATTTTAAAATTAAACTTTAAATTTTTTGGTTGACTTAAGTAATTTTTTTTTTTGCTACTAGAAAATTTTATGGGTAAGTCCTGAAATAAAATCAGTAACAGTATTAACAATAGCTCACATTTATCAAACAAAGCATTAAGGTTTTTGTTTTCATTTAAATCAAAGTATTTATTATAGAAACACTCGTCTTTTATTGGAGCCCTGGTGGGGCTACTCAGTCCTGTAGGGTCGCTGTGAGTCGGGATTGACTTAACGGAAACGCGTTCAGTTTTGTTTGTGGTTTAGTCTTCCATTGAAATGTCAGGCACAAAACTCTCTTTAAGCTTTTATACATTCAAGTCCCTTGTTAGGAGGGGTATGTTAATATTTTAAATCAGAATTGTTCAAATCATTTCCTAAAGAAAGAGTAGAAGAACTGAAATATTTTTATGGAATTATTTCTTCTACTCTTCATCCTCACCCCACTTTTTTAAAGGAAGACAAAAGGAAATTTGCCCTAAGTATTTCTCTCACTTTTTAGAAAGAATAACTTATTTGGGTCAAACACTGGCTCTTCACTGGAAAAACTCTTCAGTGATTGTCATAAAACTTTTATCCAAATTGGTCAAAATATGCTTCTGTCTTTGCAAAGGCTAAAATTTTGAGAGCCCACTTTTAAAACTATCCATCATATATTTAAGAGCTAACAGGCTTAATAGTTAGCTACCTACTAAGGTAGTATCTCTCCACCCTGTCTCCCTTTTCTCTCTTCTCTGTCTCACATATATGCCTGGGCAGCATCCCAGACCAATTAAATCAGAATTCCATTATAATTTACAGCTCCCTAGGTGATTCTAATGTGTAGCCAAGGTTGAAAACCACTGTTTTAAACTCTCAGATTTAACAGATAGAATCTTGTTCAGAGTAGAAGTCGCCTTTTGTAGACTTAAAATGAACCTTCACTTTCTAAAGTGTGTTGGTGACTTCTGCCTCTGTAGGATTAGCAGGTATTGAGATACTGATATGTTGAGAATATGCCAGGAAAACAATTTGAAAGGAGCAAAAAGTTTTTGGCATTGAAAGAAGAGGATTTACTATAACATATGTGCTTTTGGAAATTAACCAAGATTGAGTATGTGGGTGCCAACTTCAAAACAGAGCTGAGAATGTTTCCTTCAGAGGAAAGAAGATAATCTTGATTATTCAAATCAGATATCCCTTTTTAAAAGAAAACGAATAGCTTTTTCTGGGTTCATAAACTAGGGTTACTTTTGTTCCCATAATATGGATTTATACAAACCCATTTAAGTAAATGACCTCCCAAAAAATTAGTCATCTTATGTAAATTAGAGATCTTTAACTTCTGGAAAGAAATTGTACTGTGATGCAATCGTTTTTGGGAAAATACAGGAAGTTCACAATTAGGTTTGTTGCTTGAGAAAGCAATTGCTTTGTATTTATGTTGAAGTACAAGTTTGCTTTACTATGAAATGAAAGATTAAACATTTGCTATAGTTTACTAAGTTTTTCCTTATAACTGAATTTATATTTCAGTAATTTGAATGAGATTAGCAAGTTGCTATTCCAGCTTTCATTTATCCTAACTGGAAAATTGTCAACAGTAAATTCATTTATTCAACAAATATTGATTGTCTATTATGTACTGGGCGGGCTCTGATTTTTTTTCCCTGCTGGTGTCTTATTAGCCGTTCTTCAAATGATTACAACTAATTTTTTGCACTTGCACTATTCTTTCATAAGAAATGTGTTTCTATTTAATTTTAACTCTTCTTCCATTTGAGAGTTATATTGAACACTTTTTAGGAAAATGTTTTCTACTGAGACAATTTGGAAAACAAAATGGATTATTTGTAGGTAAGATACAAAAAACAAACAAACAAAAAACCAAACCAGTCCCTGCCAGCCAATTCCGATTCATGGCAGCCTTGTGTGTTGCAGATTAGAACTGGCCTCCATAGTGTTTTCAAGTGCCTTTCAGAAGCAGATTGCCAGGCCTTTCTTCCGAGGTGACTCTGGATGGGTTCAAATCGCCAACCTATTGGTTAATAGCGTATTTTTACGAAAATAACGCGTGCCTTCTACGTTTCTTTACAAACCACTCCCCCCACAAGGTATTTTTGTAAGCGCCACTATGCCAGTTTTTTTTAGCATAAGGTATTTTCGTAAGTGCGCTATGCGAATTTTTTTTTTTTACAGCAACATGTAAAAATATGGTAGTCGAGCGCTTAGCTGTTTGTACTGCCCAGGGACTCCTTGTAGGTAAAATGAATTTTTTTTTCTTAAACATGAACTTGCTGGACGTACTTCATTCTTTCAAGTTATTTCCATGAAGATAATTGTTATCTTTGCTTCTTGCAATTCTTTAAGTTTTAAAGGAACTAAAATTTTAAGGAAGCCTCTGTGTGCACTTTCTAGTTTGGCCATTCAGTTTTAGGATATTAACATATTCCTCATCAAATTGGTTTATGAATTTAACTAAAGAGCAAAGCACTTAAACATTTCATCTAACTATGAACAAATTTGTAAAGAAATTTAATTCCAACTATTAGCAAAGCAGTGAAGAAATAATGCTTGAAATTATAGGGGAGATGAGAACTGTAGAGCATGATTATATACACTAGGATTTAGTGAGTAGAGGAGGGTCAGCGTTTGTAATTCCTTTGGAAAAATATGGTAGGGCTTTTCAGTGTCTTCAAGCGTCTACAGTCTTGATGAGTCCTCTCATCCCAGTGTTTCTAAGTAGCTGTAGGATGCTGTTACCATAACTTGAGTATACAGTGTTCTAATTTGAACATTAATTGCGAGAATAATAAAATGTTCTATTTTTCTAAAGCTAATTTTTGCTCAGAAGGAAATAAAAAAGGAATCTAGTTTTACTTTTCTATATAAGTCTTATATTGTTATTAGGTACCGCCAAGTCGGTTCCGACTCATAGCAATCCCACGCACAACAGAATGAAACACTGCCTGGTCCTGCGCCATGCCCACAATCGTTCCTGTGTTTGAGGCCATTGTTGCAGCCACTGTGTCAATCCATCTCGTTGAGGGTCTGCCTCTTTTTCACTGACCCTCTGCTTTACGAGGCATGATGTCCTTCTCCAGGGACTGGTTCCTCCTGATAACATGTCCAAACGACACCTTAACATAAACAGAACAAAAATCCTTACAACTGGACCAATAAGCAACATCATGATATACGGAGAAAATATTGAAGTTGTCAAGGATTTCCTTTTACTTGAATCCACATATAATGCATTGCATTGGGCAAGTCTGCTGCAAAAGACCTCTATAAGGTGTTTAAAAGCAAAGATGTCACCTTAAAGACTAAGGCATGCCAGACCCAGACCATGGAATCTTCAGTCACTTCATACGTATGTGAAAGCTGGACAAAGAATAAGGAAGACCAAAGAAGAATGGATGCCTTTGAATTATGGTGCTGGTGAAGAATATTGAATATACCATGGACTGCCAGAAGAACGAACAAATCTGTCTTGGAAGAAGCACAGCCAGAATGCTCGTTAGAAGCAAGGATAGTGAGATTTTGTCTCGCTTACTTTGGATATGTTACTTTGGACGTAAGTCTTATAGCTACACAATAATTTTTGCTTTAGCTTTTAAACGAGTGACATTTTACTACATCATGTTAATGCTACTTCTCTCACTGGTTTTATGGTTAATTGAGAATTCTTTTTTGTGTATGAAAAAGAAAAGGGGACATGTCATCGATAAATGTTTTGATAGAGGAACAGCACAGAAAAAGTGCTCATGGTCAGGAGTCATATTCAGACTTTATGTAAATCATTTGTTTAGAAGTTGTGGCACTATTTTTTTTTTTCATAGAAACAATGTTGTGTAGGTAAATTTGCCTTTAAACCAGCCTGTACTTGATGTACAGTACTGATAAGTACTGGAAAACTTAAATACAGTTACAATATTTCTTTGGGCAAATGCATCCCCTTACTGTAATCTTGCAAGGATGCTTTTTTTGCTTTCCTCCTCGATTTTTAAGCAGTGTGATTGAGGAAGGCTACAGAGGCTTTCAGTGGGACCTCTAGTAGAAGTTTTGTTCTGGGTATATGGAGGTAGAGAGTAGTAAGGTATGGAGTGAAGAAGCTATATGAATATACCAGGACCTTCTACCTGGAAACTTCTTAGTCTTGAACTAGGGGTGTGGCTGTTCTTCTGCTACCAAGAACTAACCTGCATGCCTTCTTTTCTGTTGTTTTCTCAGTTCCAGCCAATGTGTATCTTTTTGGCCCCCTTTAGATAGGAACATAGTCTCACTGATTACCTCTGCCTTCCCCCGCAAACAATTTCATAGCCCATGTGGTATTCTCTATGGGTGGGTGTCTGAGGCTAGGTTCTCTAGAGGAACAAAACCAGTGAAGCGTATATATGAATATACGTACAGAGATTTATTTCAGAGAAATTGTGGAGGTTAGCAAGTCCCAAATCCATGGGTCAAGCTGGAGGCTTCTCCTGACTCCCAGGTAGCAGAAGCTGATGAACCCAAAATCTGCCCGTCAGGCAACGGGCTGCTGGCTCACGGGGTTGTGGGAGCCGGTGAGTCTAACCTCTGCAGGTCAGGCGGCAGGCTGTTGGTTCACATCCCAAAAACCGGAAGTCAGAGGATAACAAGGCAAATGTAGGGTCAAGAGAGAGCCAGCTTTGCCAGAACATCCATGTATATTGGATGCAGGCCACACACCCCGCCCCTCTCCAAAGGAACTCTCCTTTTAACTGATTGGCTGCTCACATCAGATCACAAAATGGAGGATGATTACATAATATCTACCAAACATTGAGACTTGTGTCCTCACCAAGTTAACCATAACTATCACAGTAGGTATATGTGTGTCTTCTTTTGTTCATTCCTTCTTTTCTTCTAATTGCTAGGAAGATGGAAAATACACTGAGAAGTAGAAAGACTTTATACAGTCCTCCTTCCTCATCCTTTCCACCCCACCAGCTCTGCCTACTGCTGACTTTTCATCTTTTTTTGGTAGACCATGTTGTATGGATGATAAAACCATACAGATTATATAGGTCTTTGAGTAGTAAAAAGTTGTATTTTGTATTTCAGAGTGGCACCCTGATTGTTCTAGATATTTCTTCACAGATGTTAGTGTGAGAGTTTAGGGAGCAAAGAGCAACAAGACATTTCAGAGTTTAGGGGAGGAAATGGATTTAGAGGCTGTGGACATAGATACAATCATTGTACCCTTATTTGAAGGAAGAGAAGAAAAGAGATGCAGATTTGTCCATAAGGTTTTTATTCTTTGCTCTCTTTCTTGTTCTGAGTTCCTTGCAGTTGAAGCCAGCCAGGTTGGGGTATGGTGTAGGGCAGAACTGGGGAAGAGGAAAGAAAAAAGGAGATCTCTTAGAGGAGGACACCAGAAGGGAAGTTCTCCAGGGTCTTACCCAGCTTCCGAAGCAGAAGTTCTTAACCTTTTTGTGTGTGTGTGTATACACATGTATATATATGTGACTGTAAAGGAAACCAATTATATTGAAATATAGTATCAAAATAGTAAAACAAATCTATGATAGAGCAATATCTGCTTTATTTAACACATTAAAGTCTAGAAGTCTAGTAACTATGATAATTTTGAATTCGTGATAAAATGATATTTTAAGATATCTATGACTATAATAGGATATGAATATATCTGAATTCTCTGAGTGACAAAAATCAGAGGTCCTGCTAATTGTTTATTGTCTGCATTCGTAATTGAAGGAGATGCTAAATTTCAGTTGGAGATTAGGGAAGATAAGGGTCAGTTTCTCTCCCATCCGACTTAATGGACTTTCTGAATTCCATCCCTAGACCTCTTGATTCCCCAGTCTGTGCACAGGAAGAAAGCACAAGTAGGACCTACAAGTTCAGGGCTGTCTTTAGCTATCTAAAAATGGTACCCACCTCCCCACCCCCGGTAAAATAAATCATACATACAAATATAGAATGCCAGGAAAGATAGTCATATGTATTCAATTATTAAGGAATTTTTAGGCTTCAGTGAGTCTGAAGTTGTTTTGCATATCAACAGACATTTATTGGGTGACTGTGTTATACTGAGCAGTGGTCTAGATACTCTGCCATACGTTATCTAACTTAGTGATTGTCTCCTATTTACGGTTAGTGTTTTCCTTCTGCCTTTTAAAAAAGACTTGAGAAATGGTTGACAAAGCACAATGCGAATAAGATTAAGATGAAATCAGCAGTGAGTTAGCTTAAAAACGACAACAAAGGGAGCCTGTTACCTATTACAGGGATAGGTCTTTCTTTTTAATGAATGTCAGCAACTTTACAGAACTAAGATACCCTAATGAATGTTACATTGATCTAGGGCAAGTCATTTAATCTCCTTGCCTGTTAGTTTCCTCATACACCATGATGGCAGTTAACTATCCTGTCTGCCTCAAAGGGTTGTTGTCAGGACTGATTAGATAATGAAAATAAAAGCTTTTAAACCTGCAAAGTACTTTATAAGGTATTATCTGTGAATCAAAGTACTTTATAAGTATAAGGTGCTATCTATGAGTCAGAATCATAAACCAAACTTGAGGGCGTTTGGTTTGGTTTTTTGTCATTATTAGTGGAGCCCTGGTGGCACAGTGATTAAGAGCTCAGGTTGCTAACCAAAAGGCCCGCAGTTTGATTCCACCAGCTGCTCCTTGGAAACTCCATGGGGTAGTTCTGCTCCGTCTTATAGGGTCGCTATGAGTCGGAACTGATTCAGCAGCAGTGGGTTTTTGGATCGTTATTAGTGGTGATGGTGGAGGAGTGTGAGGTATGGGCAGCATAACTACATCTAAAACAGAATTTTAAAATGGAATGGGACTCTAGCCTGGCCTGGTGTCCTCATTTTACCCAGAGAAAAGGGACTAATATTTATTTATAAAAAAACAAAAAACCAAACCCGTTGCCGTAGAGTCAATTCCGACTCATAGCGACCCTATACGACAGGGTAGAGCTGGCCCATAGGTTTTCCAAGGAGCGCCTGGTGGATTCGAACTGCTGACCTTTTGGTTAGCAGCTGTGGCTCTTAGCCACTATGCCACCAGGGTTTAGTGCCTGCTAAGTGTCAAGAGCTCTGGTGGCACAGTGGTTAAGAGCCACGACTGCTAACCAAAAGGTCAAATCCACCAGCTGCTCCTTAGAAACCCTATGGGGCAATTTCTTTCCTGTCCTGTAGGGTTGCTATGAGTTGGAATGACTTGACAGCAGCGGGTAAGTGTCAGGAACAGTGCTAGGGATTTTCATATATTATCTCATTTAATCTTCAGAATAATTTGGCAAAGATACATTATTACAAGCCTCCTCCCCTCCCCCTTTTTTAAAAAAGCAGATGAGAAAACTAAGATACAAAAAAGCTTGTCCAGAGTCATGACTGGTTAACCAGGGAACCAGAATCCACTTATATTTGACCTTTGTGCTATTCTGCTGTGTCTAAAGAAGCCAAGACCTTGAGAATGTGTTGGATCTATCTCTTCTCGATAATATCCATTCTCCGAGTGACCTTGTTCTGTCCTATAACATCCATTACCACAGTTGATACCCCTTACATTTTTATATCCATCTATCTTCTCTCCTCAGCTTCAAACCCATTTTCCCATTTCTACTTGGTACCTGTTATGTGATAGACACTATAAATGAAAGATATTCCATATTTGAACACATTGTCTTCCACCACCCACTCTAACCCCTCCGCTTTCCCTCTGGTTTTCCCCTCAAAAACATCAACCGAACAACTAACCAACTCCTCTCTCTCTTTGCAAAAAAATAACCTTGCTCTGTTGTCACGAAAAGCCCTGTCTTAGGGACTCACTCACCCGTTCAAATTGTTCAAAACACCTTAAGGTTACAGTTTTGGAGTTGTCCGAAAATGTTCTCTTGATGGGGTGCAGATGATATTTCCCCCTTCTCCCCCGCCACTGGATGCATTGCAGGTCTTCTAAGAAGTACCATGTGATACTTGCTTTTCTTATTTAATATTCTGCTAATAGCTTTGTAAGAACGTACTGTATCTCTCAGTTCTGCACACAGTGCTCATTAGGTCAAGTTCACATGCATGCGTCATTAAACCTGGTACATTTCTGATACTCAGTAAACATTTATTGTTTTAGTTAGAAGCCTAGTAGATAAGCATCTTGATTCTTTGGTGTTTAACGCTGGTTTCCTTTCAATTCATCTAGTAAACCTTGATCAAAAGAATCTTATTTCTGGATTGGAACCTTTATCATCTTGTACATCATTTTTAGAGATCTTTGGAGGGTGTCTAGTTCCCTGACATCCTTAATCAGTCTTAAATTGACAGTGATGGAATCTTTGACATTCAGAGATGAGGTCTGAAGTGTAGGAAAGAGTTCAGAGTAGAAACCTGTAATACCTGTTCCACCTGTGCTTTAGCCAAGACTGGGCAGATTCTCTGCAGGATCCACATTGGGGAGCTTCCTACACTTAGTAATTTGTAATGTCTTTCATCCTGTAAAACTTCTTCATATTTTGGTTGAACTCTCCAAACACAAAACATTTCAGGGGATGTAGTTATGTCATGGTTACACTGTGAGCAGTTTTCAAGAAGGATCACAGACGGGAACGTAATTAGTATTATCCAAAGTACCAGTATTTAGTATTGTCCCAAGTACTATTATTTAACTTTGGCTTCAGTTTGTAAAGTATCTGGCAATGTGGAGGATTTAATAACTTTTCACTTTAATACTAAAACCAAACCCGTTGCCATCGAGTCGATTCTGACTCATAGTGACCATATAGGACAGAGTGGAACTGCCCCATAAGGTTTTCGAAGGAGCGGCTGGTGGATTCGAACTTCTGACCTTTTGGTTAGCAGCTGAGCTCTTAACCACTGTGCCACCAGGGCTCCTTTCATTTTAATAGCAAATGGTTATTGAAGGTCAACTCTGGAGGAGTCCCTGTGTGGTGCAAATGGTTAAGCAATCGACTACTAGCTGAAAGGTTGGTCGTTCGAACCCACCCAGACTAGCCTAGGAAGATAGGCCTGGGATCTGCTTCTGAAAGGTCACAGCCTTGAAAACTCTGTGAAGCACAGTTCTACTCTAACACACATGGAGTCACCATGAGTTGGAATTGACTCGACCACAAGTAACAACAACTCTGGAGGTACTGTGATAGGAACCTTAGAGAGTAAAGCTTTAAGTGAAATATCCCATCCTACGGGAACATGGCTTGTGCTAGACAAGTTAGTAGAGTAGGAGATTGGATTTAACTAAACACTTTACTTCATCCTGAACATGTAGTGAATTGGGGTGATCTAGTACATTGCTCCCCCGTTGCCCTCTGAAATAACCAGAGGTGCCTTCGTGTTTATTCTTGCCGCCAGCTTATACTTGGGTTCCTAGATGGGAATTTCTCAGACCAATAAACTTTTAGAAATTTATTTCAGGATGGTCGAAGGGTTACCAAGTTTTTATTTTGCTCAATATATTTTTTAAAATGTACTATTTACTATCACAGTCATTTCATAAAACAAAGGACTTTTTAACATCCAGAGTTAGAAAGGACATAATCCAAAGACCAGTCCTTAAGTTCAAGTAGAATTTTAGATTTCTGAAAAAATGAAATCCATTGCCCTTCTTATTTATTTATTTTTATTCCACGATCCACTGGGATAAACTTTGTCATAAATCAGCATTTAAGACATACATAAATCAGCATTCTAATTTAAATCAGAATTTGGGAACCTCTGTTCAGTGTGAAAAGGGTAGGTAATCCTGGCATGAGGACCACCATAGTTTCCTTTTCCCTAGTAATTTCTCCTACCTGACTGCCTGCCCCTTGACTGCCTTGGATTCCCAGCATTTATTGCTTTTTGCATTGCTTCTCCCACCTCTTCCTTGTTGTTAGTTGGCTCTGACTCATGGTGAATTTATGTATAACAGAATGAAAGGTTGCCCAGTCCTGTGTCATTTTCATGACGGTATGTTGGAGTTCATTAGTGTGACTATTAATCCATTTCATTGAGAATTTTCCTCATTTTCGCTGACCCTCTGCTTTACCAACCATGATATCCTTTTCTAGCAATTGGTCTTTCCTGATGACGTTTCCAAAATAAGTGAGTCAATGTCTCGCCATCCTTGCTTCTAAGGAGCATTCTGGTTATATTTCTCGTAAGACTGATTTGTTCATTCCGGAAGTTCATGGTATATTCATTGTTCTTGGCCAATACCACAATTTGAATGCATCAATTCTTCTGTCTCACTTCCTTTAAAAGAGTAATAGAGTATTGGCAATTGCATTTAATGTCCCCCATTCTGATTGTTTTCATATTTTACTTTCATGAATGACCTATTTGAACGTAAAAATATAATTCAGAAATTAGCATTTTATTCCAACTTTTTATAATGTATTAATAATGCTAAATTAATATTTAAGCATGGATAAGAGGACTTCTCTTATTGAGAGGAAACCAGTTACTGGACCTTGCTTTTCCAAGTGAGGATTAAGAATTCCCCTCCACCCTTTTCAGAAATAATATTCTGAGTTTATGGTACCCAGTGTTTTTAGTTTACTGTTGTGATGTTTATTACTTAATAAAATGATTTCTTAATTGTCAGTTTTATTTTGGAAGTAGTTATGATATATGAAACACAGAACTACTGTGAGTTTATCCGATACTCTTTAATATCTGTTTACTGTTCAAAACCTAGTTTTCACTAAGATGATCTAGGTTGTTTTTTTTTTTTAAAGGTCTGCCTATGTTTAAGCTAAATTAAAGTACCTTTGTACTCAGATAGTAAAGCTATTTTTGTAACATGATGCTTTGTGCTGAAGATGGACTTTGGAGTTAGAAAGACCTGGGTTTGGCTTTCAGCCTTAACCTTATTAGCTGTGTGTTTGGGAAAGTTACTTAACCTCTCTAAACCAGTTTCCTCATCCATAAAATGGGGATAATAACATCTAATTCATAGGATTGTTGTAAGGGCTAGGTAATGTAAAATATGTGTGGCAGTTTACCAGTTGCCATCTATCGACTCCAACTGATGGCGACTAGATTTCCATAGGTTGAGTTTTTGAAGTAGGTTGCCGTGCCTTTCTTTTGAGGTGCCTCTGGGTGGACTCAAACCTCCCACCTTCCGGTTAGCATCCGAGCACGTTGTTTGCACCACCTGGGGACTTCAGTATGGGCAGTACATAGTATGTACTGAAATGTCGTGGAGTGACAAGAGATACTATGTTTAAAGTGAAAGTAGAGAGATTTATTGAGATCAAAGGCAGCTCGAGCTGAGGACACTTTGGATCTCACAAAGTGAAAACCAGTGCTCTGAAAAGCTGCAGTCGTGTGGGCATAGGTATAGGGTTGAACCAGGAACGTAGCTTACAGTATTCTGATTGGTAGGTGAGCAGTCAGTAAAGTGGAAGGCAGGATAGCTTGCAGTGGGGCTTTGGTTGGGATTGGTTAATACATGGGTTAAGGAGATTGGGTACACTCACATAATAGCGGAAGTAGGAGCTCACAAGGAGGTCACAAGATAATTGATAGGGGACCGGGGTCTGCTGGTTCTGCCCAGCCAGAAGCCCAGGGCCGTATGCATATGAAGAAGTCAAGGTTATGTTCTCAGGAATGCAAAAGCAGAAGTCACAGAATGGAGTGGGGCCTACACCTGAGCCAGCCACCTCAAGCATGCCTAGCACCTCAGTTTTGGAACCCTTGCACACAATTAACAATAGCTATTTTTGTGGCAGCTCCTTTACTTAAGTTGAATCAAAATAAAAGATGGGCCCTTTAATAGAACTTATTGCGGAGGTTTGAATAATTGGGTCTCTTAAAGTGTAACTAAAAGACCAGGTAGGTAGAGAGAGAGAGAAAATTTATTTAACAGATGCTTACATAAGGAATACCATTCTCCAGGTACTTGTCTTTGTATCTTAATGAATATTAATTCTCTTAATCCTTGTAACTATAAGGTAGGTAATATTTTTGTCATTTTACAGAAGAAACTGAGGCTTTTAAAGAGGGCAATAAGTGTTCAAAGTCACACAAGGAAGTACGTGATGGAGCTGGGATCTGGCTCTAAAGTCTTTGATCTTCATGTTACACTATTCTGCTTCTCCTAGTGTTCTTTTTTCAATAGATTGTGGGTGGGCTTTTTTTTTTTTTTTTAGATAGTGACAGTTCTTTGCTAATGCTAAAACATAAAAGAAAAAAAGTCCTAAATTAGAGCAGAGTTGAAGGAAGTTTAACCCAAATTTAACACTTGCCTTAATTTTAGCTAGCTCATTCCATGTGATGTTGACCTCACTGGAACATACTGCAGTTGCATAAACACATCTCATGGTACTAAATGTCTTGTGCCTAATGTTTTATATCTAAATGGCAAAAGATAACAGTGTTATCTCATCACTTTGCCTTTGTCTCACTTTTTTCATTTGAGTGTCTGTGGTTGTGTCTGGGCTGTCTTTTTTGGGGGTGGATCAATGGGTCTGTACTCAACTTTCACACATTAGTGATTATCACCCCAGAGTGGCCTGCCATGTCCTGAATTTGTCCTTTTATACCTTAGCTGACCCTGACTAGTGACGGTTGTCTAGGAACTTTCCTCCCTGGCCTCTGTGCACAGATTAGAGACTGTCAGCTGTCCAGAAGTTTCAGATGATTTCTCTAGTCTGCAATTTACAAGTTAGCTATCAAGTTTTCACATTCATAGCTATTAAATGTGCATAAGGCTAAGTTGAACTTAAAAAAGCAGTCTCTCTATTTCACCTTTATTCTTTTTTCTTCTTCTCTTTTGGAAAGTGGTAGTGATCGTGACAACATGTATTTCTTTTTTCCTTATTATGTGGATCATTTGGCCTTTGATTTGCCAGTCTTTGTGACTCTTGTCTGTTAATGGGCGCTTCACCTTATATTTTGTTTAAATTAAACATTCACTTATTTTCAGATAAGCTAGTGATTTTGAAATGTCTATGTATTATCTTTCCAGTACCAAAAAATTAAAAGTAAAAGAAGTTGCTAAGCACATACTCAATCAGACAGGTAATACTTCCTCACTGGAGACCTGTGCTCTGTTAACAAACTGATGCTGTTCCCACACTCCATACCCCACCCTTCCCACTACCTTGCTTACTCATGTTATGTCTGTTTAGGTGTGTTTCCCGTTTTGCAGTCCATACTTTGCACGTAGATCAGTGATGAAAGCGATTTCCAGGATAACCTTGGGGCAGCAGTCTGATCTCAGATTGTTCTGAGAAGTAAGAAAAGTAGAGCCAGAGAGCTTAAAAAAAAAAAGCACTTATCTCTTTCAAAACAGGTGAACTGATTGTAACGCACTTACTCAGGAAATGGATTTAAGTGGCAGCAAATGCAATCACTTATTTGATTCAGGAAGCTGCAGAAGGAAGCCTTGATTTTGGTGTTGGTGTCAGTCTTGCATAAGACTGTCTTCTGAGGCTTTTTTTTTTTTTCCCCTGCTTTGGCAACATGGCTGTGGGCTGATTGAGTCTTGATGCTGAGATAACCTTTTTGTGGTTCTTAGCTATGCTGACAGCTTTCAAGTTTTGAAATCCTATCTTTTCCCCATCTGTTTGACCTGTGTTACTTTACAATTTTTCATTTCATTTCTTCCATTCATTTTATTAGTTCAACCAACCAAAAGGTGCGTATACAGCCTCTGCTTTGCGCTAGGTAGCATGCTCTTTCCTGGGGTTACTGTGGTGGACAAACAGACGTGGACGCTGCCCTCATGGAGTCTTCATTCTAGCGGGGGAGGTAATCATTAAACCAGTCGTCACACAAGTAAATATGAAATTAAATTGTGAAATATTTAATGAAGGAAAAGAGCACAGTCTTATAAGATCTAGTCTGTGAGGAGCTGACTGAGTTGAGATCCAAAGGATAAATAAGAATTACCCAGGCGAAGAAGGAAAGGCAGGTCATGCTAGGCACAGGGAATAGTTTGCTGAAAACCCTGTGGAGGTGGTGGGTTTGAGGAACTGAAGAAAGACCTGTACGGCCAGAGTGCATGGACCAAGAAGTGTGGGACAAGAATGAATGTGGGGCAAGCTGCAGCGGGAGAAGTGTACGTACAGGGTCACACAGAGCAGAACCATGAAGGCAGTGGTACAGATTTTCATATTTATCCTAAGAGCAGAGGATTGCCGCAGTCACGTTTCTATTTCTACATTCGCGTACACGTATGTTTTCAAATAATTTCCTTAGTATATACTACTCTCAGGAGTATACCTGGTCAAAGGTTCTAAATATTTGTTACAAACACAGAGTTATATGAATTCCCAGGAAGACGGCATCAATTTCTACTGATACTAATAGTATATGATGGGATTTTCCTGTGTTTGCCTCAGAGTTAGTTACCTTTTTAAAATCGTCGTCACTTTTTAGGCAAAATTTAGACTTTTCTTTGGTAGTATGATAGGATTAATTTCTATGCGGATTCACAGTTTCCTTCCCTCCATCCCTCCCTCCCTGCCTCCTTTCTTCTTTTCTTCCTTCTTTCCTTCCTTCCAGGATCCTACTCACAAAAGTAACCAAAAAAGAACATCTAGGAATAAAAACAAACCATTGGGTAAGGAGGCACTTAGGAACGGGGTACTTTAATAATGGTTATAAATTAAGAAACAAACAAACAAAAAAAATCAAACCCATTGCTGTCGAGTCAATTCTGACTCATAGCGAGCACGTAGGACAGAGTGGAACTGCCCCATAGGGTTTCCAAGGAGCAGCTGGTGAATTCAAACAGCCAACCTCCTGGTTAGCAGTTGATCTCTTAACCACTGCACCACCATATTCCTGGACTGTAAGACTGAATATAGGAAAGATACCCATTCTTCCCCCACATTTATAGGTTAATTGCAATTCCAGTAAAAATCCCGTTGTAATTTTTTTGAACTTGACTAAATAATTCAAAATTTGTCTTAAAGAATAAACAGGCAATCATTGTCAAAATAATTTTATAAAGAGAGGTCACTTGCTGTACTAGATAATAAACTATTTTATATTCTGAGAGTAATTAGAAGGGTATGAGACTCACTCACCAGAACGGCTACAATGACGAAGATAGAAATTGCCAAGTGTTGACGACTGCTGTTAGTAGTGCAACTTGTTATCATCATCCTAGAGTCCTGTTGGGTAGTATCTACCAAAGCTGAATATCTGCATATCCTATGACCCAATAATTCCACTCTCAAGTAAGTACTCAAAAGAAATGTATATATATGTTCACCAAGAGATGCGTACAGGATTGTTCATAATAGCCGTATTAATAATAGCAAAAACCTGGAAAGTACTCAAATGCCCAACAATAGTAGATACATAGTGGTGTATTCCTACAATGGAATACCATATAGTAATGAGAATAAATAATCTACAGCTGCATGTGACAGTTGGTTCAATATAAAGTAGAAACTAATCTACAGGCAAAACTAATCTGTACTGTTAAAAATGAGGATAATGGTTACCCTGCAATATTTTACTACCTGGTAGAGGAGTAGTTGTGATGGAAGGGAGCATGATGAGTTTTGGGGGTGCTGATAGTATTCTGTGTTCAGTTTGTGAAAATTTCTTGAGCTGTTCATTTATGGTGTTATGTGTGATATTGGCACAAGAATGGACAATTAGTATATAATTACAAGGGCTATCACAACTCACTGGAGAGATGTTTTACTTAATAAACAGTATTAGGGAAAACGGTTCTCTTTGGTTCAATACATTCAGCAAAGTAGAAGAATTAAGTATGAAATAGTAAACCATAAAACAAACAAACCTGTTGCCATCTAGTGACCCTACAGAACAGAGTAGAATGCCCCATAGGGTTTCCAAGGAGCAGCTGGTGGATTCCAGCTACCAACCTTTTGGTTAGCAGCCATAGCTCTTAACCACTGCGCCACCAGGGCTCCACTGGTGGGGGTAGGGGTGGAAATACGGTCTACTTGTGCGCTTGGAAAGAACATGACTATCTTTCCATGTCAGTGAGTATACATCTCATTGCTGTTTTTAATGGCAACACATGATTTCATTGCACAGAAAGGAAGAATCATAATGTGCTCCTATTGGTAGTTTCTTTGTTTTTTGCTATTATTAGGAATGCTACAGTGGTGGAACAAAGAACTAGATTTGGCCCTTTGTATCTGGTTTCTCCAAACAAGCTGAGCAATTAAGGTGCTCTTTGTCTTTCTAAAATATCCAGATAAGTTGGGGCTACACATGCCCCACACTTGGCAAACTAACTTCAGGAAGGAAGAAGGCATGATGTAGTCATGCATATTGACTGATAGTGTGATCATAACTATGCATTAAGGCTCTAGTCCTGCATATTCATTGAGGTCCCAATGAGTAGGGACCCTGGACCTTGGAGCTCCCTTTTTGGGGACTTCCAGAATTGGTGAGAGCATCCATGCCGGGGAGAAGGTGGACATGTCCCTGGGGGCAATGGAAGCCTGGTGCCAGGACCTCTCCCAGACCTTGGCTGATGCATCTGTTTGCCTGTATCCTTTCCAGTCATAATAAATGGATAACTGTAAGTATAGGTAATAGTGAATTTTGTGAGCCATTCTAGAGAGTTAACAAACCCACAGGGGCAGTGAGCCAGCAGGGGCTGGCCGTACAGAGTCAATCTGTGTAGATCCGCTCCAGAAAGGCTGCATAAGCAGTCAGTGAAGAAGGCTAGAGTCCTTGTGGCTTGTGATCTAGTCCCACGGGACAAGAGAGAGACAGACAGAGGCAGACAGAGAGAGCCGACTCCTGAGCCTACAGCTACTCCCTAATGACCTGGCCTCAGGTGGCCAGGGATGTTTTGACCTGGCTCACAATAGCCTGTGATGAGGTCTAATTGAACTCTTGGTGGTTGCAATCAGAGTTTTTGCCAGGAAGGTAGCTGATGACTAGAAGGGGAAATGTGGGAAGGTGAAGCCTGGATCCATATCCAGGTGGGAATTAGATTCATGCTGATCCTTGCCACACAGTTAGCAATAAAGGTGGCATTTGGCCACCTCAGCTCTTTTATAGTGTAGTTTGTAACATCATCCTTGCATACAGTGAGTGTCCTTGATTATTTATTTTTGTACATGTCCAATAATTTTCTTAGGATAAATTATTAGAAGTAGAATTGATGGATCAAACAGTAAGTATGCCCATTTTTAGAGTTTTGATTTAAATGGGCTTCCATATTAATTGCATGTTAGCGTCCTTTTTTTTTTCTCCTGGCATGTTAGTAATTTTCTCACTGAGTTTTAAGTAAGTTAAAAGTTTTTCATTTGTATTTTGACTATGCCTTATTGCCATAGAAGTTTTTGTTTTAAAGTCGTAAAATCTGTCAACCTTTTCTGATTTGGGTTTCTGCTTTTAGTCTCATACTTGTACATTATTCACCCCTAGATTATAACAATAACTATTTTCTTCTGTATACTTATGTTTTTAGTTTTTACATTTACATTTCTGTCTGGAAGTGATTTTGGCATATAGAATCTAACTGTTCTTGGCCAAATGGTTGATTGAAACCATAACATTAGCACTTTTTTAAAAATATATATGATTGTATGAATATAGAGATCTGTTAAGGTTTTAAACAATCCTTACAATTAGTGAGTGCAGTGAAGTAACGTAGAAAGCGCTAGTCGTCTGGGCCAGTTGAAGCAGAGTGAGCCTCATCACCTCAGGCAAATCACATCATCTCTAGGTGATAAACAGTGTATCATGGAAAGGTGAAGTCCCTTTTATTAACTCAGAGGGTGTGGTATGCTTTTAGATTTGGAAAATCCTCTCCACACTCCTTTCTGGTCCCCAGTTATACATTGTCTAATTTACCAAACCTGTTGACATTGAGTCAATCTGACTCATAGCGACCCTATAGGGCAGAGTAGAACTGCCCCATAGGGTTTCCAAGGAGGGGCTGGTGGATTCCAACTGCCGACCTTTTGGTTAGCAGCCGAGCTCTTAATCACTGTGCCACCAGGGCTCGGTGGAGTTCTGTTTGGCTGCTGTTTAGCATGCTCTTTTTGCCACTTCACGCTGAGTCATGGGGGAGGTGGGTATACCTGCCAGGCTGAGTGCTGACTGGAGCTAAAATAGATTTCTTTTAGTGGAAATTGAGATCATGGTAACTATTCAGGGACTTTATTTTTTTAATGAGTATATTATTCTAGCTTACTTAACATACGCGACTTGTGACTTAAAAAAAACCAAACCAAGCCCATTGCCTTTGAGTCGATTCTGACTCATAGCAACCCTATAGTTACTATTAACAATAACCAAAGTCCTTGAGCCCTGCTAGACATTTTATTAACATAATTTTCTCCCTCAGTTTACATAGCATGCCCTGAGCAAGTCTGTATATGTGCAACAATTGTAAGGTCTGTGAAACAAGAAAGAGGAAACGTTTTTTTCTTACTTGCTATGCTTTACTCAGCAGCTGTCACGCTCAGATTTTGTGAACAGCAGAAAGAAAAACAAAACTTGGGTGTTGGACTGGTAACTCAAGTGCTCGCTAGAACCACGTGTCTAGCTTTCCAGGCTCATAGTTGGCATTTGTTAAGATTTCTTTGGTTGCAAAGAACAGAAACTCAGTCTAGCTTAATAAAAAAGTTTTTTATTAGAATTGGTTATTGAAAGGATTCTTGAGGCGCTTGCAGTCTTGAAGGAATTGCTGTACAGCTGAACTTTGGGCGGGGCAGGAATCTGGGGACTTGAGCAGAGGGAGCTTCTGAACCTTCTCTAGAGCACTGCCGTTAAGATGACACAGCTCTGCCCATTCATTCAAGTCTCCAATTCCCAGGAGAGAGAATCTGATATACTTGGAGGATGGGAGAATAGAGTCACATGTGTTATATTGAATCATATAGATTTGCTGGGGTTGGACTAGTTTTGACCCACAAAGACAGCAGTTTCTTCTTGCTTTAAGCTAATAGCAGACGTGGCATGTTGGGGCTCTTTAAGAGGAGAATCATGAGATGGTGAGCTACCCCAGGTGATACCTGCTGTGTGGTTGTTCGATCTTCTCAGCTCTGAGGATCTTGATTTCCTTATATGCTTTCCCATTTTGTAGCCTCTCCCGCACCCCACCCCACCTCCCAAAAAAGAAAAAATTACAACCCTGGATCAGTGCTGTCTTTGGGGAAAATCACACAGCTCTTGCTTGAAATTGCCTCCTTCTACCTGTCGTTGGATGGCTGGAGATTTTCCTGGTCCCCTCAACACATAGTCGTGTGGGTTCTTACTGGTCATTAATGATTCTGTATTTCATGACAGGTTATGTTACTGTTCTAGTATGAACGTATGGTATTTCAGTTAGAGGAGAGACTAAAACTAGATTAGTTGAAAGCCTCTGTTTGTTGTCCCTCCTCGGCTGCTGGAGGAATTCTTAATCACTTTTGAACCATAGATTTCAACCCGTAAAGCCATGTGTTTTGAGTAGAGACAACCTTCAGAGTGGCTTCAGGATTTCAGCTGTTTCCAGTAGACATAATGAGCCATCTCCTGGTTGCCAGTTTGCTTCATTTCTTCTCAAGTATTATCTGGCTGACTTAATGGTTTTTGAGATTTACTTTTCATTGAAATTGTGTATTTGGATTCAGTGGGTGGAAAAAAAAATACTCAGTTTTATGTGTAAATAGGCTATTCTAATACAAACTAAAACTTCAGAGTTTGTAGAGCCGAAGTGAGTAACACCATATTTATGCCACAGAGGAAACAAATCAATCACGGCAAGTACGTTTGTGGAAACCACAAGACCCTGAATCGAAGGCTTTTATTGCATTGATTTAGAAAGAAATAGCTGTCTAGCAATTTCTTTTGGGTGGGAGAAATAAAATTTGATACCAATATTTTTGCCTTTATTTGAATATTAAATTTACTTAAAATTCTGCACTTTCCCAGATAGTCCATATTTCCCTTCCCATGCACACACATACACACATTCTGATTTTCATAACACTTTATTACGACAACAGCAAAAGGAGCTCTTCAAATGAGTGAAAGGGTACGATAGTAATGGACCATAGCAGAGTTTGAGACCTCTTGTAAAAATGTGCTATATTCAGAAATATAGTAAAGTACATGAAGAATGGTGAAATAGGGAATCAATATGCTAGAGGTAACTTGGTGAAGTGGGAAAAGCTTGGCTTTGGAAACAGACAGACCTGGCTTTGAATCCCAGACCTGCTTCTAGCCATGTAACTTCTTTGAGCCTCTGTTTCTTTTTCTGTAAAGTGAGATTAACAGCTGCCATACAGGATTAGAGTAATATAGTCTAATATTACAGAGTAGATAGGCAAATAATAAGATTACATTAGTTATTTTTATGAAATAATGTATCAAAGATAAAACAAATTACTTGATTTATTTTATTCTGATAGTAGTCCTACAAAGCATGTGCCATTCCCCTCTTGTTTTTACCCTTAATGAAAAATTGAGTTATCAGTAATGGGTTTAGCAGCTTTGCTAATCTTCTATAACTAGTTTAGACCCAGATGGCTAACTTCAAGACCAATGTTCAGTTTTACCTTTGAACGTAAGTAAAGGCCTAGCAATTGCTATTTAATGATTATCAAATTAAAAAAAAAGATGGTTGTAAACTAAAGCCACCAGAGGTGAACGAAGTTAGTGTCATTTGCCTAGTTGGTTTCTGCTGATATTACATTGAAGGGAATCTGAGCCCTCTCTCTCTGTCCAGTATTGGGAGGCCCTCCAGAATCTTCTGGCCTTTACCCATCCAGTTCATATCGTATGACAGTGCTGAGTTGGCTGGCCAGTGTCCTAGTGGTAAGCTTGAGTTTCATGTTGCCTTCTGAGACGCTTTGTTTGCAGGATTTACCAGTAGCTTAATACCAACTTTTCTAGGAAAAAAAAGAAACACTACCACTTTAAATGCACACATTGAAGCTAAGATGAACCAACTTGCATAAACATTAAAATGTGAAGCAGAATATATGAATCCAAGAAATATAATTCGATCAACCCACCATTAGTCGTGCCTCTTTTTTGTGACCTCATATGTATTGATACACTTATTCTCAACCCTGTCTTCTGTGTCCTGCAGAATCACCAGCAGCTCTCTGAAAAGAGACTGGGTAAAACCAGGTTAAGATTTAATTGGCCCGCAGTCTCTCGGATAGGCTTGACTGAGCATTTTTCTGGACCATTACCGATAACTCGTAGTTCTTTTTCTTCTATTTTATGTAGCTCTCCACTATTTTTTCGTAAACTCTATCATTCTCTCACTCTGTACTCAGCTGTGTGTGGTAAGAAATGAATGTTAAGCCCTATATGTAGAGAAAAGGTAGTATGTAAAAGAAATAAATATATTTTATCAGTATTTACTCTCCATTGTTAATTATGTGTCTTCTAACTGTCTAAATGTTCTGGACTTGTCTAGCAACCTATAGCCCTGAGTGGACCATTTAGAAAGCAGCCTATGAACAAACCCTGCCTTAAAGTATGAAACCAGATCAGATAGAAACCCTGATCCCAGTATGGGGAACTGCCTCTCTTGCCTATTTTCATTAATTGGTGATACTCAAATGTGTGGCCTTTCCTGTATGATCAAAAAATCCTTTTGTGGTTAACTTACCTGGAATATTGTTTCTCCCCCTTCCCCTTGAATTTAAAAACAAAAACAAAAAAAAACCTATACTTGCATATTAAAGTTTCTGTAAATATTTTTTTTCTAAATAATAAGAGTTGAAAGTATAAGAATGTATAAGGTGGAAATTTAATTGTATAGGAAAGACTTGTGAGGTAGCAATTCAGAAGGTTTGTTAATGGCAGCATTTTAATCTTTGTCATTGGCTTTAGCTTAATTAAATCGTAGGAATCTTGGGTCAGAAATTGAATAATCATACTCCTTTGGTAAGCTTTGCTCTTAACCTCTTAAGTGGATTATGAGAAGGGGCAGCCCATTTTACATGTAATAGGTGTTATGGTATATGTTTGAGGTTAATTTTAAACCTGGCCTTAAGGATATTAAAGAATAATTTAACTGCTTTCCTTTGTGTTTTAACTTTTGATTTACCAGTTGTATATGTTTATGGAGCCACTTTTTTTCCCCCCTCGTAAACAAACTGGAAAGAAAAATAGGCCTCTGTAGCTACATATTATACAGTGTAGAGTTTTATTGTTGGGCATTTAAATCTACCATATTAATGTGGATCAATAACTCTGCACAAAATGCACTTGAAATCTCTCTCTAATCGTTTTATAAATAACTTATCATCCTTCGTTTCTATGGTCCACATAATTTTTTGAAACTTGGCTGTATTTTCTTATATACTTAAGTTAAAAGTAAGCATCCTGTCCATCTGGGAGGATGACGGTCACAACCAGCACACTATACAAAACCGCAGTGACAGAAGAGCAACTCTTGTTTATAGTTATGGTCTGTTACTGTTGCTGATTACTGGTGCTTTTTGGTGCTTGACTAATAAGGCATTTACAAGAAGTTCATAACGTCTTCAATCAAGGAAGGATTTTTCTACAGTCTGAGATGTACAATGAGAATCCTAGCTAAAATAGAGATACAGATATTTTTCCTAGCCTTTTCCTTTCCCTGTAGCAAGGATAAACCCCACCCACCTTGGCATGACTTACAGGGAAGCATGCTAGAGAAAAACAGTCTTATGTATAACTTGACGTCAAGTTATACCTGATATGACTGAGATAATTGACTGAGGGGATGAGCATTTAAATTCTGTTCCATGACTTTGAAAAAAGGATTGGTGAAGACTGAGATCAGCAGCTCCTTCATCTGTCTCTGGGAAGGTTTTAGTAGTTTCTTTTGATATTAGGGTAGAGAGACACTCAGTATTATCTGTGGGTTCCTATACACCCTGTAAGAATTGCTGCTTTGTAAATACTGTATAAATTTACCCTGCTTAACAAAGTTTGATGCGGCTATTCCAAAATTTATGTGAAAGAGAAAAGGAACTAGAATAGCCGGAACAATTATAAAAAAGAACAAAGTGGGACGACTCATACTACCTATTTCAAAATGTACTGTAAAGCTACAGTAATCAAGACAGTGTGGCATCAGGAGAAAAGTGTGGAGTAGAACTCAAACTCACATAAAAAGACCAGACTTAATGGTCTGACAGAGACTGGAGGAACTCCTGGAACTATGGCCCCTGGACGCACTGTTAACCCAGAAGGGAAACTATTCCCAAAGCCTACGCTTCAGACAGAGATTAGACAGGACTATAAAACAAATCATACATGTGAGGAACGTGCTCCTTAGTTCAGTCGGATACACAAGACCAAATGGGCAGCTCCTGTCCAGAGGCAGGATGAGAAGGCACGAATGGACACAGGGAACCCGAGGTGGAAAGGGGGAGTGTGCTATCACATTGTGGGGATTGCAACTAATGTCACAAAACAATATGTCTATAAATTTTTGAATGAGAAATTAACTTGAGCTGTAAACTTTCACCTAAAGCACAAAAAAAAAAAGACAGTGTGGCATGAATGAAAGAATAGACAAGTTGAGTAGTGGAACAAAATAAAGAGTCTAGAAATAGACCTGTATAGATATGATCAGTTGATTCTTTTTGACAAAGGTGCAGAAGCATTGCAATGGAGAAAAGTTAGTCTTTTTTTAACAAATGGTGCTGGGACAACTGGACATTCATATGAAAAACAAAAAAACTTCGACCTGTACCTTACACCTTAGGTAAAAATTAACTCAAAATGAATCATAGACCTAAATTTAAAGCTGTGAAACTTCTAGAAGAAAACATAAGAGATCATCTTTGTGATCTTGGGTTAGGTGAAGATAAAACCACAATAAGGTACTGCTACATACTTGTTAGGAGCCCTAGTGGCGCAGTGGTTAAGGTCTCAGCTGCTAACCAAGAGGTAGGCAGTTTGAATCCATCAGCCACTCCTTGGAAACCCTACGGGGCAGTTCTGCTCCATCCAGTAGGGTCACTGGGAGACGGAATTGACTCGACAGCAACGGGTTTGGTTTTGGTACATACCTATTAAATGATTCAAAACAAAACAAAAACTTGACAATACCAAGTCCTGGTGAGGATGCGAAGCAATCGGAACTCTCCGGATGTTGCTGGAATGCAGAATGCTACAGCCATTTTGGAAAACAAAACCGATTCGTGCAGGAACATGAATCTCAAATGCATCAATGCAAAGTGAAATAAGCCAGACTCAAAGGCTACATACTGTATGATTTCATAAATGTATATGACATTATGTAAGAGGCAACACTGTAGGGAAGGAGAGAGAATCAGTGGTTGCCAGGAGTTGGGATTGAGGTTGGGACTGACTACAGAGGGTCAGCACCAGGGAATTTTGGAGGTGATGGAACTATTCTGTATCTGGATTGTGGTGGTGGTCACATGGCTCTATGCATTTGTCAAATCTCATAAAACTCTACACTAGTAAGAGCAATGTTTGTTATATATAAATTAAACAGTAAAACAAGTACTAAAGTAAAAGAAAAGAAAGCTTCATGTTTAAAAATCTGTACTTTACAAAAACATAAATATTATTATGTGCTTACCATGTGCCAGACACTGTTCTCAGTGTTTTACATGTATAATCACTCACTTGGTCTTTTTAGCAGCCCTATAAGAGAGCACCGTCATTTTCTGCATTTTTCAGATGGGGAATCTGATGCATGGGTAATCTGAGTTGGCCACAGACACAAAACTAGTAAATAAATGGCAGAGCCAGGAAAACATTATCACAGAATTACGTGAATATACTGTACCGTATTCAGTGGGTCATGTTCTGTGACTTTTGGGTTGTTGTATTACTGGTGCTCCTGGACCATAGAATGGGAAATATATTTTTAAAGAAAATTGCTACTGATTTCTTATATACATACATTCATACACACAACATTTTGCTATTTGTTAATTGAAAAAAAATACTGTTTTAATGTCTTCTTGTTGCTTGTGGTAAGTCTCTGGCGACCAGAATATTAAGGAAAAGATCTTTAAAAAGATGTGCTTCGTTCTTGAAAACAGACACAGCTGAGGGTGGGGATGAGACTAGTTCTACCTGGGACCGGTGCTTTTTTCCCAAAAAATGATGACGTGACGCTAGTACTTTTTATTAACTGTACGTACTTAAAGATGCTCAAATCACTTGTCATTTGAGGTGCCACTGTCCCACTTCCTGCCTTGGTTCCCTGGAACATGAGGCAGAGAAGGAAGAACAGCCTGGGGGTAGCCTAAAGGGTCATGTTTGATTTACAGTAATTAACCTTTTTATCAATAAAGGCGTCACATCTTTTTATCCTTAAGGCTTTGAGTCTGGCCAAGACTCATTGGAGGTCCACTTCATAATGATGGTGATAAAAGCTGGGAAGTTACCTCTCCGTGCCCTCAGCCATCAAAAATTATATATTTCAGTTTTAAATGTTGGAAATGAGAGGTTTTCACCTTTCTGTTCTCATAAACTGAAGCTACTGTTGCTATAGCAGTGATTTTCCACCTACATAAAATTTGTTGAGACATTTTTTTCTTAAAACAGCTTTTAAAAGTATAAAATGAATAAGCATAGGCATTGTAGCCCTGAGATAATTTTCCAGATGAGAAAAGAGTATTAATTTTGAATAATTTCATGTGTAGAAACATGAAAGCTCGATCATACAGCTAATTTGGTTTATAGATATTTCTCATTTAATACAAGAGTTGAAAAATTAAGCATAAATACCGGTAAGCGGCATGATATATAAGTAACAAGAAGCCTTTAATAGCAGTGGACTGTTAAATAAGGTTTAATTTTGTTCCTGCTAAACTGTTCGTAAAATGATTATCAGAGGATCACAGTGAAGGTGGCAACTTAATGCTTTGAGTATGTTTACCCAAGTTCCTAATATTGAGGACTTAAATATCAAATGTTCAAGAAGCTGCATATTAGCATGTTGAGAATCTTATCATATTATGTTTGCATTTTATTTTTTAAATATTATATTTCTGATTGTTTTTATTTTTTGGTTCCATAAAGAACAAAATTATTTCATTATGCCCTACTACAGATGTGTTTCATGGTCCTAAGAAGAATGTCAAAAACTCTTAGACTCATGGGATTTACACCTGGAAACAGTCTTAGAAACTATTCTGCCCATCTTATTTTGTTGATTGAGGAACTGATGCCCCAAGGCCTAAGGTGACACCAGTGGGTTAGCCAGTTTATTGTGGCCAAGCTGACACAAGAATTAGATTGACCTCAGTCTCTTGGCCTTTCACCTACATGGTACTCTGCTTTTGCTAGCTTATTCCACACTAGAGTGTCACTTATTTGTATTTCATTGATCTTTAGAGAGGATTTATGCATGCAAAAGGAAATCCGTATGTGGTCACTTCTGTTAAATTTGAACATGAATAAGTTCAAGAATTCTGAACAAGCATTTCAGATGACACTGGGAAACTACTGCCAGTCTTAAGTTCAGAATTATTTTTGTAGTGAGATAATTTTTAATGAGTGACCTTGAATATCTAGCATTTTGAAATACGTGACATCCAATAAGAAGATAATAAGCAAGCTAGTAGAAAAAATGGATAAAGGATGTAAACAGTGAAAGTCATTTCACAGTAAAAGAAATACAAATGGCCAATTAAAAAAATGCCAACTGGAATGAGGTATCTTCTTCACCTGTCAGATTGGCAAAATTTAGGTGTGATAATAACCCAGAATTATTGAAGGTAGATAGAGATAGTCACTCTCTGTTTGTACTGGTGGGAATGTAAACTGGTGAAAATTTGTTAAATAAAAAATACTCATACCCTTTGATTATCAATTCTATACCTGCAAATTTGTTCTACAAATATAATAGTATTAATACTAGGTTAATTCCAAATAAATTGTAAATACATGATCATTTTATTTACAAAAATGATAATGTCTTATACTTTATAAAGATGTATAAGGATAGTCATTGTAGTGTTTTATGTAATAGTGAAATCTAGAAATTGCCCAAGTATTTTTTTAATAACAAATTAGTTAATATAAATTATAGAACAATAGAATATACATAGCAATAGGTCTGTATATGATAAAGTTCAAGATTTATTAAGAGAAAAAAGCAAGTTTTAGAACAGCTTATATATTAAAAAGATAAAGATGTTTATAGTTTTATATCTAAAAATTCTGGTAGAACGCAAGAGAAAGTATTAACAGTTACCTCTGCACAGTAATATGGGGTTTTGATGAGAATATGGAGAGTGGAACAGAGGAGATATTTTTCCTTTATTCACTTTATATCTTTCTGTAGTTTGGGGAAAAAATATACATACACACTATGTGCATGTGTTGGCTTGTTAAAACAAATTTACAACAGTAATGTGAGTTGGTGTTAGGTGCCGTCGAGTCGGTTATGACTCACAGCACCCCTACGTACAGCAGAACGAAACACTAACCGGTCCTGCGCCATCCTCACGATCATTGTTAGATGCTTGAGCCCATTGTTGCAGCCACTGTGTCAGTCCATCTCATTGAGGGTCTTCCTCTTTTTCGCTGACCCTCTACTTCACCAAGCGTGATGTCCTTCTCCAGGGACTGATCCCTCCTGATAACATGTCCAAAGTATGTGAGACAAAGTCTTGCCATCCTCACTTCTAAGGAGCACTCTGGCTGTACTTCTTCCAAGACAGACTTGTTCATTCTTCTGGCAGTCCATGGTATATTCAATATTCTTCACCAGCACCATAACTCAAAGACGTTGATCCTTCTTTGGTCTTCCATATTCATTGTCCGGCTTTCGCATGCATATGAGGCCATTGCAAACACCATGGCTTGGGTCAACACGCCTTAGTCCTTAAAGTGACATCTTTGCTTTTTAACACTTTTAAGATGTCTTTTGTAGTAGATTTGCCCAATGCAATGAGTCGTTTGATTTCTTGACTGCTTCTTCCATGGGTATTGATTGTGGATCCAAGTAAAATGAAATCCTTGACAACTTTAGTCTTTTCTCCGTTTATCATGATGTTGCTTATTGGTCTCGTGCAGATTTTTGTTTTCTTTATGTTGAGGTGTAATCCATACTGAAGGCTCTAGTGTTTGATCTTCATCAGTAAGTACTTCAAGTCCTCTTCTCTATCAGCAAGCAAGGTCATGTCATCTGCATATCACAGGTTGTTAATGAGTCATCCTCCAATCCTGATGCTGCGTTCTTCTTTATATAGTCCAGCTTCTCAGGTTATTTGCTCCGCATACAGATTGAATAGGTATGGTAAAAGGATACAACCCTGATGCACACCTTTCCTGACTTTAAACCACACAGTATCCCCTAGTTCTGTTAGAACAACTGCCTCTTGATCTAGGTACAGGTTCCGCATGAGCACAATTAAGTGTTCTGGAATTCCTATTCGATAAGGCATGTACATTGTTAAAGATCATTTTTCTTAGTAACTTCCACTGAGGAAATCTGTTACTCTGAAATAATTTTGAAAACATTGTTCTTGATCTCTTCGTAATTTCTCTTAAAGAGAACATATATTTTAGGTGAGCTTTAAGTATGCAGGAAAGCTTTTTTTTTTTTTTAACTGAACAATTTGCAAATCATAAACACTACTGTCTTTTTTTGTTGTTGTTGTTGTTATTTGAGATGAACCTTCCTTACTGGATTTTCTACCACTAAACCCTAAAATCCATGTCCTTTCTAGTGGGCAGTATGATGTGTTAAGTACTCTCTAAATTATGTCTGTAACTGTCCCCACATCCTTGCCCTGTCATCATCTTATTCATTACCAGGTTATCTTCCTTTCCTTTGTTGCGTGGGGAATGTTCAGGTTTTCCTGGCTTCTAGCCTCTTAGCCTGTATAGCTGGAGCCCCACAAGGATCCTGTGGATTGCATAAGGGGTACATAACCCAAAGTAAGTTTAAAATTCCTAACTCTAAAAGTCAGTGTATACATCACATAAACTGAATTGCACCAAAAACAAAACAAACCCAAAAACCCAAAAACCCAAACTCGTTGCCTTCTAGTCAATTCCAACTCATGGAAACCCTGTGTGTTTCAGAGTAGCACTGCTCCAAAAGATTTTCTTCCAGGCCTTTCTTCTGTGGTGCCACTGGGTGCTGGGTGCGTTTGAACCACTATCCGTTAGGTTAGCAGCAGAGCACAAACAGTGAATTGTCACAAACCTATACAAAAATAATCATGTAGCATAGCTAGTAGGCATTCTCATTGAAGATAATTTCTTTTATGTGATAACTGCTTACAGTGGGACTCAGTGGGGTTTTTTGAAGATAATTTCTTTTATGTGATAACTGCTTACAGTGGGACTCAGTGGGGTTTTTTTGTAATTCTGTTTTGGTTACACGTCCCATCAGAAATTCTCCTTTCTTTAAAGGTTGATTAGTGGGACCTCAACATCTAGTAAGACAGGGTATATACTATCTGAGTTTTATTTTTACGCCAAACCCATTCTAAGATGTTTTTGTCTTTAGTTCTGATGCTACATCTTCTTACCTGTCAATTTACTTCATCCAGTTTATTCCCAATCCAGGACATAATTTGCCCTTTCTCCATAATTCTCTCTGAGAAGGAAAGCCACCAACCTTTTATAGTACCAAGATTAAGTTAAAATACACTGTCATGGATTGAGTTGTGTCCCCCAAAAATATCTGTCAGCTTGGCTGGGTCGTGATTCCCAGTATTGTATGATTGTGTTCTCTGATGTGATTTCCTTATATGTTGTAAACTCTATCACTATGATGAGATTATTTGTGATCTCCTTATGTGTTGTAAATTCTATCACTGTGATGAGGTTATACTGATGAGGTTGACAAGACTAGTGTCTTAATGCAATCTCTTTTGAGATATCAAAGAGAGAAGCAAGCAGAGACACATGGGAACCTCATACCACCAAGAAAGCAGTGCTGGGAGCAGAGTGCGTCCTTTGGACCTGAGGTTTCTGCACAGAGAAGCTCTTGGACCAAGGGAAGACTGATGCATCACCAGGACCTTCCTCCAGAGCCGACAGAGAGAGAAAGCCTTCTCCTGGAGCTGATGCCCTGAATTGGGACCTACTGGTCTCTGAGAAAATAAACTTCTCCTGTTAAAACCATCCACTTGTGGTATTTCTGTTAGAGCAGCGCTAGATGACTGAGACATACACTAAGAGATTCAAAGGAGCAAAATTTCAAAATCAATAGGTATCTACCGACTTACCCCACACTCTAGTCTTCATTCAGGAGATAAGCATGCCTAGAAACCCATAAAGGTAATTATTGTATTTTATTTTTTTTAACTAATTCCATTTCTGGGCTTAGAATCTACGGAAATAAAAATAAAAATCTTCATAGTAGTAGAAGAATATAATACAAATGTCTAGCAGTGAACTCCTGTTGATTAAACCATGAGATAACATGATATATTGTTATGTAGCCGTTAAAAATATTGAGCCACAGATACTGTGAAGGTATTTTTAAAAATATATGAATTGATGTTAAATAAACAAAAATACAATGCAAAATAGTACCAGTGGTTACAATAACACTTTTCTAGTACATTTGAGTACCAGATGCATTGTAGAAGCCAGGTTTCATATCTTATGCCTAATCCTCACAAAAAGCTGTATAATGAAGGTGATATTATCTCTGTGGAGCCCGGGTTACACAGTGGTTTAGAACTTCGGCTGCTAACCAAAACGTCGGCAGTTTGAATCCACCAGGCGCTCCTTGGAAACCCTATGGCATAGTTCTCTTCTGTACTATAGGGTCGGTATGAGTCTGAATCTACTTGAGGACAACAGTTTTGTATTTTTGGTATTATCTCCATTTGACAGACAAGGAAACTAAGGATAAAGCCAGGGTTTCAGGAAACTAAAGATAAGGGAGGTTAAATAATTTCCTTGTTGTCATGTAGATGAGCTTTGTTTTAAAAATCCCTGTGTCAAACAAAGCCCATCAACTCGTCCTGGTACACATCCACACATTCACAATGCCATATTGTTCCTGAGGAAGGAGTTCTGTATTTGTGTGTGTGTGTATAATGATGCTTAAATGATCGATAAAAATGACTTTGAAGCGTACCAAGAATGGATTTGGAGCCTGTTTGAGCTCTGGCAGGTGGTTCCTTCCATATATCATTTCCAGTTTATGATTAAGGAGAGTAATCAAACCTAGGCTATAACATTTCTATACTTGTGTAACTTACAGATCCATTTGTAATTCTAAAGACAATGAAAAAAGAAATGGTTTCCCTCCTGAAAAATGCTTGAGGTGTCTTTCTGGTAGTAGGAATATTTGCCATCGTTGTTAATTTTCTGTGATTTAGCCAACACTGATAGTTGATTTCTGTGTGACTAATTACGTGTTTTGTGAGCTAACTAGAGCTATAGGCCTTAGCTTTGCAAATGAGAGAAAGCAATCCTAGTGGCAGTTGAGCCTGTGATGTTAGTGTTATCATCTTCATACTCCAGCACAGAGTGTCCACAGCTTTCTGGTGTGCCTGATCAGACTTCAGGAGCCATTGAGCAACATCAGCCCCACTCCTACCATACTACTGCCTGCCCTCCCACCCCTCACCTGCCCAGCAGTCTCCATTTAGTCAGTCCATTGTGATTTGTGTTGCCCAAGTATTATCATTTCCTTTGTGTGCTTCGAAGTGAAACTAGTTGAGGAAACACTGCTTGTTGTTAGATGCCGTCCAGTCGGTTCTCACTCACAGTGACCCTGTGTACAACAGAACAAAACACTACCTGGTCCCGTGCCATCCTCATAGTCGTAATGCTTCAGCCCATTGTTGCAGCCACTGTGTCAGTCCATCTCGTTAAGGGTCTTCCTCTTTTTTGCTGACCCTCTGCTTTAACAAGCATGATGTCCTTCTCCAGGGACTGATCCCTCCTAATAACATGTCCAAAGTATGTTTGAGACAAAGTCTCGCCATACTCCCTTCTAAAGAGCTTTCTGGCTGTCCTTCCAAGACAAATTGGTTTGTTCTTGGTATATTCAGTATTCTTCACCAACACCGTAATTCAAAGGCATCAATTCTTCTTTGGTCTTCCTTATTGCTTGTCCGGCTTTCACAAGCATGAGGCAATTGAAAACACCATGGCTTGGGTCAGGCACATCTTAGTCCTCGAAGTGTTATCTTTGCTTTTGAATGCTGTACAGAGGTCTTTTGCAGCAGATTTGCCCAGTGCAGTACATCTCTTGATTTTGTGACTGCTCCTTCCATGGGTGTTGATTGTGGATCCAAGTAAAATGAAATCCTTGGCAACTTAAATCCTTTCTCCATTTATCATGATGTTGCTTATTGATCCAGTTGTGAGGATTTTTGTTTTCTTTGTGTTGAGGTGTAATCCATACTGAACTGTAATCTTTAATCCTCATCAGTAAGTACTTCAAATCCTCTTCACTTTCAGAAAGCAAGGTTGTGTCTTCTGCATGATGCGGGTTGTTAATGAGTCTTCTTCCAATCCTGATGCCCCATTCTTCATATAGTCCAGTTTCTCAGATTATTTGCCCAGCATACAGATTAAGTATAGTGAAAGAATACAACCCTGATGCACAACTTTCCTGATTTTAAACCACACAGTATCCCCTTGTTCTGTTTGAATGACGGCCTCTTGGTCTATGTACAGGTTCCGCATGAGCACAATTAAGTGTTCTGGAATTCCCATTCTTGGCAATGTTATCCATAATTTGTTACAATCCACACAGTCGAATGCCTTTGCATAGTCAAAAAAACACAGATAAACATCTTTCTGGTATTCTCTGCTTTCAGCCAAGATACATCTGACATCAGCAGTGATATCCCTCGCCATGTCCTCTTCTGAATCCAGCTTGGATTTCTGGCAGTTCCCTGTCGATGTACTGCTGCAACTGATTTGAATGATCTTCAGCAAAATTTTACTTGCGTGTGATATTAATGATATTGTTCGATAAATTTCTGCATTCTATTGGATGTCCTTTCTTTGGAATAGGCATGTATATGGATCTCTTCCAGTCGGTTGGCCAGGTAGCTATCTTCTAAAGTTCTTGGCATAGATGAGTGAGAGCTTCAAGCATTGCATCGTTTGTTGAAAGATCTCAATTGGTATTCCATCAGTTCCTGGAGCCTTGTTTTTCGCCAGTACCTTCCATGCAGCTTGGGCTTCTTCCTTCGGTACCATTGGTTCTTGATCATATGCTACCTCCTGAAATGGTTGAACGATAACCAATTCTTTTTGGTACAGTGATTCTGTGTATTCCTTCCATCTTCTTTTGATGCTTCCTGCATTGTTCAATATTTTGCACATAGAATCCTTCAGTATTGCAACTGGAGGCTTGATTTTTTTCTTCAGTTCTTCAACTTGAGAAATGTCTAGCGTGTTCTTCCCTTTTGGTTTTCCAACTCTAGGTCTTTGCACATTTCACTGTCATACTTTACTTTGTCTTCTTGAGCTGCCCTTTGAAATCTTCTGTTTAGCTCTTTTACTTCATCATTTCTTCCATTCGCTTTAGCTAATCTGCATTCAAGAGCAAGTTTCACAGTCTTTTCTGACATCCATTTTGGTCTTTTTTTTTTTTTTTCTTTCCTGTCTTTTTAATGTCTTTTTCATTCTTCATGTATGATGTCCTTGATTTCATCCCACAACTTGTCTGGTCTTCAGTCTTTGGTGTTCAGCGCATGAGATCTATTCTTGAGATGCTCTCTAAAGTCAGGTGAGATATACTCAAGGTTGTGCTTTGGCTCTCCTGGACTTTTTATTTTCTTCAGTTTCAACTTGAACTTGCACATGAGCAATTGATGTTCTGTTCCACTGTTTCTCCGTCATCTCTTTCCACTGATGTAGTCAATTTAATTTCTGTGTTTTCCATCTGGTGAGGTCCATAGGTGTAGTCACTTGAAAAAAAAGATATTTGCAATGAATAGATTGTTTGTTGGTCTTGCAAAATTCTGTCATGCAATCTCTGGCATTGTTTCTGTCACCAAGGCGATATTTTCCAACTACTAATCCTTTTTTGTTTCCAGCTTTCTCATTCCAGTTACCAGTAATTACCAATGCATCTTGATTGCGTGTGTGATCAATTTCAGACTGCAGAAGTTGGTAAAAATCTTCATTCTCTTCATCTTTGCCCTTAGTGGTTATTGTAAATTTGAATAATTGTTGTATTAACTAGTTTTCCTTTTAGGCATATGGATATTATTCTATCACTGACAGAGTTGTACTTCAGGAGAGATCGTGAAATGTTGTTTTTGACAATGGGTGCAGCGTTGTTCCTCTTTGTCGTTCCCTGCATAACAGACCATATGATTGTCTGATTCAAAATGACCAATACCAGTCCATTTCAGTTCACTATTTCCTAGGATATCGATCTTCAAATGTTCAATTTCATTTCTGACAACTTCCAGTTGTCCTAGATTCATACATCGTGTGTTCCGATTATTAATAGATGTTTGCAGCTGTTTCATCTCACCTAAGCCTTGCCACATCAAGAAATGAAGATTCCAAAAGCTTTACTCCATCTACATCATTAATGTCGACTCTATTTTGAGGAGGTAGCTCTTCCCCAATCGTATTTTGAGTGCCTTCCAACATGAAGGGCTCCTCTTCCGACTGTATCAGACAGTGATCCACTGCTATTCATAAGGTTTTCACTGGCCAGTTCTTTCAGAAGTAGATCTCCACGTCCTTCTTCCTGGTCTATCTTAGTCTGGAAACTCCGCCGAAACCTTTCCACCATGGATGACCCTGCTGGTATTTGAAATAACAGTGGCATAGCTTCCAGCATCCCATCAACAGGCCAGCCACCACAGTATGACAAACTGACAGACCTGTGGTGGAAGGACTGCTAGCAAACCACATATTTACAAATGAGTGCAACACAGAAATGGGTTTAATTTTCACTTTTAAATTACATTTTATTCTGAATTCATTATTTCCTAGGTGAATGTGGCAGAGATATCTAAAACATCAAACTGATCCCATTGAACACGATGGCATATTTAGGGATTGTGGAACCCTAGGCCAGAAGCCTCATTTATAGTAAAGAAAGGAAGTCAGGATCTGGCAAGACAGATGAAGGCAGTGAGGCTACATGAAGTCGGACAGGCAGAATGCGTGACCATATTGTCCAAGTGTGTCAGTAATTTTATTCATAACTTTCATGATTGAAATTATGAAATCGGTATAGTGAAATAAGTTAAAATATGATGACCTTGTACAAGGGTAAAAACCATAATAGTAGCTGTTGGTACCTGCCCACCTGGGTTTAGTAAGACAGTCCCAGGGCTTTTCAGCTTGATGTAACTTTCTTCCTTTCACCTCATCATCATTAGTATGCCTAACTGAGCGTTAGTTTTCTCATCTCTACAAAGGAAGTGTGGGCTAAAATGCATCTCTGGGTATTGCTTTCGTTAAAAAGGCAGGAAAAAAAAAAAGAAGAAAAATTATTTGAATTTGTATACGTTAGTCTAGTTTGTTGAAATGTAGAGATCCATGTATGGTGTAGGTGGACCAGAATGTTTGATAGATCAAGTGCCCTTAGGCCTTGTGAAATAATTGGGTTTATTTTACTTGGTTTATTATGCCTTGAGAGTTGACATCAAACGCATGGGATAAAGAATGGAAAATCTTGCATTTGTGTTATTTTAATTATAGGCATACACTGCCTCTTTCAGAAATTCTTATGTCGTTTACATATTATCACATTACATTTTTAAGCAAGCCATTTAATTCCTTGGCACTGGGAAATCAGTTTTTTAGGTGTAATTTTTAAAAACATGAAATTGACTTTTTATAAAGCTATTCTAACAGCTGAATGCTTTTTCACTCCTGTTTTTGAGCCTGTGCATTATTGTTGAGGCCCCCATTTAATAATATTATTTACATGGAAACAGAAGAAACAATTGTTGTACACTGTGATTGCAGTTTTATAAATTAATGCATACAGATAAAGACTAGAAGGGAACTGGAAAAACAATTGGAATTACAAAAGAGGGAAGTTAACTATTAAATAGTGAACTATTAAATATAAACTTCAAGGATCTAGGCTTTGCCCTGGTATATTGGGTGGGAGGAGACATTGTTACCTGTAGCAACAAGAAAGTTATTTTCAACATTGTTGAAAGTTAGTATCTAAAATATTGTTAGAACTCAGAGTAGTAATATAATTTTTGTGAAAGTTAGAGAAGGAGAAAAAAATTAAACAGAATGGGGTAGAGTGACACTTGATGAATTTATATGGAAATGTGGCATTTATTTGAGCAAAAATCTTTCAGAGTTCCCGTTTCCCCCCACATAGTTAATGTTATACCTAGTTTTATGCGTTCTATCAGTGGGCAGTATGCCAGTGATTTTTTTAGAACATGGAAGTGCCAGAGGTGGTGTCTTAGTCATCTAGTGCTGCTACAACAGAAATGCCACAAGTGGATGGTTTTAAGGAAGGGAAGTTTATTTCCTCATAGTCAAAATAGGCTAAAAGTCCAAATTCAGGGCGTCAGCTTCAGGGGAAGGCTTTTTGTCTCTGTCGGCCCTCTTCTCTTCAGTGTTCCCCCGGACTAGGAGCTTCTCGGCGCAGGGACCCCGGTCCCAAGGACGCTCTCTGCTCCTGGCACTGCTTTCTTGATGGTATGAGGTCGCCCTGTCTCACTGCTCAGTTCTGTCTCTTATGTCTGAAGAGATTGCCTCAGGACACAGTCCAGTCTTGTAGATCCAGTCCTGCCTTACTAACACAACTACCACCCATCCTCCCTCATTAACATCATAGAGGCAGGTTTACAACATACAGGAAAATCACACAGTACCAGGAATCATGGCCCAGCCAAACTGATATGCACATTTTTGGGGGGACATAATTCAAACCATGACAGGTGGTAAGCAAATCTCAAACTGTCAGCTTTGAGATTTATTGTATGTGTCTGCTGTTTGAGTCCAGAAGGGCTTAACATGAAAGTAGACTTTAAATCACTATTTGGTTTCAAATTTTTATTCTGAAAGACTAAGTCATTTGACAGCAGTCAAGGGCATTTTCATTCTCAGGACTGTTCTGTAGGCCCAGCAGAAAGTTCCTTCATCAGCCCACAGGGGAATCACTCTCAGGGCCAAGGCAGAAGAAATCTGGGATACTTAACACACATACACAAAAGCAGAATAAAACACAAGAGGATTTGCTTTCTAGACTAATCCAGAAAGTGAGTTTTAAATTGACAACGAGCAGTAAATCAGCAACAAGAAGATAGGGAACAATTTTGCCAGATACAAAGAATAAAGGTATTTAAAATGTACGTTGTGTTACTACTTTTGATACTCAAAGAATTTTATACCTGAAAGTGTATTTTAGAAAATCACCAAAGTGAAGACTTATCATTTGGAAAAAAATATTTGTCTGTAATTTGTTGAGAGTATATTTTCAAAAACACATACAATGGTAATTTAAAATACATTGGTAACATGAATTTTTTTAAATTAAATGATTGATTATACACATTTAAAAATATATATCTGTAAAATATACTGTTTTCTTATATATGTTCCTGTAAACTCATTTCTCAGACTATCCTTCACACTCATGTGTGGCTGTGGTGTGGGACCTGGGGATCTATTTTTAAAGAACTCTACAGATAATTGTGGTACACAGACAGGGATCAGAACCACTATTCCAAAGGCTTATTCGTTTCACATGGAAATGCAGATAGTCGAAATAACAAATTGTGCAACTATTATAGAATTATAAAATCTTCTAATTGTCTTGTAGTCATTGTACAAAAAATGAATTTTAATCTTTAGTATTCTGGAAAATACACAATTATAAAGGAGACTTTCCTATAAAATTTTACTGTTGACTTGAGGTGACCTTTAACTAAACAAAATAGAAGATGATAGGACATTTGATAACGACAGACTACTATTAGTATGAATTAGGAATGAATTGGGTTTACTATATTCAAAGAACTTAAATTTACACTAAGCTAAGCTTAAAGGAGAAGTATGTCATTAAATGAAGTAGAGCAATAATGCTGTTATCTTTTAAATATACTTGAAATCTCTTGTTGAATATAGCACAATCATTTTATAATATTGGAATATGCATTTTAAAGGTTTAAGGCTTAAAGACTTCTTTGGGGTCTCAGTATAATAAAAAGGGATGCTAAAAACATTACTGTGACTATATTGATTGTTTTGTTAATTTTTTAAAAAACTCTTTGAAGAATGGATTAGTACATTAATCTAAGGTTATTAAGGTAAGGGAATGTAAGGAAATTGAGCCCTGGTAGTGCAATGGTTAAGCACTCAGCTGCTAACCAAAAAGACGTTAGTTTTGAACCCACCAGTCACTCTGAAGGAGAAGAGACCTACCGATCTGCTTCCCTATGGGGCAGATCTGCTCTGTCCTATAGAGTGGGTATGAGTCGGAATCTACTCAGCGGCACACAACAGTGTAAGGAAATGTCATTAAGACCCAGAGAGAAACTGGTGGTGTTGGTGAACTGAAAATTTTAATTATAAGGAAAAATAAATGTGTATTTGTATATTGGTACCAGTGGTTGTGGGTGGGGAGCAAACCAAGATTTTTTTGCTGATTGGTAGTCAGTTATGACTCATTTCATTTACTACCTTAATCGGAAGTAAGATTGAGGATTATGTGTTTAGGTCTGGGGAAATTCAAAGATGATCAGTCATTGCTCTCAAGAAATTATAATTGTGTAGGGAAATGAAACATACCCCAGTTAACGGTAATAACAACAGTATGTTGACCTTTTTCATTAGTGCAATGATAGGAAAAGAGACATTAACTGGAGAAGCCAGTGCTGTGAGGACTATAACCCACCTACAGAACTGATCCTTATAGTGGGCAGTCAGTTCTTAAAGTCACACTGTCTCAATGGGTATAGTGAATCTGTGCTTGTGACAAAATGTTAAGGGTCTGATCTTGAAGTGGGAGGAGGGGTCAGGAGGGAGAAGGGTAAAATGATAAAAGGAGATGCTGATCCCTGGTGATATCTGTATTGGATGTAGTACCAGCTACTGGAAATAGAGGCCTAGTTTGACTCTTTGGAGTGGGCACAAGATCCAGCCTTCTGGAAGAAGGGGTGGTGATGATTAGAGATAATGTGTGTACCAGCCAAGTGGACTGGGATTTAGGCAGGAAGCCAGTTCTTGAGGGGAACTGCAGTAAAAATCAAGACTCTGTGTATCAGCTACTTTACCAGCTACACATTATTAATCCATTTAATCCTCAAAACAACCGTAATGAGGAGTATACTACAGGTGGTCCCCGACTTAACGATGTATTCGAGTTACGATGAACCGCACTTGCGACCATCTGTTTTTTTTTTTTTGGTACATCTTATCCTTAGTAATATGTACTACATACAGTGTTGCAGTGTTTAGCTTGCTGATGTTATCATTCTCAGATGTTCAGTGTTGTTGTGTACTGTTCAAAACACTGCCGTATAGCAGGCAGTAATGAAAACTAAAAAAAAAACAAAAAACAAAAGAGGTATTAGACTTATGTCAGAATCAACTTATGACGGAGTCGTCGGAATGGAACCTTGTCGTAAGTCAAAGACTACCTGTAATATTTTTTCCATTTGTCAGGTAGGGAAACTGAGGCTAGAAATGGGAAGTAATTTCCTCACAAAGCTAGGAAGTGGTCAGCTAGGATGTGAACCCAGGATGTCTAATCTAAGAGTCTATGGTTTACTTGTGTGTCTTAACTAAAAGGATATACCACCTCTCTTAACCTAACTGGATCTTTACTTTTTCTCCAGCAAACTTCCCTTTTCCTATTATTGCCAGATACGACGGTGGTATAAGCAATTCTATACGATTTCTAGAGGGGGAGGAGGGAGAGGGAAAATAGATGGATTCCTAAGGTAAATCTTGCCAGGCTTTATTGCTGATGTGCTGTTTTTTTTAGGGTAGATATGATTTCTGATTGATAAAAGAATGCTCATTCTAGGTGCATATCCTGGTACAACAAAGGATGTGGAAGTGAAACAATAGCAGAGTGTGGTTGGAGGTAAAGAGCACATTTTGGGTGAGTCTTGTAGTATGTGAGGAGCAGCAGTGGAAGATGGAAAGATAAGATGAAGTCCTGTTGAGGAGGTCAAGTTAAGGAGGTTAGGTTTTACTTGATCATATAAACCCACTTCCGTCAAGTCAATTCTGACTCATAATGACCCTGTAGGACAGAGCAGAAGAGCCCCATAGAATTTCTGAGGCTGTAAATCCTTACGGAAGCCGACTGCCACATCTTTCTCCTGAGGAGCGACTGGTTGGTTCACACCGCCGACCTTTCAGTTGGCAACCGAGCACTTTAACCACTGCACCACCAGGGCTCTTGATTGTATGGTGGGGAACTATTGAAAGTTTTTCCAATGGAGCATACTCTCTCTCCCATTGCCATCAAGTCGATTCTGAATCATAGCGACTTTATAGGACAGAGTAGAACTGCCCCCTAGGGTTTCCAAAGCTGTAATCTTTACGGAAGTAGATTGCCACATCTGTCTCCCACAAAGCGGATGGTGGGTTCAAACCACTAACCTTTTGGTTAGCAGCTGAGTGCTTAACCACTGCTCCACCAGAGCTCCTTGCTACCACATATAAACCAAACCAGGACCAAACCCATTGCCAGGGAGTCGATTCCAAGTCATAGTGATCCTACAGGACAGGGTAGAACTGCCCCAAAGGGTTTCCAGGGAGCAGCTGGTAGCTTCAAACTGCCAACCTTTTGGTTAGAGGCCGAGCTCTTAACCACTGCACCACCAGGGCTACTATCACATATACTGCCTGATAAATGACATTTGAGTGATTTCTAATATTAATTAGTATTATTGTTATCATCGTCATTATTATTGTTAACAATTGGATTGCTCATCTCTAGCATTTCAGTTATAATGCTATTGTCACAGAGCTGCTGAAGATTATATATTTTTTCAGGACTCTGCTGGGCCTGGCTGGTAAGGGTGTCAGTCTGATAGTATAATTAACCAGAAAGTAACTTTAAATGGCGTGTTATTTTTAGAAATACTCAAGAAGAGTTTTCCAAAGGTTTTTTTTTTCAGATGTCAGCATATGACAGTCATAAGTCAGTCTTGTCATTAGCGTGTAATTTATGCAATTTTGTAATTAATGATTTGCAGATAAGAAGACTGGTAACAATTTCCTTTCTTCCTGATACATTTGATTGGGATGAGATTATGTATTATGTAATTTGCTTTATAGTTTATGGTTTAAATAGTTATGTTTTTAGTAGCTCATAGTTATATTTTTAAAAGGCAGCAAGAAATGTTTACTTTTGGATTGCTACTTAACTTTTTAAAACCTTCAGATTTATTTTATATACCAATTAAAGCCCTGAAAATCGTTCTTGAACAGGAGTTAGTATGTAGACCCAAAATGTTAAGTTTTTTGTTTGGCCAGATGAGGGCACTTTTTCTTTACATTTCTAGAATTTGAGCTGTGAAGCAGATTTGTTTTCCCCATCCAACTGTTATTTACTTCCTTTGATTATTGACTGAGAGAACTGGTTTTGCCATTTTTAATGTTTCAATTGTGTTGTATTTTTATAGACTGATCTTTCCCCACAGGAAAAGCTTCAGTTTCTTGCAGAGTTTTTATATATGGAAACTTTAAGATGATTGACAAAATTTCTATGGAACCAGTTAGTTTTAAGACAAATGTATATGTGATTTGTAATTTGACTTGTAATTAAGAATGTAATTTGGCTTGTAATGGTAATAATAATGAAATTTAATTGTAAGCTAATCTGAGTACTCTCAATTTTTTATAGCAAGATTAAGTGACATTGACAACATCTCTCTTCTGTAGCAAATTTGTACTGTCTACTTTACACTGAGTTAATGCTGCCTTCCTTCTCCATTGGAATAATTCAGACATAATGGCGAGGAAATAAAATGCCAGAAACATTGTGGAGGGGGGAGGAGAAAGAAACATTTTGTCTTGCTGCTTAGCAACAAAAAGTGTAAGCACTAGAATCCAACAATTACAAGTAAAAGCTCAGAAATACAGCACCTTTAACTTTTTAATTTTATTTGTAGTGATGGCCGTCAAGGGCTACATTGAGTAGGATAAGGTTTCCAGGGTGCCAATCTAAGGAGGAAATTTAAGAGAATAATGTTGAGGTTTATTTTAAAGGGCTCTTGTCATTTCATCATAGATAAACAAAACAAATTACTTAAACAACTTTTTTTTGAAACTTGTTTCTGGCTCAGAAGCCTTAGTGTCCTTTGTGAGTGTGCCAGAGACCGACTGTAACCCATATCTCCTCTTGCTGAGCACCAACTGTACTTCAGGTGCTTTCCCTACATGTCAGTTTGCTCCTGTCAACAACCCTGTGAGCCACCAATATTATTATTCCTGCTTTACGGAGGAGGAAATTTAGGCTCAGAGACATCAAATCATCTGTTCATAGAAACTAGTAAATAATGAATTCTCAAATTCAGACCATAAGGGTTAAAGACACTTGGTGGTAAAGAGGAATATTACTAAGAAGCAAGTGCTTTGGGTTAAAACGATTGAATTGTTCCCAGTCAGTTCAGTCTGTCTTAAAAGGCCATCTCTTGGACCAGTATTGGGAAACCTAGTACCTTTATGGAAAGATAAGGCCTTAACAGCAAGCACATCTGGTGCCTATTGATAGACTGTTATTATTAGTCCCTTGGAGGAAAAGAAGAGTTTTCTAGTATTTAATGTCTACCATTAATTTTTTTTTTAAACCCAAAAGATTGTTAAGACAAAGAAAAGGAAGAAGGAAGTGGTGTTTTTTTTTTTTTTTTTACTTTTCTTCCCTGACTTTTTGCTTTGTAAATTTTATTGGTAGCAGTCTTGTTTCCTTAGACCTTACCAAGCTATAGTGTCTCTTTGAATGGTAAACCAAACAAATCTGTTTTTTGCTGACAGAACTTTTCAGGAAATAGATATTTTAAGCAAGGAAAATTATAGGTCTTTAATAAAAACAGGGTCAGTGAAAAAGAGGAAGACCTTCAGTGAGATGGATTGACACAGTGGCTGCAAAAATGGGCTCAAGCATAACAACGATTGTGAGGATGGTTCAGGACCTGGCGGTGTTTTGTTCTGTTGTACGTAGGGTCACTATGAGTTGGAACTGACTCCACGGCACCTAACAAAAAAATAAAAACAATCTCTCTCTTTCAGCATTCATTGGGAGCCTTCTGTGTGCCAACCCCTGTGCTTGGCGTATGGAATACGATGTAAGATGCAGCTGTGCCCTTGCTAGTGACTTTGTAGTCTAGGGTAAGAGCTGAGAAAGTAAACCAGTCATTACAATGAAATGGGATAAGTACTGGCAGAACTGTGGGCCGAGTGCTGTGAAAGCACATATCCCAGCTTGGTGAGGAGAGAGGAAGGAAGGATTCACAGAAGATGTAATGTCTGAGTTGAACCTTGAAGCACAAGCGATCAAACAAATTATTTCTCAGGTAGATGACTTCAGAGGGAGGAAAGGCTGGTTTTGCTAAAGACCTAAAAATGTTTGCTTTGAATATTTTGAGTTTGATATACTTATGTGGCATCTAGGTTTTGAGGTGTCCGCTTGGTTTTTGGAAACGTGAAACAAATTTTTACAAAGATTTTTAGTCTGGAAATGAATATTTCAGAGTCATTTGAGTAGAACTGATTAGAAAGAGAGACTATTGAAAGAAAAAGGGGAGAGGAGACTGGGAAATGCCTGGAAAAGTCAGAGAGACAGAAGAATCAGACTAATGCAGTATCCTGGAAGCCAAAGTCAGAAGACAAAACAGTTTTTCAGGTAGGGATGGTTATGTGGTCAGTGGAGACAGATGCATTACTTTTAAGTTGAGGAGCCCCAGTACACCGCTGGATTTGATTAGGATATCAGTTACTTAAATATGAGGAAGGTAATGCAGTGTTAGATTTAAGGTGACGTTTTAGAAATCTGCATTTTCTTCTCTATACTTTTTTTATACTGGTTCTTAACTTTGAGGAGGGGGTTCAGGGACCTCTTTGAAACTGTGATGAAGGACAGTAAACACACATAGATGACATACAGTTACTGGGACCAGGAGGCTGCACATTTGCACGTGATATAAGCTGGACCAGTGAGTCTTGATTCTGGGACTTCCCTTATTCTGGAGGAAGAGAATTACATTTGTTTTTCTGGATTTGAAGCTGTAAAGATATAAGCCTAGAGCTGTCCTCATGGAGTGAGCATCCCTGAGGACAGTCAGTACTCTCCCAAAGGCCATAGAAAGAGAAAGTGTTGGGAGGTGGCGGGAAGGGAGGAAGGTAAAAGGAGAGTAAACAAATAACTTCTTTTATAAGGATCAGCACAGAGCTGGTTCCTATGAGGCGGAGGTTAAAGATGTCCCGAATGTCCAACTTCTCCAAGCTGCTCTACCACTCCATCATCTCTAACACCAGCTACTCCCTCTCTCCTCCGTACTCTCCCTCCTGTCTTTGAGTTCCCTGATTCCCTGCAACGTCTCACAGAACTCACGAACTGTATAAAGGAAGTGGCTCACGCAGTTGTGGAGGCTGGCAAGTCCCAAATTCATGGGTCAGGCGTAGGCTTCTCCCTGGCCCTCAGTCTCTGCCCAGAGGCACTCAGCTTTCTCACTCTGGGCCGGGAAGCCCACTGCGCCATCTCCTGCGGGTTTCTGCTGTGGGTCTCTCCTTCTTTGGTGGTGGTGGGCTCTCCTCTTTGCCCTAGAATTGGCTCTTTTAAGGCAAAACTGACCAGTCCCCTTGGTGGGCCAGTTACGCTATCACATAATCACCTGGGTGAGAGTTACAAGCCTGTGGCTAGAAAGGCCACACACAAAAGTAATTAATCCACCACAGAGAGAGACAGACAGATAAACACCTCAGTGATCTTGGTTGAGTCTCTGGATCCAGCCCTTCCTAAATCTACCCTCTGGATGTTTCAGTTATTTGAGTGAATAAGTTCTCTTCTTTTGCCTAAGCCAGTTTGAACTGGGTTTTCTGTCATTTGAGGTTGAAGGAGTCCAATTCCCCCAGAAGAATGCCTATATACTTACATATTTAAAAATGTGCAAATGATTCAGAGATTCACAGAGCTGTAGGGGCCCAGTGAACCTAGGTTAAACACCTCTGCTCTATTATATTTAACATTATGCTCCACAAATCTAGGTACATTATTATCATTAACTAATTAATATCCATTCTTGGAACAATTTGGTCTTTTGTTATAAACATACACCCAATATCTTGTTATTTATTATACTTGAGAGAATGGAATCTTATTAAAGCCTTTCAGAGTAATCAAGAGTTAACCCATTTATCTCATTCAGCTTCATTCAACAAGGAAACGTTGGGATTCCATTTTATTCATTATCTGCCTCTATAGGTATATAAATAAGCTTGCCAACCATAAATCTTAGATCTAGGAATCAGACCATAAACCATACAAGCAACGTAATTTGCCAAAGGCCCCATAAAATACAAAGATGGAGTTGTCTCTGTTTCTAGCTAAATCCAGTAACTTCAAGGAAAGGGAAACTGATTTAGCTAATTTTGTCATTAGGACCAAGCTTCCAATCCCATTGAAAATGGTGAATATTTTAGTAATATTAATTTAATAAGTATTTTGCTGAAAAGATAATATTAAAAATAATAAGGCAATTAGAAAATACTTGTTATCATAGTAAGATTTCAGAAGACATTATGACATCTGTGGTCACTTAATAGGTTTGAGTTACCAGTGCTGTCCTCAGAGAAGGGAATTATTTCTTCCTGGGCACTGCACTTGCAGTGGACCTAGCTCCTGCCGGGAACACAACGATGCTTGCTTTGATTATACAGTACAAGAAGTTGGGATATAACTGTACGTGTGTAACTGAGAATCAGCCTGAATTTAACATACTAAATTTACTTTTTTTTCCTACAGAAACATACATTTACTAAAAGAACAATAACCAGCAACTAATTTCTAAATTAGTAGGTAATTGAGCAGCCCTGGTGGCTCAGTGGTTAAAGCCCTTGGCTGCTAACTGAAAGGTTGGTGGTTGAACCCACCACCTGCTCCACGGGAGAAAGATGTGGCAGTCAGATTATAGCCTTGGAAACCCTAAGGGACAGTTTTACTCTGTCCAATAGGAATCAGCTCGACAGCAATGGGTTTTTTGGTTTAGGTAGAAGAAAAGGAATAAAAGTAAAAAATTTAGATTCATATTGAGTACCTTAGGTTTCTTCCCCCACATATGAGTCAACACTCCTTATGTATTGGTCATATATGTTCCCTGAAATCGGCCTGAAGTTCCCAGCCTCTGTGCTTTGTTTAATTTATTTCCCTTTCTAGAATACCATTCTATAAAGAGTGTCCATCCCTTGGAATTCTATAATCAAACTCAACCCCCATCTCCAGAAATCTTTTTGGACGCTGTAGTCAGAACTAATCTATTCCTCCCATTTATGAGTAAGCATCCTCCTTTTTTCCCTCCTCCATTTCAACCAGAATTTTTATTTTATTCCTACTACATGCTTTAGGCATTATGTTAAGTGCTGGAAGGTCAAGGAAGAACAGTATGACATTTCTGCCCTCTGGTGGTTGAAAGAGACATTACAAATTAGTAATCATAATGAGTTGTTCTATGAATCCTACCAGCCTTGGCATCGTAGGTTTCTTTATTCCTACTACATTTCTTGGTTCACGAATTTATCTGGCGTGCGTTGTGCATCTTTTGTTTGATGGGCTTCATCGTTATTTCTGGTATAGTAGCATTCTGGCTTTCAGTAGTAGTAGTTGACAAATAGAATTCCGGAAGTATGCTTTTGATATGTCTAAATCTGACTTTCTGGGTCACAAAGATTTGGGTTGCAACGTGTCTGCCTATCAGCATCTAAAATAGCTAGGCCTGCTGAGCTTCAAATTTGGTTGTATATGTGATGAATGAAAAATGAAAAAATATTATGTCTTAGTTATTGCTGCATAACAAGTTACCTCAAAACATAGCTGTTAAAAACAACAATAAACTTTTAATTTCTCAGAGTTTCTGTGGGTAAGGAATTATAGAAGTAACTTGGCTGGTGGTTCTGCCTCGGGGTCTCTTATGAAGTTGCAGTCAAAATTTTGATTGGGGCTGCAGTTCTCTGGAGGCTTGACTGGGGCCAGAGGGTCTGCTTCCAAGTTGATCCTCGCTGTTGGCAAGAGGCTTCAGTTCCTCAGAATGTGGTAGTGGGCTTCACCTAGAGTGAATGAACCAAGAGAGAGCAACGTAGAACCACAATATTTCCAGTGACCTGGGCTCAGAAGTCAAGCTCTGTCATTTCTGCATATTCTGTTAGATATACACGCCAGATTTGTTCCATGTGGAAGGGGATTACATTAGGGCATGAATACCAGGAGGCAGAGGCACTGGAGACCACCCTCGTATGCTGGCTACCACGTACTGTAACCCTACGTTAGCTTCTGTCAATGAATTTGGGCCCATGTGAAGAAGACACAAGTAAGTCTTCAAAGGGAAGCGGTATTTTAAAGTGAGATATATAAAGGGTGGAAAAAATTAGACCAGCTCTTCCTCTCATTTTTTTATTTTTCATTCTCCTGGAAGCATAGGTGGAGTGCTGGTGGTGCAGTGGTTAAGCATTTGGCTACTAACCTAAAGATTGGCAGTTCGAATCCCACCAGCCGCCCCTTGGAAACCCTAGAGTGTCGCTATGAGTTGGAATAGACTCGACAGCAGCAGGTCTGGTTTGGGTTTTCTTGGAAGCCTAGGTAAGTCTTCAGTGCTTCAAAGCTGACACTTGAAAATGGAGCACTTAGAGAAGTAGGAAAAGAACAATAGGGAAAAGTGGGTTTTTCTACCTTCCTGAGGTATAGAATCTTTAAAGGGAACATACTTTTATGCAAATAAGATTGGAACGTTTTTATCGTTTTCTTAAATGTGATCTATTTTCATTCATATTTCTGTGCCGCTCAGTGGCGAGAAATATTTCTGCAGAAAGACTGCTTAGTAAATGGTGGCTGACGAAGCTTCACAAAACCTACTAATTTTTCTAGGATTCTTTGTCAAATTACTTACATATTTGTGTTTCTTTCTTCAGTAGTGAGTACTGTTTTTGGTCTATAACCTGTCAGGACACTGCTAGTCTCATCAAGTTTATGACGAAAAATGGAAAAAATAAAGTTGGTTGGGGTGGTAAGGAGAGTGTGGCTACCTTGCACATATGCAGGTTTGAATATTTGCTAGGCCATTTAAGAACAGATGTGCATAGAGCTGAGAGTGGACAAGTGTCTAGACCAGAAATTTATGTCAATATTAAGAACATTGGGACTTTGAAGTACAATTAGAAAGGAAAGCTAAAATTCCTAATTTTCTCTTCTACTACCTTCCCCCCAAATTGTTATTCTTCTCTTCTATCTTGAGTTCTATCTTAATATAGGAAGAGATGAATAATTTAAAATATTCAAGTTGCATTGATCTACTTTTTATATAATGATTTCAGTATAATTTTAGAAAGAAGTCATATTAGAAATGGCATTCCTGGCTCTGCAATTTTATTGATGCTTCCAGAAATGACCAACCTAGAGTAAATGTAGCAGCCTCTAATGCGTGTTTATCTTTAAGGTCTTACTTTGCAGATTTGACTTACAAAATTAATACGTTAATAAGCTTATACTCTCCAAAGGCAAAATAATAGATTTATAATACATTATACATTGAGATTATTTCCTTTAAAAAAAATTTCATTTAGACTGTATTCTTTTTTTATGGGTTTAATGTATTCATCTCTGATTTTATCTCATGATTGCTTATTTACAGTTTTAATTTATGTATGAAGACATTAGGTATACTTGGTGGGAAGTGGAATAAATTTAAAAGGAAGTCCTTAAACTGAACAAATATTTATTGAGCTCCTGTTATATACCAAGGCCTCTGGTAACTTTGGGGTCACGGTGATGAACACAGCAGCACTATCCCCGAATTCATGGAGCAGCACTATCCCTGAATTCATGGAGCTGCCAGGTATAGAGGAAAGATGAGCATTAGTCTAATAACCACACAGGTAGATACAAAAGTATGCTTAAATATATTAAGCTGAGACTAGACAGATGAGTAGGAAGAGTTAGCATGCCTGGGAAGAGCCTTGTACGTTGAAGAGATTGACGGGGTCAGAAAGAAGCCCGCAAGCTTGGAGCTGAGTGAGTGAGGTGAGTGCCTCCCCAGGGCAGGCAGCGGCCATACTGTGCAGGACCTTGTAGCCTCATTAAGGACTTTGGCATTTTATTACTGGTGACATGGGAAACTGTTGAAGATTTTAAATGGGAGAATTGAATGAGAATTAAAGTAGAAGTAAGCAAAATTGTTAAGAAGTGATTGCATTTTTTTCAAATGAGAAATGATGGTGGATGGATTAAGGGTGTGTCAGCAGACATGGGCAGATGTAGACTAATTGGAGCGATAGTTTGGGGGTAGACTCCACAGATTTGGTTAGAGGAGGAATAATATTTCCACCCAACTTAAGCAACTAAGTGGAGGTGCCATATTTGGAAATGAGAAAGATTGATTGTTCTTTTTGGGGTGGAGTGAGGATTTGGGGAGGAGTTACAGATTGACAGTTAGAGATCAAGAGATTAGTGTTGATTACTATGTTTGAGATGGTTGTGGAAAAGCCAAGGGAGATTTCAGGCAGGCTGACAGGTAGACTAGTCTGGAGCTTGAGAGGGGATTAGAGAAATAAATGTGGCAGATAGCAACATATTTATGCTTTTAAGGCCAATAAACAGACTGAAGTACATGTTCTCAAGTTGTGTTTGAACCAGCAATAAAACTAGGATGATGTAACTGTGCTAAAATTTTATTGACATGAATAATAACTGCTTTTTGAGCAATTAATTGGGGACTGTTGCTTAGAAAAATGGCTAATGGAGAGGGCCAAAATTTCCCTCTTATTAGAGCTTTTTGTGTTTTAATGATACCCCCCCCTTTTCTTTTCTTGATCTCATGGTAGAGGAATTTGATTACTTGGCCTTTCCAAAGAGATTAATCTGTTTTCTTATTAAATGTTGAAATCTAGTTACAAGATGTTGATTCCGCCTTTCTTCCACATAGCATGTGTTTCTAAAATTATTATTCAGCAGAGTTTTACTCTCAGTATCATTTTCCCATAGCCGTGTTTAACTTCATTGTGCCCTTTTTGTAGAAAACCATGGCAGGTAATAGAGCCATCACACTGACCTTTTCTGTTCTTTCCGTTTGGAAGTAGTCTTGAAATCCTCATCTTATTAGAAGTTTTTAGGAATTATTTTGCTCTATTTACTAGTATGTATATTTTCAGCATTAGAAATACTGTTAAAAACATAGGAAAACTTCCTTATGGATAATTTTGCCTTTATCTTGAAGCACTGGAAAGAAGCAAATGAATTATCAGTTGACTGGATGAATATCTTTTTTTAAAATAATTTAATTCCCAAAATAAATTTTTCTGAACGTTCGTTTTATCAACCGCATACTGAGTGCCAATTTAATACAAAGCAGTGAGCCAGGTGCTGCCGAAGAGAGTGTGAGCTAGAAGATAGTTCTTGCTCTCAAGGTGCTGACTACTTGTGTAGCCTTGTCGTAAAAGCAGAGAGTTGTAAGTACTGCACACGATGAACTGCAGTCTGAAAATCCACCCATTGGCAAAATGGAATTGTTGCTTGAACATTAGCAAAGTAAAAATCAGCCTTATCAGGAGGGGACAGGAAAGCTGGTGATTGGCACCCAAGGTTGAGAAAGGACAATTTGACATGTGGTCGGGTTGTTAACCATTATCATAGGGGAACGTGTGTACTGTTTAATGAGAAACTGTTTTGTGTAAACCGTCATCTAAAGTACAAAAAAAAGAGAATTATCTATGTGAGATCAAACTGACAACAGCAACTCAAAAGGTTTGATGGGAAGCCTAGGGGACAGTGAGTTGAAGACAATAGTGATGGAATAATTTGGAAAAGGATAGTGAGAATAGCCGCACAACTGGAAGACCGTGATCGATGTCACTGAATTGTACGTGTAGAAATTTTTGAAATGGTGTATCTTTGGCTATGTATAGTTTCACCAAAAAAAGAAAAAAGAAAAAGATCCTCCAAGGTCGAGAACAGAGAGTGTTGACATGTCGTGGGGTTGTTAACCAATGTCATAAAACAATATGTGTACTGACTGTTTAATGAGAAACTATTTATTCTGTAAACCTTCACCTAAAATATAATAAAAATAAATAAATTTAAAAAAAAAAAAAAAGAACACAGGGAAAAAAAATCAGCCTTATAAGTCCAGCATATGTAATTATTTCTGGCATATTGGAGAAATGAAGATGGCTCATTTAGTCTGGAATTCCAGTGATCCCAAGGTCATTCCATGTTCCCTATATGATCTTCCTCTTAATGCTTGTCTTACTCTTGCAACATGACCATTAAGCATGTTTTAAATGGATCCCCAAGGAAAAGGGACTTTCCTTATTTTCAGCCCTCTTGAGATCGACAGGACTGAGATTAAGAAAACAGCAGCTAGACCAGAGCCAATTTCCGCAGGGTTTTTAAAGTATCTGTGTAGAGGGTCAGCAAAAAAGTGGAAGATCCTCAATGAGATGGATTGACACAGTGGCTGCAACAGCGGGCTCAAGCCAGTGATTGTGAGGATGGTGCAGACCAGGCAGTGTTTTGTTCTGTTGTACATGGGGTAGCTATGAGTCAGAGCCAACTCGATGGCACCTTAAAAAAAAAGTAAGAACAGAATGGTTAATGAAGGTCAGGTATTTAAGGGGCAAGAAGAGGAATCAGAAGGGAGGGTGAGATGGGTGAGAACTGGGAGAGTGTGGTGACACATGAATTTCCTAGAATGTTCACGTATTTGATATTTTATGTCATTGATTTTTAAAACCTTTTTTTTTTTTAATTGTACTGTAGATGAAGGTTTACAGAACAAATAGTCTCTCATTAAACAGTACACATATTGCTTTATGACAATGGTTAACAACCCCATGACATGTCTACATTGTCCCTTCTCAACCTTGGGTTCCCTATTACCAGCTTTCCTGTACCTTCCTGTCTTCTAGTCCTTGTCCCTGGTCTGTTGTGCCCCATTAGTCTCGTTTTGTTTTATGGGGCTGTCTTATCTTTGGCTGAAAGGTGAACCTTGGGAGTGACTTCACTACTGAGCTAGAAGGGTGTCTGGGGGCCATATTGTTGGGGTGGTTTTAAAACCTCTTGAATCATTACCTATGGTAAAAAATACATATTATTACATGATTTACTATCCACATACAAATACATTTCTTTGTATAAAACAAAAATGAAGTAATACTTTACTACCTGGCCCTTCTCATCTGTTCTATTATTTGAAAATGCTGGTAGCAAGCATTCCATTAACGTCATTTTATTATCCTCTAGTGGATCAAGCCAGGATTTAAAAAATACTGTCTGTGCTACATTGAGATTTATATTGGCAAGAACTGGGGTGAAGTGAACGTTGTTTATTGCTTGCGACTGTTGTTGCAGGTCGTGTGCCAGTATGTAGAAATCAGACTACCTTGGTAGCCTGGCACACAGCTTTTCACGTTGTGAGCATTGAGTTAATGTTGAGTGTTGTAGAATAAATGGATAGCAGTCATCAGAATCAACTGCTTAATTAGTTGTTGCTAATGTCTGTCTCGTCCACTAAACTCATCTTATTGCAGAAGAAAAGATGATGGTTTATTCAACTGCATCTGCCAAGAATGAAAATATTCAGCCATACAAAATAAGCCAAATTGTAACCTAATCGCTATGGTCTTAAATCACCCCAAAACTTAGCACAATAATCATTTATTGTCTCTCACTGTTCTTGTAGGTCAGGAATTCTGGACCAAGTTGGTTGGGCAGTTTTGGTTCAGGGTCTCTTAGGAGATTGCAGTTACATGTTGGCTGGAGCTTCAGTTGTCTGAAAGTTTGACTGGGGTCGGAGTATCACATGACTGGCAAGTTGGTGCTGACTATTTGGTTTCTTTCCATATGAGCCTCTCCCCAGGGCTCCGTGAGCCTTATGACATGGTGGCTGGCTTCGTCCAGAGTGAGCAATCCAGAAGCCCAAGGTGGAAGCTGCAGTGCTTTATGACCTAGCCTTGGAAGTCGTCATTGTCATTTCTGCCATATTCTGTTGATTACACAGGTCACCCCTGATTCATTGTGGGAGGGGGAGTATGTTTTGTTGGTGTCAGTTGCCATGGAGTCGGCCCCCAACTCATGATGATCCCATGCACAACAGAAGGAAACGCTTCCCAGCCTTGTGCCATCCCTGTGGTCAGTTACAGATGGGACATGGGGATCCTTAGGGTTTTCAGTGGCTGATATTCAGAAGTAGATCGCCAAGCCTTTCTTCCTCATCTGTTTTAGTCTAGAAGCTCCAGTGAAACCTGTTCAGCGTCATACCAGCATGCAAGTCTCCCCTGACAGATAAGTCCGTAACTGCACTTGCGGTGCATTCACTGGGAATTTAGCCCAGGTCTCCCACGTGGAAGGTGAGAATTCCAGCAGGCAACAATTATTTTGGGCCCTTGGAGGCTGCCTACCATACATTAAAAGGGTATCTTTATTGGAAATTGCCTTGAATTTTTAATAGAGGAAACTATAAACATGTAAATGTTTTATTTTTCAGTTTTGTAAAAGCATTTAATTTGCAAAGAAATACTGACATTTCTACTTTTCCCAGGAAGTTTAGAGAGAATTTAAAGGTGTAAAAATGATGAATTTTAGTTGCATAAATCCAGAGACGGTGACATGTAAGTGAAAGGCAGCGTTAACATAGTTTTTGGTTTTTTAGGAGGAAGTCCTTAAATATTAAAAGAGGAGCAGAATGTAGTAAAATTCACAAGAAACAATACTTCATTAGGCAAGACTTTGTTTATTAGAACAGTGTATGAGATTGAATAGGGCCCCTGTGGGAACACATGAAGCCAACATTTGAACAAAGCAAAAGTGAACGTTTGTTGACTGACTTCGGTTATTGTGAAAAAGCCATTTTAAAATTTTAACTAGTTTCTTACTCTGAATTAGAAATTAGATATGACTTTATTATTTACTTGGAAATCTATTCTGGTTTAGAGTTTTGATTTTTTTAGTATGAAAGATGGCGTGAAGTATAGTCTTGACAACATGTCCCTGAGTGATATCCTCCTACTCATCTTTACTGCAGAATGAGTTGAAGGGATTCAGGCATTTACCAGTCTTATGATATGCTGCAGACAAACTGAAAAGTCACATTTCTAGGTAGAAGAGGCATGAGGTTGTGTGATCGAGGACAGGGAGCTAGGCATCCATGTGCAGCTGGAACAGGAAATCCCAGATGAAATATATTTCTCATAGTACCACCAGCATATATTCTACTGGATTGGCTTTGGGATCTTAATAGAACCTACTTTCTAAGCTAGTGAAAAGGATTTATGCTAAATATACTTTGAGATACACTTTGAGGCAAAAAGGGAAAAGATTTAGAGGTGAAGTGATTTTATTTTAGCATTTTCATTTGAGAAAATAACAATATCTTTGGATACTTAGACTATACCAAGCACTGTGCTAATGAGCACATTGGAAAAGTTAGCTCATTTAATCCTCACAGTAACTCAGTAGGGTAAGAGTAGTGTATCCCCACTTAACATATAAGTAAACTGAACCTTAGAGAATTTAATGTGCCCAAAGTTAGTAGTAAGACTAGGACCTGAATATGGGGCCATCTTGCTCCAAATCCCACCAGACTGCTAGCCCATGTACCTGTCCTCTTATCCCTGGCTCCTATTATTCTTTTTGTTTTCCCTTTCTTTCATGAAGGAGCCCTGGTGGTACAGTGGATAAAGTGCGTGGCTGCTAACTGAAAGGTCGGTGGTTCGAACCCATCAGCAGCTGCGCGGGAGAAAGATGTGGCAGTCTGCTTTCGTAAAGATTACAGCCTTCGAAACCCTATGGGGCAGTTCTACTCTGTCCTGTAGGGTCACTATGAGTCGGAATCAACTCAATGGCAGTGGGCAGTGAATTCTTCCATGACACTCCCTCCTTCCCTGTCCCCTTTCCCTCCCGCTTTCTTTTTTAGTGTTAATACATAACTAATGCATGCTTATCAAAATGATTCATACAGCAGAAAAGTGTAAAAAGCCTTCATCCATACTGTCAGCCTTTACTGCTCTGTAGCCTGCTTCTTTTATATATACATATCATCCATATCTTCCATGACAGCACTCACAGTTCTGCCTCATTAGTTTTAACAGCTGCGTGGCACATTCCATAGTACCAGAACTCCAAACTCATTGCCATCAAGTCGATTCCATCTCACAGCGACCCTATAGAACTGCCCCATATGGTTTCTAAGGAGCACCTGGTAGATTTGAACTGCCGACCTTTTGGTCAGCAGCCGTAGCTCTTAACCACTACGCCACCAGGGTTTCCATAGTACAGCTCTACTATAATTTGTGCAGCCATTCCATGTTGACCATTCTGTTACCTTTTGACATCCTGTTTCTGTCTTTGTTGCTTTTTATATAACTTTTTTATAACTTTGCCTCGTGGGTATCTGGTGTTGCTTTACCTACACTAATTGAGAAGACTGAAGTATATCTATATATCGAATTTTTAACTTTTAGAGGGCAACTGTTGTTATGTTCTTTCCATGACCTCGAATGGTATTTGTTGAGTCTAATTTCTTGAACAGGAGTTGTGTCTGCATCATGAGGTCTTGTGATCCTCTCCTAAACTCCTTCAAAAAATCTCATTCCTTTCTCAGTTATCAACAGATTATATTTTATATGTGAATACTGATTTAAAAAAATTTAGAGATCAGTTATTTCAATCGAATGATTTAAATTATTGCAGAAAGATAATTTAATAGTTGATTTTTCAGCAGCCATTAGGCTGTAAAATCTTATATATTAGTTAATGTAGTAGTAAAAATATTTAAACCACCAACTGTACAGAGTCTTTGGGTGGTTCAAACACTTAATACGCTTGGCTGCCAACAGAAAGGCTGCCAGTTCAAGTCTACCCAGAAGCACCTGGGAAGAAAGGCCAGGGAATCTACTTCAAAAATTAGCCATTAAAAACCCTGTGGAGCACAGTTCTACTTTGATATACACATGGGGTTACCATGAGTAGGAATGAACTGAATCAGCTAGTTTTTTTGATCGGGACGTAACTTTCCCGAGATTATTAAGGTAACTGTATTAGGGTTGCTGTAACAAATTACCATAAACCTTTTGCCATCGAGTCAATTCCAACTCATAGCGACCCTCTAGGACAGAGTAGAACTGCCTCATTGGGTTTCCAAGGAGTGGCTGTCAGATTCGTACTGCTGACCTTTTGGTTAGCACCCAAGCTCTTAAACCACTTCGCTACCAGGGCTCCAAATTACCACAAAGTAGGTGGCTAATAAAGAACAGAAATTTACTGTCTCACAGTGCTGGAGGCTTGTTGTTAGATACCATAGAGTCGATTCTGACTCATAGAGACCCTATGTGTAACCGAATGAAACGCTGCCAGGTCCTGCACCATCCTCACAATCGTTGGTATGTTTCAGCCTATTGTTGCAGCCACTGTGTCAGTCCATCTTGTTGCGGGTCTTCCTTTTTTTCACTGACCCTCTATTTTAACCCAAGCATGATGTCTTTCTCCAGGGACTGGTCCCTCCTGATAACATGTCCAAAGTATGTGAGACAGAAGTTTCATCATCCTTACTTCTCATGAGCATTCTGGCTGTACTTCTTCCAAGATAGATTTGTTCATTCTTCTGGCAGTCTGTGGTGTATTCAGTATTCTTCGCTAACACCATAATTCAAAGGCATTAATTCTTTGGAGGCTAGGAGTCTGAAATCAGGGTGTTGGCTGTGTTGCTTCTTTCTGAGGTCGCTGAGGGAGAATCTGTGCCTTGCCTCTCTTCTAGCTTATGATGACAGCCAGCGATCCTTTGAGTTCCTTGACTTGTAGATGCGTGCCTCCATCTTCACAGACTAAGACAAGTCTGTGTGTCTCTTCTCTTTTATAAGGACACGCCCCACTCAGGTAAGAGCACATGGGATCAAAACTGATAACATCTTCAAAGACCTTATTTCCAAACAAGGGCACATTCACAGGTATCTGGGGCTAGGACTTCAGCATATCTTTTGGGGGGGACTCAATTCAATCCATAACAGTAACTAACCTAATTCCTGTATCATTTTAGTAATTTATTTAAATAAAGAACACAATCTACCATCTTTGTTGATATGTTGGTTAATTGTACTTTTTGTACAACGGTGATGCTTATTTTGGAAGATTTTTTTTTTAAGCCAACTTTTCTTAAATGCAACAGAACTTATCAGTGTACAGAGTGTCTATTTAAAAGTAACAGACACTGAAAAATATTTATTAAATAGGTGAAGAAACTGATGGATGGCAGTGGGCAAAAAATATGAGGAAATTTACTTAGTCAATACAACAGTGTTAAGAGTTATACTGGAATATAAAGATTAAGAATCACCATATTTAGCTAGTAAGAGTATCTTTTACAAAGCAAGAAGAATACCTACCCCTGTGTGCTCTCTTGTTTAAGGCATGTACAAAGAGGAGAGTGAAACCCTGAACAACCTCTGTCTGTTTCACCTTTCCTCATATGTAGTATGGATAGTGAAACCTGTCTGATAGTATTCTTAGGCAAAGGAATATAGATCATATATCCACAACACCTGGAGTGGCTCTCAACTAATGGTAGTTGGCACCGTGTTGCTGAAGCTGCTGCTCTGGCTTATAAGCTTTTAGCTTTTTTTCTCTTTCTCTGTTTTTTTGAGAAATAGCTTACACTAGTGATTTTTCCATGGCTTGTAATTAATTGAATGAGAAAATAAGCAAAATGGCTTTTTTGGATTCCAGAACTGATTGATAATGTTGACATTATTAAAATTTTCAAATCCTTGTTTATTGGCTGCAGTAGACTAAGAATTAAGTCCTGAGTGCCAACTTGTCTTATTACCTTTAGAAGTAAATGTACCTCCTGCCAGCTGGACCGCCTTCGTTGCCCTTCTGTAGAGGTGGCTCCCCACTCCACTGACTCCACATTGTGCTTCCAGCGTTAAGAACCTCCGTGTTCTGATCTTACTGGACCTCTTGGCAGCATTCTGCATTATTGGTCCTTGAAACTCTTTTTCCCTTAGGTTCCATGACATACACATCTGGGTTTCATGCTGCTTTTCTGGCTGCTTATTTACTGTTTTTCTTCTGCTTCATCCATACTATTCTCTTTACTGTTACTTCATGTATGCCAGTGATGCCTATTTTGGAAACTTATTTTATTCCTTCCTCAGGGCCTTAGCACTGACTTTTTCTTCTGGTTGGAACACTCTGCCACTCTTCGTTTACATTTCATCTTTTAAATGCCGCTAACCTTGGCCCCCACTTAACTCCATTTATCACCCTAGCTATACTCCTGATGCCTCTACTTTCTCTTTTTTTCCATAGTACTTACCACCTTCTGATGTATTATATAATTTACTTTTTTATTATGTTTGTATTTGTCCTGTATGATAGAATGTAATCTCCAGGTAGGCAAGGATCTGTTTATTTTGTTTGTTTTGTTTTTTCACAGATATGCCAACCACACAGGGCCGGGCACGTAGCAGGCATTGCTGAATGGTGAAGACATGACCTGTGTTCTCAGGTCACCTCATTCAGTTCCCAGGCTTTTGGCACATCATATGCCAAAAAAAAAAAACAAACCCATTGCCGTTGAGGCAGTTCCGACGAAAAGTGACCCTATGGGACAGAGTAGAACTGCCCCATAGAGTTTCCAAGGAGCAGCTGGTGGATTCCAACTGCAGACTTTTTGGTTAGCAGCCAAGTTCTTAACCACTACACCACCAGGGTTTCCCATCACATGCTGGTCTTCCATGAATCTGTATCTAAAGCCTAGACCTCTTTCCAGATCTCCACAATCACTGACAATCTCTAATGGACACAGCTGAAACTAACTTACTTCCCCCTACTCCATCTACTTACTGTTTCAGACAAAAAGAAAACAACTTAGCAGTCGTCCTTAATTTCTCTCTTTCCTTCACGGCCACCCTCCAGTCTCTTGGCAGGCCCTGTTGACGCCCTCCAGAGTGAATCCTAAATCTGCTCACTTCTCCCATCTGTGCCACCACCGTCTTTCATCTAGATGACTGCAGGAGACTCAGTTCTTCCACTGGAGCCAGTGTCATCTTCTTAGACTGTAAATCAAGCCACGACACATCCTTCCAGTGGCTTTCCATAACACTTAGAATAAAACTTAAAGTCCTTTCTCTGGCCTGTAAATCCGACACTGGTTGATCTACTGCTTCTTAGACCTCATAACTGTTTTCCCCTTGCCCCACCACATTCTATCACAAAGGCCTTCTTTATACTCTTCAGCCACGCCTTGAGATGAACTGTTCCTTCTGCCTGGCTTTCTTTTCCCCATTCTCTGCTGATAGAAGTCAGGGCTTAATGTTACCTCCCTGGGGCTTTTCCTGACCATTCATTCACTCAGCCATTTAATCTTTCTAAGTTCTCTGCGTAACCACACATATTCCTTGTTTTGAGCTTCTTCCCCAACGAGAATGTAAGTGCCATGAGATTGTAGACCTTTTTACTCCCGTATCCCGAATACATAGAACCGTCTCTGGCACAAAGTTAATGTTTAATGAATATTTGTGGAATGAATGAATTAATGAACAAAGGGATAAAAGTTGTTTTGAAAAAGTTACAAATTTCTGTAATAGTTAAGATCGCATTTTAACTGTTTGATTCAAGTGTCATTAGACAGAATGGGGGAAAAAAATGGACTATTCTGATTTTGTGGAAAGAGCACCAAGAAATTTATTATTGTCTCCTAGTAGAAAGCAAGAATAATCCTGCCCCACTCCCATTTTTTCTTTTCATTTACACAATGCAGTATTCAAAAAAAAAAAAAAAATTTCTCTCTTATAATACCTTTATTCAGCAGCAAAATTGTTTTGTATATGCTTTTGTTTTTCTAGTAAAGCATGAGAGGTTTTCTTATACTCTAAGCAATGTCTATATCAAGAGACAAAACGAATTCCAAAATAATATATAATTAGGTTTATTCATTATCTTGCCTCACTCTAAGTAGATTCTGAGGGCTTATCACTGCAGTATAAGTCACTGGGATATTTATCTTATGAAAATATGCTTTAAAATTTACAGTTCTTTTTGTCTGACAGTAACAGATTATTGTGCAGGATTCTTTATATCTCTGCCCAAGACTCTAGGAAGTATACACCCCAGATTTTCTGGGGACTCTTTCTGTTAGTGTTCTTTTTACATTGCACAACCCCTGGAGCTCACTTTCTTGCTATACACTTAAAAAAAAAAAAAACTCTTGCTATATATACTTGAAAAAAAAATACAATTCCTAATTGTATTAGTTATTAAAATGAAATATTAAAAAACCAAAGCTCTTCTACTTTTTCTTTATTTTTGATGCCCTCTGAAGATCGCTGAGAAAGCAGAATAGAAACAGGAGTCTTTTACCAGCGATAGATAGTGTGAGCAATTTGTAAGTGATTATCACTGTCGTAGTGAAGAGTGTCATCGGTTTGTCACAGAGAAGGAAATGGTGGCAGCGGTGGCACCAGCTGTTTTTAACTTATGGTTTACTTCTCATCTTCAAGAGCCTGTTGCTACTCCTTTTTTTCCCCCAGTTGATTCAACTTCTTTCAGACTTGTTTCATGGTTACCTGACAATGCGAACCTGGGAACTTGCCGTTGCTCAGGAGCTAGCCACGCTTGTATATTAGTTTGGTGTAAATATTTGTGCTGCAAGGTATTCATTGCTCGAATCCTAAGTCCTAGTAAAAAACAGCATTAAACGTGATGTCTGCAGAAGCCATTGGTTTAAAAAAAAAAAACACATTCAGAGGCTTTTGAGCTTTTTGAGGAAATCATGTGGAAGTGATTCTATATTTTATTCTCTAAGTTAGGTGAAATCTGTTTGAAAAGGGTTACAATTAAATCTTTTTACCCTTTGCTCCTTCTTGCTGAATAGATTTCCTTTTCATTCTGCCTGGGAGTGGAAGATTGAATGGGAGTCCCAGGATGTGTGTGCAGGCTTATGACCAGCTTCACTCCTTGGTCACCAAGTACTGGTAGAGAAAGCAGCTTGTATAACTGGCTTCATTATCCAGTCACTTTCCTGTTTTGCACAACAAATGTGTCGAACCTTTTATTACTCACCTCAAAACACTTGTCCGACTCCCTTTTCTTCATTCCTAGCAGACCACTGAACTACCTGGTAGACAAAAATAGGAACCACCAGGCATGAACTTCATTAGCTTTTTTAAATCTCTTCAACCCCAAATCTGTCTGTATCTTCATTCATTCGTCTTAACTCCTTCCTTGCTTGTTATTTCTCTTTTCCAAAAGAAAGCTTTTCAGACTTTTTATCTGGCTTCTACTCTTAGTCTGTAAATGTGAGTCTTTGGCCCTGATCCCTTTCTTGCACCGAGATGTATGTTCTACCTGTACAAAATATCTCCAGGTGGTTGCCTGGACCCTAAACTCTACCTGTTTGAACTAATTTTCCCTTCCTGTTCCCTTCCCACTTAGTGAACCCATCCTCACTTAAATGCGACCTATATGCTTGCCTTTTGCAACTATGTTCTCTGATTTAGTTAGCAGCCTCACTTTACACCCCATTACCCCCACCAGGATGCTTATAAAACCAAAACAACCAAACCCGTTGCCGTCGAGTCAATTTCGACTCATAGCAACCCTATAGGACAGAGTAGAACTGACCCATAGGGTCTCCAAGGAGCAGCTGGTGGATTTGAACTGCCAGCCTTTTGATTAGCAGCCAGGTGCTTAGACACTTCACCACCAGGGCTCCAGGATGCAAATAGATGTACTCTACTTTTCCATGTTTGACCCCTGCATCCAGTCTAGCACCGTATCCTATTGATTCTGCTTTTTAAAATCTCTCATTTATTACTTCCTCTCCAGTCCTTCTCTTATTGTACTATTTTAGAATCTCCCTCTACATCTCCTACTACTAATCAGCCATCAGCTGTCAGTTTCCCCCCTTCCCATCTATTTTCTGCAAGTTGCCATCAGCATTATATTTAAAAACATAAGTAAGACCGTGTCATTGCAGTAATTAAAAATGTTTAGTATCTCAAAAGTGCTCACAAGTATAAATTCATTTATTTGACAAACTCTAGGATTACTTTAAAAATCTTTCATAAACTATCCATGCTTCTTGCAGCCTCTTTATGCTTTGCCATTTCTGTACCTTAGCCATACTTGAACTGTCTTTCCCCAGCACATCATACACTTGTCCTGGCTTTATGCCTTGCCCACATTGATCCTTGGTTTTCTTTTGTTGAAGTATCAACCCTTCTCCTTTTTTGCACCTGAATATCTTGTTCATTCTTTCTGCCAAGCCTGCTCAAATACTTCCTGGTCTGTGGCCCACCCATTAACAAAATTATTGTATCCTTGCCATTCTTCCTTCCCAGTTCTCTAACATTGTATTTTGATTATTTGTTTGTATGTCCATCTCACCCCGTAAAGTAGTGAGCACACAGAACAGTGGCTCTTTAGTAGGGAATCTCAGAAATCATTTTCCAGAATGTGTGACTCCGCCCTGAATGGTCAGATTGAAAGGTTTCTGGACCCTGAACATATGTACCTGTGTATCCTTTTTTTTTTTCCTAGCTACTCAAATGATTCTAATGGGACCCTACAATAAGGAACAAAACAGCAACAACAGCAAATGGCAGTAGCCCAGTTGCCCTTGAGTCAGTTCCAACTCATGGCAACTCCACGTATGTCAAAGTAGAACTGTGTTCCACAGGGTTTTCAATGGCTGATTTTTTAGAAGTAGATTGCCAGACCTTTCTTCCACAGTGCCTGTGGGTGGACTTGAACTTCTAACCTTTTTGTTAGTTAGCAGCTGAATGTGTTAACCATTTGCTCCAGCCAGGGACTCCAAATTGCAGTGTAAGACTCATGTATGATTGATTTCCATATGCCCCCTCCCCAGTGGTTAGGTATGCCAGGTATGTAGTAAGTCGTGGAGAGATTCATCCACCTCTATGTGTACATTCAGTGAGATACATAGAAACTGTGTGAAGTCTCCAGAGGGATACTCAGTTGTCAAAGAACAGATTATATTTTTGGTTGAATTTTTTAAATTCATTCATTCTTACTGAGGTGGCATTTGGGAATCACTTTACCAGTTTTTGCTAGTAGAGAAAGGATAAGTCAGTAAATTAAAGAATAAATGACAAGCAGTAAAGATTTAAAAAATAAAAGAAAAAGTAGAAATAGGACCTCTCATTAAAATCAAAGTATTTTGATTGTATGTAATTGCAAGACGATTCCAATTTTAAATCAAAATGCTTTAATTAGATGTATAGGGGAGAGAGGAAATTTAGGGTAAAGAGCAATTAAATGATATGGAGGAACTCTGAAGGTGAATTTGTAAAGTACTGTAGTGTGAAAAAACTCACAGTCTAAATTGAATTAAAATAAAGAGGTTTATTAAAGGTTTAAAACAGTTGGAACCGGGAATCCTCTATGGCCTGTGAAAATGAAGCCGCAAAGTCAATTATAACAATTACAAAGGTATTTTTATAGGGCTGAAATAAAGAACGGGGGCTTCAGTGTTCTGACTGGATATCATTATGAATGTTGTTGTCATGGAAGTGGTCTCATGACAGTCACAAAACAATGGCATGACAATGGCGTGACGGATACTGTTGGGAAGATTGTGAAACGTTACCTCACCAAGAAGGTTAGATTTCTGGGGAGATCTTAAGACAAAGAGTTTGATAAGGTTTGGTTACAGATACACAAGTCATAGTTGTTTTTGCTTCCATTATGCATTGCCTTGCACCACGCCTCATATATGTTCTCAATAAATATTCATAGACCAGAATTAGATTTTTCTTCCCCTTTTGTTTTTACTGATGAATTCTCATGTTTTCATTCAGGGACCACAGAACTTTCCTTGAATGATTTAGATGACTTGCTCTTTCTACAGGAACCCTGGTGGCACAGTGGTTAAGTGCTTGTCTGCTAACCAAAAGGTTGGCAGTTCAAACCTACCGGCCACTGCATGCCACAAAGATGTGACAGTATGCTTCCGTAAAGATTACAGCTTTGGAAACCCTATGGGGCAGGTCTGTTCTGTCCTGTAGGGTTGTTATGAGTCAAAATTTGACTTGACGGCAGTGAGGTTTTGATTTTGACTCTTTCTACAGGGTCCCCACCCTGACTTATACATACTTAGACTTAACTTTTCACATCTATATTGACGCTTCTTGATACGTTGTGTGATGCTTGGTACAGTATTTGCTTTTATTCTGTCCTCGTTCTTTTCCTGGGCTTTTTCTTTAGAAACTGAATGCTTATGTAGCATACAGTACCTGGAGACCTTGTAATTATACCTGCTTAAAGTTCACTGATGATTAAGATTGAGGTACTTTGGTAAACTGCTAAAGAAAATGATGTTGTGTTGGTAGTTTTCTTTGAATTTAACACGTTTTTTTTTTTTGAAAGGTGTTGAAATTAGATGTGGTTCCATAAAATGTTCTGAGGTTTTTGTTTTTTATTCCTTTAGCGTTTTAATTTTTGCAGCCTCTCAGAACCTTTTAATGATCTTGCCCCACTGTCTAGGAAGTGCCCTATCTTAGCTGCTGCCATGAAATTTGTGTCACTATTTCCTAGGCCTTCCATGTTCAGTTTGGTGGGGAGGGGGAGGGGACTACTGTTCACAAAAATGAAAAATTTGTGCGTGGGGGGGATAGTTTAGAATAGGGAACTAACAGAACCTCCTAGAAGGGTTACAAAGAAAGGAAAAGCAGAAATTGGTGGACCATTTAAAGACGGTGGGTCATCCCTGCTTGATCAGTGGCACGCTATCCTGGCCTTGGTACGTGTCTAGCATACCAGCACTTCCTATTTTTGCTTCTTTGCCCAAGGTGAAAATAGGAAGTGGATATGCAAATGTTGTCTGCTTGGTTTTGGTGGGGCTGTATCTGCTGTACTAGATTTCTGTTGCTAGAAGATTGATACAGTGAACAGAAGTTAAATTTCTTGTCCATTATTCCCATCTTGCAAAACTCTTATGGCCTTTGCAGCAATTTACTCAACAAATCAGGCACATTATTTGTTTGATGGCATAAACATACATATGCAAACCATATGGCTGATTTTGTGGCATTTGTGTAAAAATCGTTCTTGAAAATGCATATCTGTTTAAATCCTGCTTTACAAAAGGTTTATCAGCATTTGGGTGAGACCTGTTGTATAATCTTTACTGATAATGTGCAGCTCTACGGATGAGAAAAATTCTGTTGCTGTGGTGTGAAGATAGTAAACAATTTTAAGAAAGACACCGAACATTTCAGTTTACTGATATCTCCAGAGGAGAAATTAGAATACCACTACAAAGTTTGCAGGCTGTTTGATTTGGTTAATAGGTAAAAGGACAGAATAAGGAATTACAAAGTGAAATGTGAATGGCTTATAGTTTGCTTAACTTATCAAGTGGTCATATTTACTTTTGGGGATCACACCCTGCATGTCTTGAAATTAAATGTAGAGATAATAATTTATAGTCACATCAAATGTTAAACCAAATCAGTTATCATTTGGTGGTTCTGTTTAGTTTATTGCAGTTAATGATCTTCGATTGAATTTGCAGCTCTCTGAGTTTGTTGGGAAGTAGGGCATCACATGCTGAGATGCAATACCAAGTCATTTAAATTAGATACTGAGCATGCTCACATGAGGTCCTTACTCTTAGAGACTGCAGTGTGGTTCAGTTTTCTTCCAGTGGGAAGAGCAGAAAAGAGATGACGGTGTGCCCTTTTGTCATCATTCTGTCAGAGAGCACATAATTTGTCTTTGGAAACCAGAGCCTGAGACAAAGAGAAGAATGTGGGGTTTTTAGCAAAAGGCTATCTGGTGAGTTAATTAGCTGTTTTATTTTATTTTGCTTTAATCAATCAGTTGTTCCTAGCAAGGCTGTGTCTTTACTTTGTCTGCCGCTTGTTTTGTCCTAAGCTGAAGCTTTGTGTAGCAAGTAACTTAGCTGAGAGGGGGAGAAAATTGTTCCTGCAGTCTGACTCTCAGTCTTCTGAAATGTTTCCAGGGTGTTTGTGAAGTGACAGGTTCATAAATAGCTGTGATGATACTCCTTCGTGCTCTCCACAAATCTCATTTGCTCACTGGTGCTGAATAATGCTGGCGGAATTGTGTTCTGAGAGACTTCAGGATTTGTTCCTTTGGAAGGTCCAGCATTTTTGTTCTTGTATTTTAACAAAATCTCTATATGGTATGTGATAAAGCAAAAGGTAGGACTCATTTAGCATACAGTAATAATTCTTTAAAGAAAACAAGGGTGTGAGTTGCAGTAATATATTGTACATATTGTTAAATAAGTGGTTCAAAAACAATTTACTTTGTAATACAATGAGGGTCATTTAAATTAATCTAAAATAAAATGAAATTGACAATTGTTTGTGAAATATAAGGTGTAAAAATTATTCAGTATTCATACTTAGAATTTGTTCTATTTTTAGTTACTGAATTAGCTACAGACGGAGCACAGTGGTGGTTCCACCTTTTTAGGCTTCTCTTGTTCCCGAGTTCGTATTATGGCGATTGCTGGGAAGATAATCATATTTAAATGTTTGTGATTGTTTTTGTTGTCCAGTATGCTAATGTTCTACCATGAAGTTAAGGGGGGGAATTTTTGTGATTTTCTTTTTCATATTATATAAGTGTTAAAAACAAGTTCTCATAATATCATGTAATATTTAAAATGTACAAATTATTGTTTTATTATAATTTTGATTTTATATTTATAATAGATTAACTTGGCAACCAAATCTTCATGGTATTCTCTTGGAGATTAAAACTGCATCATTCTGCTTGAAATAAACCGTTGTGTTTTTTGAATATTTGAGGAGAAAGCATAAAATTACCGTATTTATTTCTTTGGTGGGATATGATGTTTTTAATACACATAAATGTCAAGTAGGGAATCTCAGGCATAGGAAGTACTTTAAAGAGTTCCAGAAAAAAAATGATGTGGTGGGGGGTGGGGAGGGAAGGGCGTGGGAGGAATAGGAAGAGAATACTCAAAGCTTCGTACCTTCAAATGCCAGGCAATTATGTGATGCCTTCCTGAAATATCTTTATTTTGTGATCTGCCCCCACTATGCCATTTCCCAGGATTGGCACATGTGAAGGAGGTGGGTGTATACTTAAGCTTGTATATGCATGAAAAGGGAGGGTTAGCAGTTAGAGGTGAGGACTGGGTGACAATACTGAAATACATTCTCATTTCTTAACACTGACTCACTTGTGTGACCCAGGACAGCGTGCATACCCTGTTTATCTCCACTTGTTTTTAGGATAAGACTTCACTGTGGCAATAGGAAGCTCATTTAAGGTTTCTAAAGTAATAAGATTATTTCATGGACTGTGTGACAAAGATTCGTGAAGGCTGCAAGTCATTCCCCAATAGCTACTGTGGGAAAAAAAAAATGTTACTTTTACTTTTTTGTTAGTTATTCTGTTAACTTTATATTTTAATTAAAGAATATTTCAAATGTGTAAAATGCATAATAAGCCTTGCATGATATTTGGTGATCTACCAAAAATGCATGTTCTGTGTATATTATGTAATTAAAAGTTGACGTAGATGTGATTGCAACTTTTTTCCCCTGTATTTTCTGTAGATTGTAGATAATCATATGAAAATTTCATGACCACATCGTACTTCACGCTGTTTCTCTTACTTAGTCCCATTTACCTCTGATCATGGGCCTTTATAGATCCTCAATAGAAGATAAATAGATAATCATTAGAAGATCTATTTAAAGGAGAAAGGAGAAATATTGGGGAAATGAAAGGAGGGGAATGTGGAAAGAAAAGTTACCAATGGCAAGGATCTCTTTGCCAGATTTCTAAAGATTAAGCATATATCTGTATATTTTGTTTATTTCCAAATCATTTAAGTTCATCAACTCAAGTTATTTAATTTGATGTCTACTAATTAAGGAGTATTTATTTCCCTAACTGTTATAAATCTCAGTAGTGCTAAAAGGTCCTAAGTGATACTACATGAATATGAGGTCTGTGGTCAAGTAAGTTTGGGGAAGATACCAGGCACCGCCCATTTCTTCTGGTCTTGTGGCAAGGGAGGTAGTAGTTCATGGAGACAATTAAGGCAATTAGACCTGCAGACCATTTCCTTCTCTGATTCTTGGGTCTCCTTCCTCTATTGGCCCAGGCAAATAGAGACCAGTTGGCCTCTTACAAGCTTTTAAGATCCCAGGCACTACTCACTGAAGAAGGAAGGAGGTAGAACAGAAACAATATTAGGTCAATTGACTGGACAGGCCTACAGAACCATTACCCTAAACCTTTGAACTAAGAAAACTAATCCCATGAGGTGTTTATTTGTACCTAAGTAGTATCAACAGCTTCAGCCTTCTGTTGTTGTAATGAACTCTTAAATTAGTAGAACTCCAACAATGCCTGGCACACAATTGGCGCTCACTACATGTTTATTAAAATAATTTGTTCTCTGCAGATGTTTCTTTGTTCGCGGCTCTTGTGAAAAGATTGCTGTTCTTTTTTTAACAATCCATTTTCATACTATTATTGTTTAAGAAACGCATTTAAATTACTAGACATTACTATGTGATCTCCATAACTGAGGTAATAATATGAATTAACAGGGAACTTTTTTTTTTAACTGTAAATAATTCTGTGTTGGCTATGGTAGAATTTTGTAATTATTTGTACCTAGGAACTCTGGAACTGTATGAGCCATTGAAAATTGGTGAATCTGGCCCAATGTAATCTTTAAATAGCAAAGTGTTCAGCTGTCAGAGATTGAGTGGATCCTTGGGTTGACAAAGGCAGGAAACACCTCACATGGGGCCATGCTGTTGTACTTTGGCTCTCTAGTACATTTCTTCTGACAGTGGCTTTTTGGCAAATTTAAGGTCAGTTAGCTAACTTGACATAAACCTCCTTTATTTTAATGAGTCTCAGAAGTGTAAATGACTTAAGAGGGGTATGTCAGAAAAAGTATATAAGCCCACATGACTTAACTTGACATAGCTTCACTCTTTAATAAACCGAAACCCATTGCCTTCGTGTTGACTCATAGCAGCCCTGTAGGACAGAGTAGAAGTGCCCCATAGAGTTTCCAAGAAGAAGCTGATGGATTCAAACTGCTGACCTTTTGGTTAGCAGCGGAGCTCTTAAGCACTGTGCCACCAGGGCTGCAATAGATGGCTGCTAACCCCTCAGCAAATCCATATGAGTTTAACCCTAGTCTGTGATTTCCTCAATGCTTTGTTGATGCTGCCCAGATTCACGTCCTTGATTTCAGAGTGTTAACCTCTCCTGACGGTAGTTCTTGACTTAGTTGTTCCTTTCTCGTCTGGCTCCTTCTCAGCAACCTTTTATCAAATATTATTGCTTTTGTAGCTCAGGTATTTAGGAATCTTATTTTGAGATTTTTGCTTCTTTGGGTTTTTTGTTTTTGTTTGTTCACATTAATCCTGGACTCACACTTCCAGACCTTTGCTCGCACCTGTCACATGAGATCCCTTCAGTAAGTCAGGTGCATAGGTTCATTCCTGCCTCACTCACTCTGAACACTTTCAGTTTTGTGCAAACCCTATTTCCTCAGGTGTTATCAGTTTGAGGAATAAAAAGTAAGGACTACAGGTCAGAATGCAGGCAAACATAAGAGCAATAATAACCTTCCATTATCTCCAAATGGAAATACCTTCCTCCCATTTGGGTTAAGCTCTAATATTAGAATGCCAAAAAAACCACCTTGGGCTCTGGAGTGTCTAGAATGTCTTCGTTTCGTTTGAGTAGCTATTGGCATGCTCTTGCTGCCACATGTGTCACAAATTTTCCTTGAGGCCTGAGCCTTAAAACAATTTGATTTTTAGTACACCACAATACCCTCAAAATGATCCCTTGTCGGTAATTGCTCAGCCCACTGGCCCTGTACTGTATTTGAATTTTTTTTCCTCTTCCCTCATGATATGTTGTTTCTTCCCCCGTGATCCTGAGTGCTGCCAGGGAGGTTAAAGAATGGCCTTATACCCTCAGTTTACTTGAGTCTTAAGCCTTCTTCTGCCTCGTCCATGAAACACACTCACACTAACATGGAAATGAAATACCTACCAACTGCTCCACTGGCCCGCTCACTTACTTTAAGGACTTTCCTTTTTTTAATAATTGATAGTTTGATTTGGTTACCAGTTTAGGCTCTTGTTCTAACACCTATGTTAAACTTGAAACCTATTTAACTGGAGGAGTCCCTGAGTGACACGAACAGTTGAGAGCTCAACCACTAGCCGACTACACATTTACTCCAGAATAAGTGACTAGACTTTGAATATGTGATTTAGAGAGCCTTTAATGAAAAATAAGTATCTCGTGAAATCCTACCATATTCTGTGACTCTGAATCTTTTATTTCTGGCATTTCTCAAGTATAAGTCTAAAGACTACTCTGTAATGACAGAAGACCACAAGTCTAGAACACAGGCTCTGTGACTCATTTAATACAGATGGAATTCTCCCCCTAGCCATCGTTTAGCATGGGTGATTTCCAGTGGAAGAGGCTCAGGGTTAGGAATCAGGCTCTTCTCCCAGTCTTTTTGATGTCTGGTAGACAGATCGTCTGCTGTCTAATACACATCTTTGGTTTCTTTTTCAGTTCAGTAGAACTGTGAGGTTTTGGGGTTCTCTCACCGCTGCCTGTCAAAACGATGGTATGTTTTGGATACAAGCATAAATTTTCTTCAGGGAAAAGCATACCTTGTCCTTGAGAATAAATCTCTGAAATTACAGTTTAAGTCAATGAGAAAGAAAGATTTGTCTACTAGAAGTCATTTTATAAGTACAGGCAGTTCCCAGGTTATGAACATCTGATCTGTGGACAACCTGTACCTAAGAACAGACTGCCATATAGCCTATTATACTAAAAATTTGAGTTAAATGCAGTGGTTCGTAATAATGAACACACACACTAGTTTGTGACGCTCATGAAAACCTTGCACAGTTTGGAAGTGTTTTGTTAAGTGTTTTATATGCATAGAAAGGTAAAAAAAAAAAAATGTATATACTAAGAGAAACATTTGACTAACTGAGGTAATTAAAAACCATATGTACCTGTTTCAACTTACCTGCAAATTCGACTTAAAGACAGATCTTGGGACCAGATCTCATTTTTAACCCGGGGACTGCCTGTATTTCAGTAACATATCTTTCCTTTGAGGACAAGTTGCTTGTGGCAAGAAAGGGAGAATTGCAGCAATTAACATTTAACTTGGAAAATTCATCTGGAAGAAGGGAACCCAAGGTTGAGTAAGGATATTGTTGATGTGTTGTGAGATTGTTAACCATTGTCATAGGGCAACATTTGTAGTAACTGTTAAATGAGAAGCTATTTTGTTCTGTAAGTCTTCATCTTAAGTGAGAATAACAGCACAATTGGAAGAGCGTAGTCAATGTCACTGAACTGTGCATGTAGAAGTTTTTGAAACGGTGTATCTTTGGCTATGTGTATCTTCACCAAAAAAAAAAAGGTTGAGGAGTTAGAGCGTTCATATGTTGTGGGTTTGTTAACCAGTGTCATAAAACAACATGTGTACTACTGTTTCATGAGAAACTACTTGCTCTGTAAGCCTTCACCTGAAGTACAGTAAAATATAAAGAAAAAAAAAATCATCTGGAAGAGTTTCATATGTCAGTAAATAGTGCAAAAATCTTTCTATATAAACAAATAGATTTTCATAGTCTTAAGAGTTGACCTATTTATAATTTTTAACAATGACTTCAGTAAAGTCATAATGATAGCAGTACAGACATTAACATGAAGTCTAGCACACTGGATGTTTAAGGGAAGACTACTTTGTACCTTTTTTCCTTTTTAACACTTAAAAATTTTAAAATAATCATAAAAATATTAAAGATATACAAATAATATAAGGAAAAAAAACCCATATATCACTGTTGAGCTTAAAAAAAAAGAAATTTGCTAGTACATTTGAAACCTTGTAGTGCATGTGGACATTTTAAAACTTTGAGACAGCCATTTATAGCTACTGTATTATACATTTCAATTATTTCTAGGTAGCTGAGAAGCGTGGTTTAATATTAAAATGTCTAATTCCTCCTGTAATATGTCAGATTTATATCATATCTGTGTAAGTAATTTTAAAAGAAAATAATATTCAGCTTTTTTTCTTCCTACTAATTACGGTTTTTGTTATAACAGACTTGAATCTAAATAGTTTTTTTTTCTTCTGTGTAAAATTGTGCTTATGAGTAATCGAAGCTTCGTAATCAGGTAGCTAAAATGATGACTTTTAGAAATGTCCCAGGATAGTGTCAGGGCTCAGATAGAAAGAATACAGATGCAGGGGCAGGTTTTGTACCTAAGTCAGCCAGACTGTGAATATAAAAAAAAGAAGATAGTGGACATTTGCCCCTTGAGATTTTGTTCTTGGGTCTTATAAAATACCCCTGTGGTAGACAGAATAATTCCACCACCACCACCACCACCCTATGCCCCCAGCCTGGAGTATATGCTGATAAATCTCTGGAGCCTGTGAATGTTAACTTGTATGGCAAAGATTTTACAGATGTAATTAAGTTAAGGACCTCGAGATGAAGGGATTATCCTGTCCAGATGGACCCAAAATGCAACCACAAGTGTCCTTGTAAGAGGGATGCAGGGGGAGATTTCAGGCAGAAGATGAGGGGCAATGTGACCACAGAGGCAAAGATTGGAGTGATGTGTCCACAAGCCAAACATTGGAGTGATGCCGCATCCATCAGAAACTGGAAGAGACAAGGAATAGATTCTCCCATGAGTCTCAGAAGGGATCATGGCGTAGTCAACACCTTGATTTTGGCACGGTAATACTGATTTCAGACTTCTGGTCTCCAGAACTCTGAAAGACTAAATGTCTCTTAAGCCAAAAAGTTTGTTGTAATTTGTTACAGCAGCCACAATAAACTAATACAACCCCACAGTGCCTCCTGAGTTCATTGTGATCCCTTACTTTCCACTTTTGTCATTGTCAACCTTCACAAAACTCAATGAGGCTACACAGTTCCTTGTAGCAGACCTATTGCACTACCAGAGTGTGTGCTGATAACCTCATAGCAGAGAAGGACCTTTACCAGGTACCTAGAGACTTGGGTTTTATTAATCCTGCTTAGCTGTGTGAACTTGAGAAACTTGTGTGTAAACATACTTGCCATGTTCTAAAGGATTTAAAACAGCTTGCTTACAAATTTGAAAGCAACTTAGAGTATATTAATTTAAAACAAGAAAGACGAGGCATAGGAAAAATATAGATAGAAAAATAATAAAGTCAGGAGAGACCTTCAATCAATCACTTTACCTCTGTGGGCCTTAGATTATTGATCTCAGAAACAAGTCTGTTACTACCAGTCCGTGTGAGAATTAGGTCGAAAATTATAAAATGCTACTCACATATTAAGTCATCTTATAATTACCGTTACCCTGTGGTTGCACAGTATTTGCTGGTTGAATGTTTGAAAGAGGTAAAATTCTTTTTTCTCTTTATAAAAGTAATTCGAAATTTTTTGCAAATCGTATGTCTTACAAAGGGACTTGTATCTAGAATATACAAAAAATTCCTACAATTCAATAATAAAAAGACAACCCATTTTAAAAATGGGCAAGGAATCTGAATAAACATTTCTCCACAGAAGGTATACAAATGGTTTATAACCACATGCAGAACAAGACAAAATATCAGGCTTAGTAATGGAGATTAAACAATAACATTGGTTATTAAATAGGAGATGATTTAATTCACATAAGGATGGAGTGTGTAAAGTGAAGGATAGCGCCTTAAAGAACACCAAATCCAGGTGGTGGCAAAGGAACACAGAACCGGCAGAGGAGACCTGGAACGAAGTAGCATGAGAGAGCCAGAAGACTTGAGATTAAAAGAAGCTGGAGAGAAGAGTGTTCAACTGTGTCAGATGCTACAGGTCAGTTCTAAGAGAGGCAGGCTAAGAGACATCCTTGGCTTGGTCGGTTAAGAAGACACAGTTCCTGCACTTAGGAAATGGAGAGGATAGAAGTCAGATGACAGTTAGTTGAGGAGTAAATGTGTGGGAGGGAGGGAGGAAGTGCAAATAACCAGTGTGAACCAGTCTTTTCACTGGGAAAGAAAGGGGAGAGATTCAATGACAAAATACATCCAAGAATGGGAATGACTAAAGTGTGTTTATCTGCTGGTAAGTAGGAGCCAGTAGAAAGAGGAGGCTGAAAATGCAGGAAGGAGACCAATTGTTAGAGCAAGGGTCCAGGGAAGTTGGGAAGAAAATGGATGAGGGTTACAGAATGGAGGGTGGTGGGCGCCTTATCTTCTAAAGACTTGAAAGAAGAAATAAGAATAGGCACAGCTGCAGTTAAGATTTGAGCTGTAGGACCATAAATACATATGCTGAAGGTGGTGGGGATGGTTAGGTAGGTCGCTTAAGGAAAGTGGCCGAAATTTTAGAACAGCTGTTGAAGAGAATGAAAGTAAATAAAAGGATTGCCTTGGCACGTAGTAAGCACCCTTCTGAGGCTGGAAACCAGGAATGTTAGTCACATCAATCTGCGTGGCTAGGTTCTGATTTTTATTTGAAAGCAAACGTATTTCTTTTTTTCTTCCTCTCTCTTTTTTCTGTCTTCTCCAGGAAAAAAAAAGCTATCCCTTCTTTTGCAATGCTTGGAACCTCTCTGTCAGTTTAAACTTGTTTATGCTAGCCAAAAGTTGTTTTTTAGTGAGATGTAAAAATATTTTGTGAGTTATAAATAAAACAGAAGCTATAACGGAATCCAGACATTGAGTAACTACATACTGTTTGGTGTTCTCCATCATACAGAGATGGCCCAGATTATGTGGCCTCTGACACCTTTACAGAGGACATTTTAGCTTCCTGTGTGAGTATGTGTATGTGGGCTACACATAAGCCGTTTGGATAACAATACTCCTCCCTCCTCCTCATCAAGTTACATTTTTAAAAATTAAAAGTCTTTTTTTAATTTGAAACTATATATTCATATCATTCTGAAGGCATGTCATAACAACTCTTATAAAAGGCCCAGTCCTACTCACTGAGATCTCTTTTCAAAATTTGTTAACAAGTTTAAAGAAATCTATTCTGATCAGTTGATACTAGAGAGCAGAGTTCATCTAGCAGCTGTCATTATAGCACAAAGAAGTACTGAGTTTTTGTTCACTGACTAAATTTGTATCTCCAGAGGAAAATGATAATTTAACAGTAAGTCAACCCCCAACTTATAAATAAGATGTATTAGAAAAGGTGATGTGATGTTGAATTTGGTATAAATTGGATTTATTTATGTAGAGTTTTCTAGAAAACTTGCAATAAAAGATAATGCAATATGATCAGTAAAATAAAAAATAGGTCAGAACTAAAGAAAATCATACAACGCAAACTTGCAAAACATGAAAGGTAGTGAGTGTACTTGTTGTAACTGAACTTCAGTTTTAGTTGTTTCCCAAAGTGAAAGGGAAATGTAAGTTACCATGCTGTCAGAAAGAAGACGAATCTTGGTTCATCTGGGGAGACAGTTTTTCCTTGAATAGAATTTCACATGTAGGTTCTTATTTAGGAACAGTGGATGGTGTACTAGACAATTTGTTTTACAAAATTTTTGCAGCAAACCAGGCAGACTTCTACAACTTTTCATTACAGCTGCTTTTGAAAAGACCTAAGGGAATAACATTGGACACACCTTAGTATAGGTGATTGTTAGAGGACCTAAACTAATGTGATCCTTCTGGTTGTCTAATTTGGCATAAGAGCAGAACCTAGACTGCCTAAGGTATTCACTCACTATGGATGGCTGTGGTCCAGAGCCCACTACTAAAACATGGGGAAAATGGAGGCAGGATGTGGGTTTTCGCGCCGTATTTGCCTACAAATATGATTACTGTCTTCCAGGTTTACTACGAGTTGGCTACCTGCTACTTTTACCTTTTAATGTGTTGACTGTAACCTTCAGTACTTATCAGTGCTTTTAAATCCCTCTTCCCTTTTCACTCCCCTCCAGAAAGTATGTTCTGTATAACTACTAATGGCATTTTATAATCATAACAACGAAACTCTTGCAACAATACTGTCTAGGTTAAGTAAATAAAGTTGCTGATATTTGACCATTTTTAACCTACAAAAATGACAATGCCATATGGTTCAGCCCTATGTTATAGTTATTATTTTTGAATTTATAATCAATAAATATAGCAGAATACATGTAAGCATTAAAAAGTAGGCTTGGTTCTTTCAGAAAAAGTCCCTGCATCTTCAGTATGGTTATTGCTAGCTTAAAAAATGGTCAAGGACCACAGTTTTACATGTTCTTTCATGTGTATCACTTCCTTCAGCCAATATACTTCAATTGGATTGAAGTGTAACATGCATGAAAGTACGCATATCTTAAGTGCATAGCTTGCTGAAGTACTACAAAGTGAACACACTTGTGCACCACTACTCAAGTCAAGAAATAGAATATTATTACCACCCCAGAAGACCTCATTTCTCCACTCCATCACTACCCACTGTTGTTGCCGCCAAAGTTACTTCTTTCTTGACTTCTAACACTGTAGGTTAGTTGTGCCTATTTTTGAACTTTATATAGAAATGTAAGCTTGCTAAATATAAAGGATAATGTAATAGGGTAGTTAAGAGTTCACCTGCTAACCAAAAGGTCAGCAGTTCGAATCTACCAGCCACCGCTTGGAAACCCTGTGGGGCAGTTCTCTGTCCTATGGGGTCGCTATGAGTTGGAATCGACTCGATGGCAATGGTTTTTTTTTTTTCTTTTTCTTTTTCTTTTTTAAATAGCATAGTGTAGTGTCTAGCTTGTTTCACTCTTACTGTCTTTAAGATTCGTCCATGTTGCATGTGGTAGCAGCTTCTCCATTTTGATTGTTGTTTAGTGTTCCATTATATAAATACGCCACTATTTATTTTATCCCTTCTCCTGCAGAGGGACATTTGGATTATTTCCAGTTTTTAAGTGTTATAGATAAAGTTGCTGTTAAAGTTCTTGCATGTCTTTTGGTGCTGATGCGTACACATTTGTATTCATACGTTCACATTTCTTTGCATTTATTTCTAAAAATAGAATTGCTGTATCACAGAGTATGTATATGTTCAGCTTTAGAAAATACTACCAAACAGTTTTTCAAAGTGGTTGTACCGACTTAAGCTTCCAGAATCACTATGGGAAAGTTCTAGTTGTCCCACATTCTCACTAACATTTAATATTGTCAGTCATCTTTTTGAGATTGTTTTATTTTGACTCTTCGAATTTCTATATAAATTATTGAATCAATTTCAGTTACCACAAGAAAACTGACTGGTATTTTGATTGAGATTGCACTGAATCTGTGGATCAATTTTGAGAGAATTAACATCCTGACCATATTGAATCTTCTAATCCATGAACTCAGTATATCCTTCCATTTCTTAAGAACTGTAAAAAAAAACTTCTCATTAGTATTCTATAGTTTTGTATGCAGAGGCCTGGCACATCTTTTAAAACATTGGTACACTTTAATATACATTGGATGAGATATTTATGTTCTAAAAACCTAATAAGCAGATTGAATTCCTAATTATAACAGTTGGAACTCTGAGCCAACAGTTTGTTTGTGATTGCAGGCCACGTAATCTCAAAAAGAGATGGACTATATGGGAGTTTTTCGATCATTTGTGCAACAGGTGTCCTACCATGTGCTCCATAAACACCTGCTGTATGTCAAGCACTGTTCTAGATGTCAGAGTGATGATGATGAATGAGAGATTAAGGCATTTGGAATACAGTTTGCTCCTGGAAGGGAAAGAAACCTTGACTAAACAGTAGATTACTCAGAATTACAGAGTATATTTTGGCCCTGAGGGGTTAATGGAAAGGCTAAATATGTATGAGATGATATCTGTGGTAGTGAAAAGCCTGGCATAAACCCTTGCCCATAAGTGCTCAATAAGTTTTAATTGTGCTTCTTGCTGTTGTCATTGCCATTATCCTGCTGCTGTGGGAAAAGATAAGGACTGAAATCAGAATCTTGGAGAAATGCTTATGTTTACAGGGCATGAATAAAAAAATGCCCGTGAAGAAAGTCAGAAAATTAGACCAGAGAACTTGGGTCAGAAGTAGGAAGAATTCAATGTCATAGGAGCCAAGGATGTAAAGATTTCCAGTTTTCAAGAGCTGCATAGACATCAAAGGGATAAGGAAGAAGCAGAAGCCGTTGATGTAGCAATTATGAGAATATTGATTGACCTTTGAGAAGGGAGTTTTCATTGCATGATTGGTGTGGAATCTCTAAAGAAATTTGGCAGAAGGAGAAGGATGGAAGACCTGAGGAAAGAGTGCCTTTGAGATTACAGAGAGCTTAAATAATATTTGCAAGCTTTAGCAAAAATGAAATGGATAATATTAACTTTAGAGAAAGACATGGAAGTGGTTCATCTTAAGCTTTAAAAAAGAGAAAATGTATCAGATTGAAGAAAAAATTTGAGATTGTAGTGGTTATTTATTACTACATAACATATCATCCCAAAATGTAAACATTTTAAACATCCCAACAATAAACATTTCTGTGGGTCAGGAATTGGAGACACCTTAGCTAGGAGGTTCCCGCACAGGATTATCAGGTACCATCTTGGAGGCTGCCTGCCACAGATGTTAAGAGTACTAATTGAGAGAACTTATCAGACAATTTCAGTTATTTCAGTAAATTAGGAAGTAAGATCATCTGGGAGACTTGAGACTAGTAAAAAAGTGAGTAGCCTCTGTAGGAGTTGGGGACTTGAATCAGAAATAGATGAGACTATTAAGCCTCAGAGTTTTAGATGCATCAGAGACAGTGCTCGGCAGAAAGTCACCTGTAATTTTTGCTCAGAATGTTTACTCCCGCAGTGTCCCATGATAGAACTGATTTATCTTTGCCTCAATTTTGGCTCTTAACCTTTTTGTAATTTAAAAAAGTTGGGGACACGTGATTTTTTTTTTTTAATAATGCCAGATGTTTTAAACATTTTATATATCTTTATTTTTAAAATACAGTTGTATTTAGTTTTAAGCTTTAATTGAATTTTTTTCCTATGGATTTTTCAGAGGGAAAAGGTTATCCTCCACCTAATGTATGGCCTGAATTTCTGGTGTTATTCAGGGAAAGATAATTGATATTTGGATGGAAGAGTCACTTAAAAAAAAAGAAAAACAGGAACAATAGAGGCACTTTTTCGTTCTGGTCATGACAAGTATACTTTAGAACAGTATAGAGTATGTATTAGCTAATACATACCCTTGCCAAGGATTTTTTTTTTTCCCTCAGAAAACAAATTCACACAAAGAGAAAGTCAAGTGAACTCTCCAGTTGCCTTTCTAACCTTTGTTTGAATGTTTCTGTCACATTGACTTGATGAATGCAGTTACAATTTTTACAGAAAATAGAGAAGCCTGTCGCAGAGAAAATGCCCAGTACCTCTTTGAGAAAAGCTATCAAGTGAACTGACTTACAGTCTATATCATTAAGCTTGACAGAGATATAAAAATGAAACATGGATGTTTGCCAGCCCCTGATGTTAGACAAGCTATTTCATTTACATACATGGCACTTACTTTAAACAATATAACACTATATCTTTTATAACACCTAAATGTCAAAATTTATAATGAGCGTGTTCAAAACTCTGTACTACACTGTTGCTATGAATGTACCTTAGTTTCTTTAATCATTTCTTCATAAGAGTTTATGACATTTGGGTTGATTCCATTTTTGTACCACTTTTTATCAGAAAGAAAACTGAAGACTCAAGTCATACTTATTGGCTCCAGTTTTGCTGAACTAATCAAAATGGTGGGATTGATTCATAATCTATTCTCTAGTAAATTATGTGTATCTGAACAAAAAGCGTAATTCCTTCATTAAAATTATTTTAATCAACAATAAGGAACAACCCAATTAAAAAATGAGCAAAAGAGTCCAACAGACACCTCACCAAAGAAGATATTAAGGTGGCAGATGAGTGTATAAAAAGATGCTTAGCACACTTATGTACAGCCATTGATGCTTAGCAAACTGCTACCTCCCCAACCCCAAATTTCTTCCTAGCAGAAAGAGATTAGATTTTGTTCTGATGGCTTTTCTTTCTTGTGATCCAGGAAGACGAGCCTTCCTCAGCCCCAGGGTGTAAATTACCATACTCTTACAGAGTAGTGTTAGTTCTGTTCCTATGCCAGAAGAGCTTTTGTGAAAGTTTTCTTCAGTTTCTAAAGAACCCTCCTCCTTCTTTATCAGAAACCCTGGTGGCGTAGTGGTTAAGTGCTACAGCTGCTAACCAAAAGGTAGGCAGTTCAAATCCATCAGGCAGTCCTTGGAAATTCTATGAGGCAGTTCTACTCTGTTCTATAGGGTCTCTATGAGTTGGAATCGACGACAGTGGGTTTGGGTTTTGTTTTGTTTTTTTTCTCTTTTCTCCTTTATTGTAAGAATATGATGCTTGGAGCTGCCGCAGCAATTGTGGAACCATGAGGAGAGAACAAAGAAAATCACCGAGGAGCCCATCCAAAGCCCCTGGCATTATTGAGCCACTAAATTAGTCAACCCTGGGAACTATCACGCCACCTGGCTTCTTGTCATGTGAGATCCTACATCTTTATTGTTTGAGCCACTTTTAATTGGACATTCTGTAACTCAAAGCATCGTAACTCATACCAAAGGAAAGGTAATTTTGTTAAACTAGGAAAAAACTGTTGATACATTTTGTCTGCTTCATGATTTCTACATGTAAAGTTCAAGAATTTGATAGGTTTAAGAGACCTGAGACATTTTAGCTAAACTCTTCCGCTTACAGTTGAGGTAACTGTGGTCCGCTGTGTATTTTATGAAGATTGGTTTTATCTAAAAGGAGAAACCAGTAGAATATTCATGAGTTTTGTTCACGTTCACACTTCAGCAACTTAAGCCTATTTTCACCTCTAGCTGAAAGTATTTTTGTGGCCTAGGACATAAGTATGCCAGCCAGACCTGCTGAATCACGATCTCTAGGGGTTTGGCTTAGGCTTGTATGTTAATCTACCTCTCCCCGTGATCCTGAGGCAGCCAGTATTTTAATTTAAGAACCACAGACCTAGGCATGTCTCTCAATTTCTCAAGGCTTTAGAATTCTAAATACTGCTGCCTTGTTTCACTGGTAATAAAAGAAGTATTGAAATTTCACATTAGGAAGCCAAATTTATACTGAAACGCCCATCAAGGATAGGAAATATATGTAAAAGTGCCATTATTGAATTTGTCCTCTTTGTTCTCTATATAAGAATGACATGGCAAATATTTTATAATTTGAGAAGAATTTTGTTTGTTTTCTTTCTTTCCTGTTCTATTTTATATACCTAATTGGCTACCTCATGAGGTCACTATGAGTCAGAATCGACTAGTCGATTGTTTTTTGGGTTTTTTTTTTTTTTTTTTTTTTTGGTTAATTGGACACCTTTTTCCTAAGTACATTGTTTTACTCTTGTTACAGAAATCTAACTGACTTTTAGGTAAAAAGAAAAGTTAAATGGTTTATGTATCCAAACTTCATGGAATGCAGAGATTAGCTGGCTGAGTGTTGGGAGTGGAGTTCAGATACAGGGTTCAGACTTCTGGCTTAGTTGTCACTAACAGCATTTAGTAACTAGCTACGTTAGTAACTCTTTCTGATTCTCAGTAAGAGAGACCTGACAAAGAGTGACTTAAATACACAGTCGTTTATTCTTTCAGATAAAGCAGTCTCAAAGATAGGCAGTCTAGGTGAGGAATCAGGACCCTAAGTTCCTTCTGTTTTCCTGCTTCATCATCCTGGAATGAAACTTACTTTCTCAAGATTACTTCATGACCCAAAATGAATGCCGTCATGTGCAGAAGAACTTAAATCAAAAGGGCAAAAGAGTTCATTTCCTAGCTGAGTCACCTCCCTTTAAGCATCCTTTGCAGAGATCCCACGTGACATGCTTTTCTACATCTCATTGTCCATGCCTCATTCACATGGCTATACCTGGTTGCAAGGGAAGCCAAGAAACATAGTACTTCAGATGTTTGCATTGCTGTCCTGAGAAAAAGCTGAAGAAGAAAGGGAGACTGGGTGGTGGGTGAAAATGAACAGCCTGCTACAGCAGCAGTTATCATGGCTGCCCTGTTGACAGTTCATTAGTCACTGTTTTTGAAAAAACCTTTCTAAGAGAACATTTCACTTAAAATCCAAACAGTAATGTGAACTGAGTCAAATTTGTTTTCCAGTCTTTATCACACCTCACTTTCTCCCACATTCGTTTACTCATCGTCTCTGGATAGTGGGAGCCCCCGCCCTAGATTTCAGCTTAAACTTGAATCTGTAGTGATGGTGTTGTTCATATATGTAAGCCCTGTTTTATAGGAAAATCAACTTTCTCAGGGTGTTTGTGATAAATCCAAACCTCACCTACCCTCCATCTGACTTAAAATACTCTGCTGATGAATCAGCTTTGGTCACTAACCCTTCTCCTTACCAAATTTTTAGGAACACCCAGACCCCTTTGTTGAGTGCTCCGAACCTTCAGCCTACTCTTCATCTGCCTTTCTAAAACCAAACTAATCATCTCCTTTTATCCCAATATTTTTCCTTGTGACTTTTCCATTTTCTGTTCACAATATGCTACCATCCTTCAGGGTTTAAGCTCAAAGCCCATTGGCACTTACTGCTGCCTTTTTTGATCCATGCATCTTTCTGGTCAGTAACAGCTATTGTTTAATGAGCTCTAGTTACGTGTCAGACACTGCTGTTAAGAGCTTTAATGTTTTCATTAATCGGTGTAACAATTCTGTGAGGAAGGTGGTATTATTATTTCCATTTCAGAAATAAAGAACAGAGGCGCAGAGAGAGGTGTAGTGGTTTTCCTGAGGCCTGAGCCAGTATCTTGACCCAGGCAGCCTGACTCCAGAGTCTACTTATGCTATACCCGTTGCCATCAAGTCAATTCCCACTCATGGCGACCTTATAGAAGAGAGTAGAACTGCCCCATAGGCTTTCCATGGAGTAGTTGCTGGATTCGAACTGCCGACCTTTTGGTTAGCAGCCAGGCTCTTAACCACTGCACCACCAGGGGTCCATTTATGCTATAGTTTCTCATATTATTTGTATTTCATATATGTAGTTAACTATTCCGCTTAACCATCCACAACTAATTTGGATGGTTCATTACTTTTTCTTTTTTTATTCTACAAGATCTAGCCAAATGTTTTTTGTTTTTAACAGACAGAGCAGTACACTCTCTTAAGCATTTGTTGAGTGAACAAAAAATCTAATAGTAGCCAGGAAAATTAAGCCTCATCCCAGGCTTGTTTGTTTGATTTAAAAAACAAAACAAAAAAGACACTAGACAGCAATATATGTAATAGTTGCAGTAAACTTTCCAAAATAAGAGTAAGTATTTTCATTGAAAGAAATGAAAGGAATTTGTAGGCCAAGGAATTTTTCCAAATGACATGTAGAAAGGACAAAGGAATTCCCCTCCAGGACAGAGAGGTGGGTGTGTAAGTGTGGCAAGTTAAAGTTTGTTTGTTTTTTGTTTTTAAGTCACTACATAGCAAGGAAATGTAGGATCTTTTTGGTTTTGTTTCACTGTTGTTTTTCTTTCTGAGGGAGAATGTCCATACCCCACTAAAACTTGGCCCCAGTAAAAGCAGGCAAATGGTCTTGGTTGGAGTTGTTGAAACAAAGCCACCTAATTATGCCTGTTATGTAATATCATGATGAGAAAAGGATAACTTATGAAGTCAATTACTTTCTCAGGCCTTTTCATTGAGTGAGTTATAAAGTGTCCCTTAGCTCCCAAGGCTGTGTCTCGATCATGAGTCTTCATAATGTATTCCTTCCTGTCCTGTAGTTATAAAATTTTTAAACATGGGTATTTTCTTGCTTCCTTGCAAGAGAGTAAACAAGGAATTTCTTATTGAATAAGTCAAGCCAAGACACAAGGCCACCATTATAATAAGAGTTTTTTTGGCGATAACGAAACTGGTAATACTGTCATATGTTTGGTTCTATTTCTGCATCAAAAAACAGACCATGTATCTTCCAGGCAGATGTTACAAGTATAGAATTGACTGTTAGTACTCAAACAAGAGATGCATTGTTGGTAAATCAGGCTCTGTATAGACCCAGTTATATTTTATGATTTCTTTCAGAAAGAAAATGAATCTATATGCAGTTAAGAGTATAAGTCACAAACTATCATTCAAAAATGTATATTTATCTGTAAAGAATTGTGGTCAGGACCTAGGCAAGACAACTCGAACTAAATAAGTATTTGTTTTCTTGCTTGTATCACTTGGATTGTTGATTTATTATCCATATCCATCAGCATTTTCTTGATTCTGAATTTCCTTATTTTGCTAGAATTTGATGATTATCTTTCATAAAACAAATATTTTCCAGCCTAACTTTATATTAGTTAACATTGCACATTTACGTACAAAATCAGTAAATTCAGAGTTTTCATACTACATTTGTTGCACATATACTCATTGACTTGAAATTTATCCAGAACTGTAATGGTTAAGATGAAGATGTAGTGAAAGAGTCCAGGTCCTAGCAAAAGAATCACCACTCAGAATCCAGTTTTTTCCATCAGGTGAAATTATTGTGTGTTCAGGCACCCAGTGAGAGTCAAAGAAGATGTAAATACAACCAAACATTTGTCCCATTGCTTAGGATTTAAGATGGCAGATGAGAACAAGGACACCAGGAAGAGAAATGATGAATGAAAATGCCGACATCATTTTTGCCTTTTAGATTGCGTCGCTCGCTTTGGTTTGCATTTGCTTGTTTAAATGAACCGATTAAGGCTAGTCTACTCCCCATGAGTGTGTAGCTTCTATTTATTATGCAGAATTGTTTACATATGTCCCAACTGGCGAATTTTTGAGATATAAGTGCGTATGACTATAAATTTTGTTGGCCATTCTGATTCTTTGCAATATGTAGTACTGAAACTACTTGAGTGAGGGAGCCTGGGGGAGACCTTTCTGAGGAGGCAGCATTTGAGCTGGACCTGAGTGATGTAAATTGGTAAGATACAGGATTTGTATCAGAGTTCAGGAGTAGAAAGTCAAGGACCACCAAGTTCACACAAGAGATGGAAAGAATTTAGGAAAGATTGGAAGATTAAATAAAGAAATATAAAATGGTGAAGTCAGTGTCTTATTAAACTGACCTTAGAGGGCCAACTCTCACTGATGACCTGAAAACTGAGTATTCTCAAATTAGAAGGTTCTGAATCCCCTTAGCCAGCAAGTATGTTTTAGTAGCTGCACTCCCAGGGGACAATGAGTCTAGTGATGTGAAGGGATTTTTCATTATAATTAGTCTTTTTCTAAGCAGGTGTTTATGGATTGATTTGAATCTTAAATCATTCAACTCTCCCAATTACTCTTTACAAGAGTGTGCTGTGTTGTGAAATTTTAGCTCTGCAAGGCACCAAAACAATAGCATGGAACAACCCTTGAACATTTTAGGGGTATTAAATTTCAGAATATCTGAACTGTTACGTAAGTGTCGACTTAGAATGATTAACATAGAGTTTAGAAGAAGTTACTGGCCCAGCACGGACATTGATTTTCTTCCTCGATGACCTAGAATTTGTTTCTATACTATATAGATAGACTAGAATGAGCCACAGTTGTAGTGGTTACCTTGTGCAGGAAGAACATGAGACATTTGGCAGGTTATCATCAGGTGTGTTTCATTTTTGTGAGTTGATTTGCTCCTTACCTGATAACCAGCTTTTAATAGAGGATGATTAGAATGTAAGAGAGAAGATATACTATTTTCAAATTATTTTAAATTTACTTTTGTAATTAGTACTATTTTGGTGTTTCTTTTTGAATCATGAAGATTTAGTATGTGATATGCCTAGTTAAATGAAATTGGAAGTTTGAGAATGGAAAAGGAGGTTATCAGTGTTCTTATTTTGCCAGTGTGTAACTTTGGACTTGAGTATGATATTGTGCTCTTGTCATTGTAACAGAATTTTTCCAGTCTGAAAGATTTGTATTAAAAGGCACAGGAGATAAAAAAAAAAAAAGTCAGTAATCAACTGATGAAACATTTGAGTGCCTCCTGTACGTGCAGGACTGTTAGGTACTGTATGGAATAGAATTAGTAGAAGATCTGTTTTCTACCCATGAAAAGAACTTGGCACCAGATTCTGGAGACAGTCAGTTGCTAGATTGAGTCATTTGGACGTAAGCCTTATTTTGTAGAGTGGAAGCTTGGGAACCAAGTTACAATAAGTAAAAGTCAAGGGTGGCATTTCAAGAAGAGAGTGGTCAAGAGTTTTAAGTGCCACTGAGAAGTAAAGTACATAAGGCCTGAAAATGTTATCACAATTGGATTCTCACTCATTAACACAAATATGCCTGAGGAATCTCACTGAAACACATTATTTAGTGGGAAATACTTTACCATTCCTCACTGGACTTTTTCTGTGGCTGCTAATGAAGCATGGCTCCTGCTCCATAGTGCAGAAACATATTTAAAAAGACTCAGGATTCATTGAGATTTAGGATTTCTTGACCTGAGTTCGATTCCCAGCCAATGCACCTCAAGCGGAGCTTCCAGACTAAGCAGACTAGGAAGAAAGGCCTGGTGATCTACTTTCAAAAGTCAGTCAGTGAAATCCCTATCGATCACAATGGTCCAGTCCACAGCTCATCTTCGAGGTGGTGCAGGACTGAGCTACATGTTCTTCCATTGTTTCTGGGGTTACCGTGAACCAGGGGCTGACTCAATGGCAGCTGACAACAACAACTGAAGTTAGTCCCGACAAAGTAGTGAGTATCCTCAGTCCACCTCAGCTTTCTTTCCTAAAATGTGGTTTGAGTAGAATTGAGAAAGCTAAACTAGCCATAGCTGACGTTTGGGAAGAGCTGGGTATGATCTTATAAGGCACTTGTTGGAATTGCCCATTGGTATTCAACTTTTCTTTTAAATGAATAGTTTCTGTGTTAATTAGGCACCTTTTATAGGTGTAAAATTTAGATTGCATCATAAATTTGTGCTTTTACAACTACTGCTACCTCTAACTGAAATCTCACCTTGAAAGAGGCAGGTCTGCTGTCACTTCGTTAAGCCTTCCCAGATTCCCTCAGGCATTATAGCCACTTCCTCTTCTGTGCTCTGCAAATCAGGTTATGTTATAATGATCTGTTTACAGCTCTCTCTGCCCCATTAAACTGTCAATTCCAGGCTGTTAGGGCCTTGAAAGGAGGGGCCTCATCTTGTTCTTATCCCCTCTTTTATGGCCACTGCCTGACCACAGTGCTTTCCCTGTGATTGTCTTTCTGTAAATGGCGGGTGGGTAGATGAAGAAGGCTGGGTCTTGAGGTAGGTTCTAGAGAAATGGCGCAGGATGCTGGCAACTCCTAAACCAAACAGTCTGTAGGCTTGTTACTTCTCAGTAACCCTTGTAATCTTCCAGAGTCTCTTGACGGACCTCTGCTGTTTGGTTGTGTTTTTCTCCTGAAAACTCTGTGTAGAACCACCATACCTCTGTGTGGTTATGCAAACATGTTATGCTGCTTTTTTATTAGAAAAATGTCTGCCTTTAGATAGGATAATTTTATTGCATATACAACAATGAATACACCTAAACCAGATCTGCTAAAATAATCAAATTTCCTTCATAGCAAGTTTGTTATTACTATCTGGTGAGAACAGTTGAAGGTTTTGTGACATAATAGAAGGTCGAATGGGGGAGGGGGCAGGGAAAATAAGCTTGCTGCATTTTAACTTTCATATATTCTGTTCATCGGTGGTTATGACTGATGTCACTTGAAAGGGGCTATGCTTTGCCTTTAGAATGGTGGGAAACAGTTATTTCACTGACTTCTTTTTGATGTTTTCTAGAATGAGTTTGTTTTCTTTTAGTGTGAGAAGTTTGAACATAATTGAGACTAGCAAAACCGTCACTTAAAAAAAATAGGAATAGATCATGAATCACTACTTTCCTAAAACATATGCAAACCCTCTGGTTATAGCAAATTGTGTTGGCTTGCTTGTCTGTGTTTCAAGCTACATGATGAAACAATTTTGTTTTCTCAACTTGAGATGCTATTTTTAATTTTGTTATAACCGTTTCTTATGAAAAGAATGTTTTAACACCAGTTACGTTACATGCTAGATTTCGTTGTAAGATGACTCAGATTGAGATATGTGAAAAATTTTATGTCATTAGCATTCTAACACGATATTTACAGTATATTTTATAAAATTGTGTGTACTCTATTAAGACTTACCATTTGGCGTAAAGGCATGAACTGTTAGAAGAAACACAGTCAGCTGTTAAATGTGATTTAACATTTACATAATTAAACACTGTGTGGTAGGCACTGTTCTAATTGCTCTATATGGTTTTTCTCACATAATTCCCACAAAAATCCCATAAGGATTGAATTGTTTCCCCAAAAAATAAGTGTCAACTTGGCTAGGCCAGGATTCCCAGTATTGGGTGATTGTCCCTCATTTTGTCATCTGAGGGGTTTTCCTATGTGTTCTAAATCCTACCTCTGTGATGTTAATGAGGCAGAATTAGAGGCAGTTATGTTAATGAGGCAGGACTCAACCTACAAGACTGGGTTGTGTCTTAAGGCAGTCTGTTTTGAGATATAAAAGAGAGAAGCGAGCAGAGAGACATAGGGACTTCATATCACCAAGAAAGTAGTGCCAGGAGCAGAGCGCGTCCTTTGGACTCGGCATCCCTGCGCAGAGAAGCTCCTAAATCAAGGGAAGATTGATGACAAGGACCTCCCTCCAGAGCTGACAGAAAAAGCCTTCCCCTGCAGCTGGCACCCTGAATTTGGACTTCTAGCCTCATAGGCTGTGAGAGAAGAAATTTCTTTCTGTTAAAGCCATCCACTTGTGGTATTTCCATGATAGCAGCACTAGATAACCAAGACACTGTATAAGGAAATTGAGGCCCAAATAGGCTAAGCAACTTGAGTCTGGTCAGACAGCTGTTGAGAAGAGGAGCTGGGCTTGAACTCAGGCCCAGAGCTTACTCTTGAGCATTATGCTGCGCAGCTTTCCATATGTATAGGCATATGAAGAGGTACTTCTCTCAATGTCTCTCTGTCTCTCTCTGTCTCTCTCTCTCTCTCTCTCTCTCTCTCTGTCACACACACACATTTTTGTTGTTAGCTACCGTTGAGTCGGCTCCTGATTCATTGCAACTCCATGTACAATGCATTCTGACTGTTGTGATAGTTTTCTTCGGCCAAATTTTCAAAAGTAGATTGCTTGGCCTTTCTTCTAAGTCTGTCTTAGTCTGCAAGCTCCCCTGAAACCTGTTCAGCAACATAGCAACACAGAAGCCTTCACTGATAGACAGGTTGTAGCTGTACTTGAGGTGCTTTGGCTGGGAATCAAACTCAGATCTCCTGCATGGATGGCAAGAATTTTACCACTGAACCACCACTGCCCCTCCAGTACACACACACACACACACACACGTGCACACACACGTACATGCACACGCACACACACACACGCACGCACACATGCACACGTAATCAACAGTGCAATGGTGTGTATTTTCTGTTTGCAAAGAAGAAAAATATTTGTCAAAACCTAATGTGGTCAAGGATGTGTGGAAAGGAGAAATCTAATACCTTGAGGTGTGAAGATAAATTGGTACCTCTTTTTGGAGGACAGTGTGTGTAAATGTTGAAAACATTCACACCTTTTGACCTACATATCCCACTTCTAACAATTATCCTACAGAAGTAAACAGAAAACCACAAAGATGTCTGGACAGTGATATACATTGCCCTGTTACCTTCGAGTCGATTCCAACTCTTAGCGACCCTATAGGACAGAGTAGAACTGACCCATAGGGTTTCCAAGGAGCGCCTGGTGGATTCAAACTGCTGACCTTTTGGTTAGCAGCCAAACTTTTAACCACTACACCACCAGGGTTTCCAATATACGTTAAGTTTTGTTCATTATAGCAAAAAATTGAAAATTAAGTGCCCAATAGGAAACAAGTTTAGATAATTGTTATGGGCAGCCATCAAAAATGGAAAAGTTAGACCCAGCAATTCCACTCCTAAGTATGATTGGCGTCTTGGTTTGGAGATTTAGGTCTTGGTTTCATGGAACATCCCAGTTAACTGGCCTAGTAAATCGTTCAGTGCTTCTGTTCTACCCCCTAGTTCTTGCGTAGTGCCTGGGGTCTTAAAAGCTTGCAGGCAGCCATCCAAGGCACAACATTTGGTCTCTGTTTGCCTGGAGCAACAGAGGAAAAAGGAGAGTCAAAACAGAAGGAGGATATGGAATGTGTGGCTAATTGCCTCCATGAACAACTACCTCCTTTGCCAGGAGACCAGAAGTGAATGGTGCTCAGCTGCCATTACTGAATGTTTTGATCCAAGAGGTTATAGAAGAATCCTGATCAAAAAGAGGGAATATGCAGAGCAGAATTTTAAATTTTCATGGACTGTAGACTTCCTGGAGTCATGAAAGTTGGATGAACCCCTGAAGCTATTTCCCTGAGATTATCTTTAAGCCTTAAACCAAAACTATCCCCTGAAGTCAATTTAAAACCAAACAATAGTTTAACTAGTAAAAAATGTCTGCTTTGAGCATTATGCTCTTTTAAGTACTGTCTATATGGGATCAAACTGGCAACAACAACTCCGAAACATGAGATAGGAACCTTAGGGGGCAGTGAATTTATGTTAATGAGTGAGGAACAACTCAAAAAGGAGGGTGAGAATGGTTGCACAACTCGAAGAATGTAATCTGTCACTAAATGGTACATGTAGAAACTTGAATTGGTGTATGTTTTACTGTGTATGCAAGTTTTCGCCGCTATCCCAAAGATCACCTTACACCACTTGCTTTTACAAAAGACCTGCATTAGTACCTGTTTTCGCTAACCAGAAGATTTTCACTTTCGCGAAAATAGCGTTTATCATATGTAAATAACTGGTTTGAGGGCGTGCACACCCCGCTGATGGTGGGCTCAGTAGGTGAAAACCAGGTTGGAGGTAGTAGATGGGCGCCAGCCCCCCTGCGACCATCTCAGTAACCTCGGGGGTGCAGTAGGCTGCCAAGTGCGATGTGCCCGATGGGGGCGGCAGGTCAGAGTCAGGATCCAGGGCGCTACACTCCAGGCCCGCAGGGCCAAGTGGCAGCCTGGTCAGAAAGCCCAGCGACTCCTCCCCCTATGCTACCAAGTCTCCTGGTCGCCCTTCTCTGCCGCTGCCCCCTCGCCCTCTGACAATATCGGGCAGGCTGCGGTGGTTGCCACCCGCTCACCAGACGGCCCCTGGGTGTGCTCCACACAGGTCCCGCATGGCCCGCCCCGCCAGTACCATCCTCCACAGCTCCTGCCAGGATTTTATATGTTATTTGGTATGACTGATAGTTTATTTTTGGGGTCTGGGAACCTCGAAAATTTTCCCCATATAAATTAAAATTCCTCCTTTTACACCACTTTGGCTTAGGAAAGGTTTCATAGGAACGTTCTGCTTTCGGGTGGTGGGGGAAACCTGTATTCTCATCAACAACAAATAAATTTTTTTTTTTTAAATTGTAGTTAGAAGTATAGTTACTGATAGAGAAAGCTGCCCATGGCATGTTATTGAGTGAAGAAAGCAGACTGCAAAACAATGTGTATAGTTTGACCCCCTTGTGTTGAATTAGTATGTTTATATATTCAAACTCTGGTCTAAAAGTGTGTTCCCCAAAATGTAAATAGCTAGTTAGTATAGCTTAGTGATTAAATGTATGGGCAGTGGAGACATTCTGCCTGGATTTGGATCCTGTGCAGTCCCTTGTTAGCAGTGTAACCATGGGCAAGTTCTGTAACTACTCTGCTTCATTCAGTTTCTTCAGTAAAATGAAGATAATTACAGAACCTGTCTCTCAGGGTGATGAGACTCAGCTGAGTTTGTGAAGTGCTTCACACAGTACATCTGAGGTACCATCATCATCATCATCTCTGGGTGGTGAAATTCTAGACAGTTTCAGCCTTCTTTATGTCTTTTATTGGTTGAATTTCTTAAACAAGTATTATCAACTTTGGAAACCACAACAAAAATGTTTTGAAAGAAATCATTTTAATTGTTAATGTTTCTGACAGGAAATATCTATTTATTTGGGGATAGTGTTATTTTAAAATTCTCACTAAATTTTAATAAGCCGTTTACAACCATATATCCTGGTATTTTACACTGTGCTATATGCCAATTTTAAGGGAATTGAAATCATATTTTACTTTTATGGCTGGAAGGCATGCATAATCACAACAGCTTCTTCCTGGAGGAGCTGCCTTAATTTGTGGCTGCAATGACATGTTAGTGTGTGACGTCAGTTTGGTGTCAGACTTCCAGAGTGGCAGGCCAGCCTGACAGCCACGGAACGTTGCCTGAGTGCTGAGTCCCATAGTGCTCATTTGGGAGCCGCTCAAAGACAAAGGAGTTGACTCATTTTTTATTCCAGTATCTTTTTTGCCTGTAGTTGAATGTCTCTTTAAGAATGTGATTTTGATGAAGACTGGTGAGTAATTCTTGTCACTTTTATGTGTTAATAATAAATAACTAATGGCTAAATGAACAGTAATCCTTTTTTCCTCAGTTAAATAGCCTGTGGTAAATAATTTTGTAGCTTTACTGCCAGGCATGGTACTCGGTGCAAATGATTTGCGTATTATAGGTGTTCCCATAGCTAAAGTATTATATTGTTGTAGAACTTTAAATATAGTTATTATGTTTTCAGATGATTTGGACATTTTAAGATGTAGATCTCGGAAATGTCTTCCTCTTGGTCTCTCCTTAGCTGTAAGCTACATAACTACATAATAGTCACAAATTGCTTCGAAGCCTAAAGATTTTTAAAGCACTTACTTTACCTTGTTTATTTTTTAACTCAGAGAAGAAGCTTTAGATTTCTTTTTTTAGAGAGAATAAAATGAATAATTTCCCAAATGTTCCTATGGAGATGCTAACAATATTCATTATATAGTATTATTTTAAAAGTATATTGGTACTAAACCCATTGCCATCGAGTCAGTTTCGACTCATGTGGCGACCCGGTAGGACAGAGTAGAACTGCCCCATAGGGTTTCCAAGGCTTAAATCTTTATGGAAGCAGACTGCGCCGTCTTTCTCCCACAGAACAGCTGGTGAGTTTGAACCACCAACCTTTTGATTAGCCATCAGGCACTTAACCACTGCACCACCAGGGCTCCTTATATTGGTACTGGTCTAAACTAATTAATAATTAGTTGAAGGTATTGGTATTTATTTATTTTAATTCTTTAATTATTTGGACCATTTTAGTGCTGTGATTCATTATTGACCTAAAATTTAGGAGCAATATGGCAGGAGATGATTATAGACAGTATTTTTAGCTCTTAAAGAGTTAAGAAAGTTACTACTGCCGCTGATTTTGAAGGCTGGGCAACATGCCTTTTAAAGATTTCATTTCTTATTAACAGTATCAGTTTGTTTCTATCACTTGAAGTATGTAAATTGACTTATTTGTTTTGAAGCATTAGTGTAGGAAGTAGGTTTTGTTGGTAAGAATTTGGTGGGGAGGATGTAGGTATTTTGCTTATAACTTTTTTACTCCGTTTTGAGTAAATGGACGATACTTTAGTTATGATACATAGTGAAGCCTTTTACTATTTCTGGCATAATTATGTCATTCAGGTTCAGTAGCAGCTTTGGGATTTCAGGGTCTTTCAGGGGAATTTTCAAACAAGATTCTCTCTTAAAAAAATTACGTACGCATTTTCTGCTTTTTAACTCCAGGTCCAGAAAAAGTAACATGGAAGTTCTTAAGAAATATGTTAAATATTTTCACTTAAATTTTATGAAGCAATTAAAGAATAAGGCTTGCTATACATATTTTTTATGTGAGTAATATAGTTGACTATTGAAAGAAAATTACCTAAATCTGCTTTTTGTAATTGTGAATGTACGAAGATGTCAAATTGGAGGAATTAATAATTATCTCATATTATGGCTCCAAATACATTATGCTGTTTCCATATTTAGAAGCATATTTTTATATAGAAGTAAGGTTTCAAGTTTGTTTGATTTGATTTGACAGCCTGAATTCAAGATCCACGTATTTCCCCTTAAGTTGCAGAATGTTCAGCTTTCAGCTAAGATTCTGCCCAAAGCTAGAAAATTTAAGTATATAGATAACTCATGAATACTTATATTCCCTTTAAAAATTTATCTTGAATACACTTACAGTATTTTAACATGGTTTCAAAATAGCCTGTATTTCAAAATTAATGATTAAGTTACTGTCATAATGATGAATTGGAATATCTTCAGTATACATTTTAAACAAAGATGTTTTTCAGACATTCTGACATCAGAGGTCATTGGCCTAAATGCTACTAAATTTCATGTGAAGAGAAGCTATTTAAACTTTTTTGTATGAACAGGAAATTAAATCTGGCAGAAAAGGAGGGGGATGATGAGCCGAGCTGGGGCAGGGGAGGGGGGGACCTGAAATTGACATAAAAGTTTTGTCCTGGTCTAAAGCTATAGAGAATAGAGCACTTGTCTGTTTTCTAATGAATAAGGCATGCTTTGAGAGGAACCCTTTCCATCAATACTACAGAGCCTGATAGAAAATTACAATTGTCTGCTCCTTTAAATTTAACATTTAGCTTAGCAAACTCAGATTCAGTAATATTCTTTAAACCTCTTGTGGGGCCGCCATGAGTCGGAATTGACTCAACGGCAGCTGGTTGGGTATAGTTTTGAACTATATTTTTGTTTCCTAATGGTGGACAGACAGTACAACAACCTGTGAATACTAGATGCTTAATAAATATTTGAGCGTGAATAAATGAATTCATTGATTATGTTAAATGAGTGAGGAGGATATCTTGATACTTGTTTTGGAGAGGTTCCATTTTCACTCTGATGGTCAAAACCTGCCAGTTATCTAGCCAAGTGATAGCATGCTGTGGCCTTGTACTCCACTCTGTTAGAGCGAAGTATGTCTCCAGAGTAAATTACTGCCATCACAGTGCCCTGCCTCGGCCATTGGATTTTCCCCACGTCTCTAGTCACTGCCTGTTCTTCTCTGTGTCTCTGCTGTGGGAAGTGGACCTGCTATTCTGGGTGGCATTTCTATCCCACTCCTGCTTATCTGTGAGTGAGAAATTTGTCAGTGCTTGGGGATAATGATTTGTTGACTAAACTAAGCCTTAATTAACTGCTGTGTGCATCTTGTAAGAGCATTATGCTATTTGGACCTTTCCAGAGTTTTTAAAAATGCATTATTTTGAAGTTGAAATGACAAAGCACAACTCCAATATACTGTACTATAATAAACCTTATGTGCATAAATGTATTGTTATTCAAAGCCCAGATTTTCAGTCCGTTTCTGTGCCCCCTCATCCAACCTGTGCTAAACTCTAGCTGCATCTGACTATTCCTGTTCGGTTCAAATGGCAGCCACTTATGTGATGCTTTTCCTGCTCTTTCTAAGCAAGATCAATCCCTCATTTCTCTCCCATTCTTTTTAGTTTGCGGGAGAAAGATGTGGCAGTCTGCTTCCATAACGATTACAGCCTTGGAAACCCTATGGGGAAATTCTACTCTGCCCTATAGGGTCACTATGAGTCGGAATTGACTCGATGAAAACGGGTTTGGTTTTTTGGTTTTCTTTTTACTTTATAATATTACTCTGTGTTTATTATTATTATTTATTCATTATTATTTATAATAATGTTATTAAGGGAACATCACTAATGCCTGGCTGATATTGAATGAATAAAAGTATTTAAGTTACTGATAATATAACCATCTTGTTTCATAGAGGCATCATTTGACTTACCTTTTAGTTCTTGAAATGATTGTTTAGGTAAAGCTCATGCAGCATTTGAAAATGGTAATTACTGTGCAATGGCGAATAATAAATGATCAACTTTTTTTTTCTATTTGAATTGAGCTATGCTGTCAGCTTGACTTCATTGGAAAGTATGTGTTTCACCTACAGTACGATAATCGGTTCCATTTTGAAGTTGTGCTCTAATTTATGTGTAAATTAGAATTAGAATAACTTTATAAAGTTTTATATGACCACATACAAAAGAGACTATGCTTAAATTTAACTTTTCTCATTTGCTGTTTGCTTCTCTCCCAATGGTATAGTAAAGTTCTATTTTATGCCTGTTGTAATAAAACATTACTAATTAGCATTCATTAGGTAGTAGTAGAGTTGTCTGAATTAATGGAATTCCAGTTATATATTTTTTAAATGCCACATTATTGCTTTTAAACGTCACAATAATTTTTCTGACTGCTGACATGTTTGAGTTATTTTCTGCTTAGTTTTATTTTGAAATTACGTACGACTCTTGTGCTTTTTTTCCCCATAGATCAGAACATCAGTATTCCTCATCTACTCCATTAAATTACAGTTGTATGCAAACCATTATACTTCACATTATAGATACTGGGGAGAGCCAACAACTTTTGAAAGCAAGGATATTATATAGTTTTACTTTTTGCAAGAAAGCTAACTCTGCTAGCCGATTTAAATTCAGCTAAAATTTACTGAGTACTTTATTGGGTCCAAGTGTGGTAGAGTTATTTTTTTCCCCCATTTTACAGAAGGAAGCTAACGCTCAGCATGGATGATGGACTAGAGCGGGGAGAGCCTGTTTATAAGGTGGTGAATTAGAACACTGTTAAAAGAGGCCTGGGCATTTAAGAACTTGAACTAAGATAGTGTTTGAGATTCATCATCAGCTGTCCCCTCTCATAGGGTGATTCCTGAGTGGAAATCAGAAACGTCACTTAATTCGTGAACATTTGGCAGAAGGCAGAAAATGTATTGGTGAATTAGTGTACGTTCTAAGAGTCACATTCTGTTTAACCACATAATACCAGTTTACCTTTCCATGTAAGAAAATCTAAAGTTCAGAATAATTATTTTAATTTAAATAAAACGAATTATTAGTGAAAGAATTATCGAAATTATTTTAGACATTTTTTGCTTTGAGTATAATTTATTAAGTGATCTAAAATGTAACCATGCCATAACACTCAGGTTGGAGAACAGTTATTAATGTGATAGGTACATTTTATTCTTTACTAGCATAATTTTAATTGAATTGCTTTTGCATTACTTTCAAAATTGCTTAAAATCCATGAAAAGTGTTTGTTTCTTAGATTCTAAACGTCTGTTAGTTTTATTTAAGCAAGTCCTTTCAAAAGATGGTTTACAAATTTTCTTATATGTAAATAACAGAAAACAAAAACATGAATTGGCATGTGAAAATTTGATTTTTTTTCTTTTTTGTTCCGAGTTAATAATAATAATGCATTCAGCTTTGTACTTGCAGTGCTACATCTCATATTTTCCCATTCAGGTTTAAGCTACTTCTTCTGGTGGAGTCAAGCAAGATATTCCGTTCCTGATGGGTGCACCCCCATGCTTTACAGTTGTTGTTATTCTTTGATACCTGTGTATGGGGAAATATGTGGTAACATTTATAAATCTGATAATTTTAGGGAGCCCTGGTGGCACAGGGGTTAAGCGCACAGCTACTAACCAAAAGGTCGGTGGTTCTAACCCACCAGCCGCTCCATGGGAGAAAGATGTGGCAGTCTGCTTACATAAAGATTTACAGCCTTGGAAACCCTATGGGGCAGTTCTGCCCTGTCCTGTAGGGTCCTGGAGGGTTGCAGTGAGTTGACAGAAGTGGATTTTGATTTTGGGTGATGATTTTATCTGAGTCAAGTAGCTGACTAAGAGTGGTAAATGATTGTGAAGCCTCAGAGAAGAGGAAGATGAAAAAAAGGTATTAGGTTTGAAATTAAGTTGGAATTGGGAAAGATTTATTACTGTGATACAGATAGAAATGATGCTGTGGTGCTGCTAGGCAGTGAGATTGAAGTAGGAAAGAAGAGGGGCAACGAGGGGAGGATGCATGTTCCCTGAGCCTCATTTGATGGCCTTGAAAAAAGGGAAGGGCCTTTGAGGAAGGTGTGCTTTTTTGTTGTTTTATTTTGATTTAGTGCCATTGAACAAAAACATGGGGGAAGATGAAGTGAAGTGCAGAACTAAAAAGTCCATGGTTATGGTAAGAGTCAAGGAAGGGCAGCTATTGAGAGGTAGAGAGATTACAAGGAAGAAGCATGAGTTTTGCAGTCGTCTCATACTTGCCATGTGACTTTCTGAATGCTTTGTAAAGTGAGGATAATAACGCCTCCCTCAGAGGCTCTCTGAGGATTTTCAGGTTTCATGTAGTATGTGACCACAGATGTGCTGGTGGCAGCTGTTCTTGTGATGTTTATTGCCGAGGGTGAGGATCACTGAAGTGCCCACACTTGATGAGCCCTTTCTTTTCCCCCAAGAAATTTGAGATTATCACTTTCTAAATGATGAGAGGAGAAAGGGTAGAAGATAAGGGGTTAAGAAAGACCTTAAGGAAAATTTGTTGATGGTAGAAAAATGAATCACTGAGGTTTGAACAGGATGTCTGGAAGCAGTTAGTTAAAGGCAAATGGCATTTAGAACTAAATATGGGGAAAGGAAATATATACTTCACATGTTTTGCAAAAAATTACAATATTTTAGGTTGCTAACTCAGTGGTTATTTCTTCATATAACGAAGGCCCAAGAATTCAGTTTCTCCCAAGAAAAGGCAGGATGCTTTTAGTGCTTTTCTTTTCCTCTTAAAACACTGCCTTTAGTTGGGGCACAGTCTTCTGGGTCAGCGTATATTTTCAGTTTAAAGATAAATTGAAGAATCAGTCATTGTGACAGCCACATTTGAACATAATAACATTTTCCTCCTTTTTATTAAAATGGAAATATTATTTATATATAACATTAATGAACTTTATGTTTAATAATGTTTTTTAAATTAGTAATTTGAACCAATTGTTTTAATAACTGAGTCGGTGCTACAAACATGTTTTTTAAACCTTATTAGATTTTATTGTTTCAGTCTCAGTGTGATAAGACAGCAACTTTATGATTTCTATTGATAAAAGCTCTTCAATTTGAAAATAAGCTGGAGAGTATAATTGTCTCATAGTGTAATGAAGCCAAGGCCAAACTGAGAACGTAAACAAACACAGCACTCTTTCTGGTTTGCATAGAAAAGTACCGAAAACAAAAGAGATACAAGCACACATATGAGCTGTTTGCTACATAGTTTTCTCCCTAAATTGGAGAAATGCGGTAATGTCCATGGTTTCCCCACCTCTTCAGCCCACTCCACTTGAATAGCATCGTGCATATGTGGCAGCCCTTGTGGGTTGGGCCTTTGTAAAGGTCCAAGTCATGATACTGGCTTTGCTACCAGGGTTCCCAGAAGAATTGCCAAACTGCAGCTGCCAAACCACTGTGCTAGCCTGTTTTTCTTCAACTAAATCAAATCCTTCTCTCCTTCCCATAAGAGAAATGCATGAGTCAGAACAAATCACTCCAATGGGTTTGCATCTGAGTTTAATAACAGACAACCAAAGTAAACCCTCTTTTGTAAGACAGTTTTCTAAAATGCATGTTATTTTTGTGTATAGTGGATAAATTTTCAGCCATATTGCCACGGTTAAACATAAAACACACTACTTATTAAAGCTTGCTTTTGTCTAACTCTAACATATCACTTGGAAAACTTGTGTTAGCTGTTATTACAGGGTGCAATTTCCGTTTTTTTGTTTTTTTTTTTAATTAAAAAATTCAGTGGATTTTGTATTAAAGTGGTCACTGGAGTTACCCATGAAATGAGGGTTAGAAACAATAGTAAAGACTTAAAAAAAAAAAAAAAAAGTACTCCCACAGGGAAGAATTGCAGTACTAAAAAGTAGCCAATACGTAGTTGTTAATTGGCTAAAAAAAATTTTAAAGTCATTTTGAAGAAATAAAACCTCCAGAGTTCTTTAAATTCAGCTTAAATCACCCTCTTTAAGGTCCCAAAGTCCTCACAAGGAAGAATTTGGTAAAACCGTTTTCCTCGTTTCCCAGGAGAACAGAGAATCTAGCTTTGAATATGTTACTACAAGTATTTTCTTTGGGCTGTGTGTGAGTTGCTTTCTGTAAGCATACTGTGATGTTGGTCCCTTAGCTAATAGCCATTCTCTTCCCCTTGTTCCTTGAAGTTTTAACATAACCTTATTTTACTCACTTTTCTCTAGGTAGGCTGCAGACAAAATTGTGAGTCTTAATTGGTATAAGCTCACCATATTGGTCTTATTCCTTTGCTAGTGGTTGAATTAGGCATGGATTTTTTTCTCCCCCTTATCTATGACTAATGAGATTAGATGTCGGGGGTGTTTTTGGGAAACTTAAAAAAGGGACAGCCAAAGAAAAACTTGCTCTGCTTCCTGTAATAGAATATAGGAGCTCTGTAGTTCATTACCTTTCCATTTTTATCTGAGCTACCAGAAAGCTCTGGTGGCACAACGGTTAAGCGCTCAGCTGCTAACTGAAAGAAAGGTCTGTAGTTCGAACACACCAGCCACTCCTCAGGAGAAAAGACCTGGCGATCTGCTCCCGTAAAGATTACAGCCTAGGAAACCCTATGGGGCAGTTTTATTTTATTCTGTTATATAGGGTCTCTGTGAGTCAGAATCAACCCATTGGCAAACAGCAGCAACCAGATAGCTTATTATTTGGTCTATAAACATGTAAAATTTGAAAAGGAATTAGGTAAGCTAATGAATTTCTCTTCTATCCAGGGTAGACGTGTCATTTTTAATTTGTTATATAATTTGATGGAAATAATATACCATTTAATATACACACGGATTTCTCTGTCTTGGAATCCTTTAAAACCAAATTATTATTGAATGTAGTGATTCCATAGAGGCTTTAAAGAAGCAGGTCTTTCATTCAATCTTCTAGTTACAGTAAATGATTAAATCTCTGGTAATAAATGGTGAAGAGGACACAATGCCAAGGAACTAGAGTTTCTGGTGCTGTTTGTCAGTTGCTTGATATCTTTTCTAAAAATGGCATTGATTCAGTTTCTTTATCTGGGCCTTTGTAGAGATCATGATCCTCAGACTGAGCTTGTGAGTATGACCTGTTTCCTTAAGCTCTGAACTCTGTGGAATAGCCGAGTCCTTTTTTTTTTTTTTAAGAACCTTCTCTCATACTGCCTTTGCTAGCATAGAAACACAACTGATCTTCAAAAAGTATGAAAATAAAGAGAATTGACAACTAATTTTACTCTTTTTACAGTAAATACATGTAGTGGGATAACATGAGTTTTAAATAATTATTTTGGTGGGCACTAATTTAAACTGTATATAAATAGTTGATTGATCACTATTCTGATAATGACTACATATATTCAAAGTCCTGCAGTCCATAGAAATAATAAATAACATTTATTAAGGGCTTATTGTGTGCCAGGCCATGTTCTAAGGGCTCTCTGCTATTCATTCAGTCCTTGAATCCTCATAAATATCTCAGGTAGAAAGTAAGTTCCATAAGGGCAAGGGCTTTATGTTTTGTTTACTCTATTCTCAGAACAGTTCCTTGTATATTATATACATATATTTGTTCGATAAATGAAAGAATAAACTACAAGCTGTGACATAGGTCCTGTTATTAGCCACATTTTACAGTTGAGGAAACTGAGGCATGGAGAAGTTAAATAACTCGCCCAAGGTCACGTAGCTAGTAAGTGGAGGACATGGGATTCCAATCTAGAAAGTCTGGTTCTAGAACCTGTGCTCTTAACTGCTGTTGTTTCCTGTTTTTATTGTCTCTAGAGAAGAACAGAAACACAAAGAAATAATAAAAGTTGCTTATTCAGTAGAGTTAGTACACCTTCTCTTCACTTATCAGCTATCTCATTATCCGACGTTTCACATTTACAACAACAGTATAAAATCTACTATCCAACTGTTTTGCACATTAATGATGTATGTCTGACAGTAACGAATGCCAAGGTGCAAGGCTAGAGCAACACTGGCTGTGATGGTGAAGGTTATGTGTCAGCTTGGCTGGGCCATGATCCTCAGTAGTTTGGCAGTTATGTAATGATGTAGTCAGTCTGCTATTTTGTGGTCTAATGTGGTCATCCTCCATTTTTGCATAACACTGATTTTGCTTAACAACTTGGTCTTTGGACCCTAACCATGTTGGTGAGGAGAGGGTGTAGTTAGAAGGTTATGATAATCTAGTCCAGAGTTTCTCAGCCTTGGTACTATTGACATTTTGGGCTAGATAATGATGTGGGGTTATTGGATGCTTGGCAGCATTTCTGGCCTCTTCCTACTAGATGCCAGTAGTACCTCTCTAGTTCTGACAACCAGAAGTGTTCTCGGGCATTGTCAAATGTCCCCTGATAGATAAAATCACCCTCAGTTGAGAGCCACTGGTCTAGAAATACACATTAAAACATCAAGAGGGAAATCTGAAAGTAAGAGTAGGTGAACACCCGGCTTCCTATTTAGAAAAGTTTTGGACTTCCTGCCATGCCACAGTGAGTTCACAGACGAGGCAGGAATTAGCTTCCTCGGTGACCATAGCCATGTCTTTTATGAAAACCTGAATTTTATTCTTTTTTTATAAAGATTCATCTAGAAACACAAATTCATTGTATATAAAAGCCTTATCCTTTCGGGTTTTCCTTTTCATTCATGAAACACATAAATCTCTAGCAAGGATTTAAAAAATTTAGTGTCTGTTAAAGCTTCAAATGCATTGTTAGCAGCATAGTGGTATGCTACTTTGTAATTTTGTAATATAATCATTTTTGCTGTAACATAACGTGTTCTAAAAATCACCTCACTATGCTTAATCAGGCTATGAAATCACAGGACTTATGGGAAAAATGAGGTTAGAGCACACCACTCAAAAACTTTATTAGTAACACAGGAAAATAAAGATAGGAACCTAATAAAAATGGCAGTGAAGTTTTACACGTGCTACATGTTTAAGAAAATACTTAAATACTATAATAAATATGGCCTTTTACCTTGAAAAGGACCTGCAGTTTGCTAGTGGAAGTGGACATTGGAAGGGTTTAAGCTTATGAGTTATTGGGAAGTGTTGGAAAGAAGGTTATTGGACTGAAAGTTGTAACACTAGATCTGCTCATAAAACAGGCAGTTAAGTAGCAAGGGGATACTGCATGTTTAAAATCAAGAAAGGTGTTTGTCAGGGTTGCGTTCTTTCACCATACTTATTCAGTCTGTATGCTGAGCAAATAACCCAAGAAGCTGGACTATATGAAGAAGAATGTGGCATCAGGATTGGCAGAAGACTCATTAACAACCTGCAGTATGCAGATGACATAACCTTGCTTGCTGAAGGTGAGGAGGACTTGAAGCACTTACTGGTGAAGATCAAAAACTACAGCCCTCAGTATGGATTACACCTCAACATAAAGAAAACAGAAATCCTCACGGCTGGGCCAATAAGCAACATCATGATAAATGGAGAAAGATTGACATTGTCAAGGAATTTTTTTTACTTGGATCCACAGTCAACGCTCGTGGAAGCAGCAGTCAGGAAATCAAATGATATATTGCATTGAGCAAACCTGCTGCAAAAGACTGCTTTAAAATAAAAAGCAAAGATGTCACTTTGAGGACTAAGTGCCCCTGACCGAAGCCATGTTATTTTCCATCACCTCATATGCCTGCATAAGCTCAGCAATGAATACAGAAGACCGAAGAAGAATTGATGCCTTTGAATTATGGTGTTGGCGAAGAATATTGAATATACCATGGACTGCCAGAAGAATGAACAAGCCTGTCTTGGAAGAAGTACAGCCAGAGTGCTTCTTGGAGGAGAGGATGGTGAGACTTCATCTCATGTACTTTGGACATGTTATCAGGAGAGATCAGTCCCTGGGGAAGAACATCATGCTTGGTAAAGTAGAGGGTCGACAAAAAAGAGTAAGACTCTCGACACAATGGATTGACACAGTGGCTGCAACCGTGGGCTCAAACATAGCAAGGACTGTGAGATGGCACAGGACCAGGCAGTGTTTCATTCTGTTGTACATGGGGTTGCCGTGAATCAGAACCAACCTGATGGCACCTAATAACAACAACACAGCAGCTGGTAGATGTGTGAGCTGTGTGTGGGTGTGCGTTTTGTTTCTTCCTATGTGACTGGATTCCATTGGGTACAGTTTTCTGTGCTCACCTAGAATTTCTTGCAGGAAAACTGTGTAAGCAAACGTAGAGTTTGCATTATGCTCAAATTGTTCCCTGATACATCAGTTACATTGGAGCACAAGGGTTTTCAAAACAAGCAGCATATCAAAATTGATGATACTCTTGGTCTTGATTTTGAGGCCCTTAAAAAAAAAAAAAAAAGAACACTAATGGAATATGGAAAAGGATGACAAGTTGTAGGAAGAAAATATATGCTTTATAAGTAAGGACAGGACAATGTAAGGAAAAACGGAATGCCTTGTTTATGCAGGGGACAAACTTTGGGAGAATTGAGGAAAGACTGGGAATCATTGTGTTCCCTGCCCTTCTGATCCTGAGCAGTCACCCTTCCTGACCAAGTCACCCTTGGTCATGGCTTGATACTTAACAGTGACCAGCCATCTCCTGCAGTGTCAAGTGCTGTATCCATTAAAAGAATCCTGGAGCCCTAGTGGTTCAGTGGTTAAGTGTTTGACTGCAACCAAAAAGTCTGCAGTTCGAATCCACCAGCTGCTACTTGGAAGCCGTATGGGTTAGTTCTGCTCTGTCCTGTAGAGTTGCTATGAGTCGGAATTGACTCGATGGCAACAGGTTAAATACATTGACAGAGATGGCTTTGTGGGAATTATTTTAAACGAGGCTCGTCTTTTTAATTTACATTGCTTTCATTTATTGGGACTGGCTGTTCATTTGACTCATGTTTTTAGTTTCAGTGAATGATTTAGAAATACTGGTATCTTTTTAAAAATATAATTTGACAAATACATTTACACAAGAGCAATGAAGGTGGACAATCCTATCAGGTAGTGGAAAATTACCACTTTTAACAGTTAAGGCTAGTGTTGATATTCTAATTTGTCACACTTTTCATTTATTTTAATTACAAAATGCAGTTATTGCCTGAAATACCTGCTTTTGATGAAATGAGTAGAGAACAATACACTGATTTTTCTCTTTGATAAGTATGTTGTTTTATAGGAGGTGGCGGGAATTTTTTTTTTTTTTTAAATTGTCTGTAAAATCTCAATCCTCAGATTTTGTGTTTTATAGAAATCTGTAGTGATATTGAGTAAACATAATTTAAAATACATCGTTAATACATTTTGAAATGTAATGTTTTAGAAAATGAACTATGCATGTTTTTTAAAATGTATAACTTACAAGTCAGATTTTCGGAATATTCAGTACATCAAAACAAGTAAATAAAATGTCGATAGGACTTTTTTGTTCACTTTATATTACAGTTAGACATATGTAGTGGGGAAAGATAGTTTTTTCATTCAAGAATGTTATCCTTAAAGGTTTTGTATGAACTTTCATATCAGTTTGATATCATAACATTAAGCAAAAGAAACATTGTAGTGAATATATTTGAAGAAGTAAAAGACCATAAATGTATACATATTTTATACTGGTTTTGGGGAGTAATCATTTAGCTAAGATAGAATTGTAAGATTTTTATGTATTTATTTTGTTAGTTTCACTTTAAAAACTTGCAAGCATAAAAGTGTTTGGACAGTAAAAATGTCAATCTAATTGAAGTAGCATCCACTTTTGTGAAAAAGAATGTTTGGGCTTCTTTTAATTATGCATTGTTTAAATGTCCCCCGTTGCCCTGCATCCTCTTCTGATGGGCACTCATATTAAATATCTCTTTAGTGTTCAAAAAGTCAGAGTGGTACCTTACCCTCTGGTCATTGCAGGGTTATGTTATTGTAATTTAAAGCTTCATGAGTATTAGGATTAGAGTCAGCTATATTCCTCCCAGGCAAGATGACACATAATAGGGAAATAATACAGTATTTAGGGGGTTGTTTGTTTTCTTTTTGCAATATTGGTTTTTATGAAAGGAATTGTTTATTTCTGTATGTTTACCACAACTTCTTCTAGCCTTTTTATACTCCTTCCTTCCATGGGTGACTTTATACCCACCAGTGTTTTATGCTCCGTTAGAACATCAGGATTTACATACTTGCATACATTCACAATGTTCATCAGATTTTAGTACTTCAGTATTTTCTGCTTATCTCCAGAGGCTATAATTTACTTATTCTGTTATCTACTTATTGTGTATTACATAAACCCATCCCACAAGAGGCTCTAGGTTTCCACTGTTGCACTTTTTTAAACCAACAGGTAAGAAAGTCAGTTTGCAGACTTTTTATGTAGTGAAAATACCGCCACGCGTAATGACGTAGACTCACTGATTCTTTACAGTATTCACCTACTGGATGTCTGTATAAAAACAAAACCACCTACAAAAAGCTGGTTATTTCGTACTCCTATCTGCTTATTAGACCAATTAATTGAAGGAATAACAGACATACTAACATTGTATTCTATTAATCATTCTACTGTTACAATATTTAATATGCAGTTTTTTTTTTTTAAAAACTGTATCTGTATTTTTTTTCTTTTATATAGTTTTAGTTTTACTTAATGGATAAAGCTCAGAGTACCGAGTTACCAATAAAATAATAATAATGAAAGTTATAATTTGGAAATTATAGAAACTAAAGTATATAAAGTTTGAGAGAAAATTGCTGCCTTGTGGTTATAGACTTCCCACAATACAGAGCACTTGTAATAAGTGTGTGTAAAAAATCTTTAAAATTAACAAAGCAGTATTCAGTACAGTATCTTGAAATTTTTCTTCATAATGGAAGTAAGTTTTCTAAGGTCAGGCCAGCCAACGATAGATCTTTTTCACGTCCATGCTTTATGGTTTTTGACCCAATGAAAAAGATTACCGACTCCCTAATGGTGATGTGTGTTGTTTGTTTTATGTACTGATGTATAGGGTATATTATTTTGGGCATCTGATGTTTTTTGGTTTTGAGAGATGGGGTTTTTGTTGTTGTTATTGTTTTTCCCCTTCCTCTCATTTCAACAAGATAATCTCATCATTTAACCTAAAAAGAATAATATTTCTCAAGCAGAGGTCTCATTCTTCAGAAATAGTCATCCTATAATTTAAAGCAGTTTTTTTTTTCCTAGTAAGCTTACCAAGTAGATTTTTTCTTTGTTTCTACATTTCGTTTACTTAGGATTTTTAATTCCCCCTCAGATCCCATTTTTCTAAAACATATCTTCCTCAAGTACCACACAGAAAAACTCCAGTGTATTATTTATATATTTTTTGTAAAACAGAAACATCATAAATTATTACTTTTCCCATGTACCTTCTAGTTTTTAATGTGCTGATGCCTGTATAGTAGAACTGTTTAGTATTGGTTGTTTTCTCCATATATGAATTTGGCATTACTAAATTGGGCCAAAAAGTAATAGAGGTAGGTAGATACTCATCCTTATTTTTCATGGCCCACCTGTGAAATGCAGAGCGCAATAGTTGTGAGCCAGATCAACTTACACTGTTTATAAAATAGTGAGAAGCAAGGGTTGAGGTCTCACTGAGGGGAGTGAGTTCAGCTGTGTTGTAAAACTAAAAGTAGCATATATCCACACACACATACACAGCAGACAGTAGAAAAGGTGTATTCAGGAATCTGAACAGGTCCAGGGTTTTAGATTTGGTCTCCTTTGTTACTAACTTAAATGTTAAAGTAAAGAAATGGGTATTTTACAACCAGAGTATTAGAAAAGCATTCACGATTATAGAAGTGCCAACATGTTCTCTTTGTCTCTTACTCTTCTTTCAGCCATAATGAAAGGAAAGTGACCTGCAAACATCCAGTCACAGGACAGCCATCACAGGACAATTGTATTTTTGTAGTGAATGAACAGTAAGTAAAGAGTTTCATGGAATGTCTGTATTCGAGATGGGGATTAGCATTGGGATTGCTGTTATCCATATTTAATACAGTACAATTTAACAAGTTTTCCTATCTGGACATTTACATTCAAGTCTGATAACGGAATGACAACTGTTCATGTGGTAGAGAAACATGACATAAATTTTTTCTTCCTGAGGGATATAATTTCAGAAGCATTTTTACAACACAGATGATAAGCTCAGGGTCAGAGCAACTGTCAAGTTGGTCAAATTATTCAACTGGAGCTCAGTTTTCTTATCCTTAAATCAGGGATAGTGATAACTACCTTTTCTCAGGATTTTTTTTAAGCATCAGATGAAATACGTGTGAAAATGCTTTATACATTATAAAACTTATTACTTATTAATATCATTGTTACTGTTTTGATATTTGAATAATCATGTAATTCATTTTTAAGTTGCCAGTTGTAAGACCAAGTAGACTATATTTAATAATGCCTGTTAAAATAAACACAACCTATGTTAATTTAGATGCTTAATTTAAACGGTGATTTTTTGTATGATGACACTATCCACATAGCCTAAGTAGATTTTCCCACTTATCTTTGCACTTTTTTTTAGCACGAGTATTGAAAAATTTACAAAAACTGGGTTGAATTTATACAGTTAATATAATATGCTAGAATAATAATTACCATAACTGCTATTTGGTAGTTATGTATATTTGGTATGTTACGTATACCTTATAACGCTATGTAATATTATACTACATATATGTAGCATATACTTCTCTTCCAGACTCATATATTCAATGCTTACTTGACACATCTCTACTTGGATATCTAGTAGGCATCTCAAACTTAATATGGCCAAAACCAAACTCTTATTTCAGCCCTGTGTCCCCATTTCCAACCTACTCTTCCTCCAATCTTCCCTTTTGGCTCCAAATCCAAGAGTCAATCTTGGTTCTTCCCTTCCCTCACCTCACATCCAGTCCATTAACTTCTTGCTCAGTCTCCAAAATCCATCTTGAATCTAATCAATTCCTGCATTCCAGTCCAGTAGCTTCAGAGTTAAGAAAAATTGCAAGGTAGTTCTAGAGTAGAAGACAATTCTGCTTTAAGTGACTCAGCGGTGTTCCATACAAGGAAAAAAGCAGAAGGTAATATTGAAAGCCCAGTCTCCTTTTTTTGTGTGCTTATCAATGTAAAGACATTAAGATTAGAAGGTTAAGATGAATAAGTGGAATACATGAAGTCAGGGAACAGGTGAATCCGGAGGGAGTCAAAGAGGAAAGGAATTTGATTCTTTAGGTTTAGTAACCAGACCAAGAAGGAATGCACCTTTTCTAAGTTTCTTCACTGAATATGCTCAGTTCCCTGTGAGTTGGTTTTGCTTATGGGTGAAAAGCAAAGACTTTGGCTTGTCGCCAATGTAATATAGCTAGTAAATGGTGAGATTACACCCAGGTATAGTTTCTCTTTTCATTATGCAAGTGCTTCTGTGGGCTTCGTTTTTTAAACTGGTACCTGGGCTCTCCTGGGCATATTTTATCTCCTCACATCATGTTTTAACTCACATCAGTTTGACTATGTAAATTATAGTTCTAAATCACATGCTCATATTGACTAAAGAAAACGCTGCACGAGTGCCCTATTTAAAAGTTGTTACATGCATATTAAGTTTACAGTTGACCATTCATGAACTCTTGCCTGGATTAAATACATATCCCAGTTCCTGGCATAGGGAAAGTCCTCAGTAAGTACATGAATTAATGTTATCAACTTATGTTCTTCTTAGAAGTTGTTTGTTATATTTATAGTAGCTGTATATATTAAGTTCTGGCTCTAGAGTAAGTAGCCTCTCACTATTTTGAAAAAGTAGGACACCAGCATTGTTAACTGTAGGGAAACTTTATTATAAAGCAGTTTGTGTACACAGCAGGTTTTAGCATTTTGCTGTATTATATTTTCAGGACCGTTGCAACCATGACGTCTGAAGAAAAAAAGGAACGACCCATAAGTATGATAAATGAAGCGTCTAACTATAGCATGACTTCAGATTATGCTTTGTATCCAGTCAGCCCTGTAGGCAGAGTAAGTTATTTTGCTTACTGTTAATTATTGATAACTGATAGTATCTATTACTGTCACTCTTAATGGGCTAGAGTTAGTTTTTATAAGAAAATCATTTCATTTTAATTATTACTTGAACCTAATTACATTGGAGGTCATTTATATAAGAAACAAGAGCTTGAAATATAAGGTAATAAGATTTAATTAACTTAATAATTTAATGACTTCTTTTTTAATACTGTAGAATTCAGATTTTGATTTTTTTAAAAAAACCAATATAATGAATGTTTTATGAGAGAATAGGCACTTTATTGAATCAACTTAAGTTGTAAAGATGAAGATTAATAGCCTAGGAATCTTATTTTCTGACTCGAAGGCCTAGATTGAGGAGAATTATCAAGTAGTTTAAAATTTAGCCATGATTTTTTTTTAAACATAATTTATATTGTTTTTATGTTTTTTATTATTTAAAAAGATATATATATACCCGTAAAATTCTTTACTGCCAAAGGGAAAGTCTTTATAAAAATATTTCACAACTTCACAAAAATATCTCAGAAGTGCCATGTGGAAATAGAAATGGATTTTTTTGTATAATCAGAAACTAAAATTTTAATTGTTTGGGTAACTATGATTATGGACTTGTATGTCTGTAAGAACTTGTGGTTATTGTTTCTTGTACTTCAAGCACATTCAGATTTAGTATTTTAATGTAAATGTTTTTTAAATTATTGGAAAATTTGCTACTAAATCTGAATAAGTAATTTAAATAACTACCTTAAAGTTGATGCTCAATTTCTGTATTGTGGTATAGCAAAAGAATTGAGCAATAAAGGACTAATCTTTTATTTATTTAAAAAATAAATTGTTTCAGGCAGAACGGAAATAATGAGAATGCTGACACACTGAAAAATGTAACCAGTGTCACTGTACAGATTGTGTAGAAATTGTTAAATGGGAACCTAATATGCTGTGTAAACTCACACCAAAAACACAATCAAATATTTTAACTTTAAGAAAATATTAAAAATTTAAAAATAAAATTTTTACAGTAGTAAAGCAATTGTAATGGTAAATTATGTTTGTTATAAGGAAATCAATAACCGAACTATAATATTTCAAATGCCTGGTTTTTTTTTTTTTAGTAAAATTTTATGTAGTATTACAAGTAAATGTAAATTTTCAAATGATGTAATTTCTAATTCTTATTAAATAATATAAAATGCCAATAGTATAACTGAGTATTATAATGCTTCATTAATGTATTTTATTTAAAATCTAAAGAAATGATAAATGAATTGGGGACTGCTGGGTCAAGAAAGAAACTTAGATCCATGCCTCACTCTGTGCACCAGAAATTTTCCAGCTGGGTCATTTGTTGAAATGTTAAAAACAAAGCTGTAAAAGCACTAGAAAAAACAGTGGAAGATTTTTTTTAAAAAACTTAGAATGGAGATGGATTTTCTAATTATAATATAAAACCCCGGAAGTCAATAGAAAAGAATGACAGATTCAGCCACATAAAATTATCACACATGTAGAATATCTGTAATTCATAAAGCAATTAAAGAAATTCATTCCTTTTTTAATTAAACAACTCCTATGAATCAATAAGAAAAAGAATTACAACCCAGTTTAAAAAGTGAGGAAAGTATTTAATCAGTTCCAGAAAAGAAATGAACATTTTACTTAAACACATAAAAGACACTCAACCTTATTCATAGCATGAAAAACTCACCGTTTTTCACCTATCAGATTTTGAAGATCAGTAAGTTTCATAGCACAGCAAGGTGACAAGAGAGTGTTAACAGGCATTCTCTTTATGTAGTGAGCTCCAAGAAATAGTGGAACAGAAGCATAGGTATTATATATGCAATCATTTGAGAAAGAACAGATATTCCATAACCATGAAAACAATTATTTAGATAGGTAGACAGACAGACACATGGAGTTTGTTGGTGTGGGTAATGGTTCCTGGAGGCCCAGGGCTGAGAAGTAGACTGATCCTTGTATATCTTTTTGTACCATTTGAATTTATACTGTGTTTACACATTATCTGTTCAAAGGTAAATTAAAATTTATCAAAGAAACATATTTCAGGGAAAAAATGTATTGATATTGGGCCTCACAGTTCTATTTTGTACTAATATAAGCTTCACAAAATAAGAATTAATGAAATACGCTAGGTTTCCAGAGATTCTAGATAAGTTGAGAAAATAGGAGATAATTTAATATCACTTACCTTTTATTTTACAGAGAAATTCCAATTCAGCTTCCTTGTTTTTATGTTTATTGGTTATCAGTAACATTTCTGTAGAAATAAATCTTCATGCTAAGCATAGCTGTATTTAAAAGGATTTTATATCCTTATGCTTACTTTTAAGAATACAGTAAACAGCATCTATCTGGTATCATTGAAGTTCAGGGTTGTCCGTAAAGAAGAAGACACTACATGACATTAAGGGGATCTTTCTAGTCTTGTTTTGACTTGTGATATGTTTATGTTTCATATCCTAGTATTTCTCATCTGGCTTAATGCCGTTAACTTTCTTTAATTGAAACAACGCTGTTAAATGCAGATAGAAAGCAAAAAGTTCTGTCGTTTATTTTTAAAGATTTGTTCATTTTTACTCAAGGTTCATTCATTTTGTGGCAGGTAGGACAAAATACTGCCACACTCTCTGCCTTTTGTAAAAATTGGAAATCCAGATTTTAGAGGAAAGATGTGAAACTTGTGATCCTTTTGTAATATTGTAGAGGAAGAAGTCTGTGCAGAATTCTTACACTTGAGACAACTAAGCCAGTAGTAGTGGAGTTGTAATGATTTATCTGACAAGATTATAGCCTGCAGGTCTCAGGGAAATCTGAGTAGACATTAAAATTATGAAGATGAGAAGTAAGCTCAACTCTCCAGGCATTAATGACACATTTTCTATCCTGCTTTTTTCTGTTTAGACATCACGGGCTTCGAAAAAAGTTCATAATTTTGGAAAGAGATCAAACTCAATTAAAAGGAATCCTAATGCACCGGTGGTGAGACGAGGTTGGCTTTACAAACAGGTACGTTTTCCCCCCCATATGATATGAAACAAAGGACAGAATCAAAAAGAACCTTTTAAGCTGAATGTATCTAAGACAATAATATAAAATGGAGAAAGAACTGTAATATAGTCACACAGATTCTTTTACTGCTTATTTTCTGTGAAGACTTTTAGAGGAACAGTGAAGACAGAAAAGGGAGTGGACATTACTTAGAACAGAAATTGCCTGTGGGTGTTTGTTTGGGTTTTGCTCATCTTGCAGAAAAGAATGCCTATTTGGCAGCTCTTTCTAACTAATTTAATTCATAAAAATCAGGCTCAAGCAGAGTTACAATTTTAATAAAAACTATTTTTCCTTGTTTCTAGATTTAAAATTAAATATATACTATATGCAAATATTAGGAAAAGGATGCTAAAATTATCCAGATAGAAGTATTATAAAAAATTTCAAAATGAAAAAAAATACAAGGGTATTGTTCATTTTTCTACTTATGCAAAAAGCCATCACAAAAATGTATTATTGTATACTTTTCTTCCTTTATTTATAGAGAAGTCTTATCATAGTTTGATCTTTTTCTAATAATGCATCACTGGTATTTCTCAGTGATTATATTTTCCTAGAATCCAGAAACTACTATTGGCTTCTGTACTCTCACACTACTCACTTTTTCTCTTAAGTTTTTATATTGTTTGTTTATTTGATTTTACTTTTTCTTTTCTTATGAGACTGTTTGTTCAGGCAGGATTCACATTGTTTATATTGACTGGAAAACCTGATAAATAAGCTTTTTTGGAACCTCATCATTATTTTTGTATGTATGTAAGGATGTATGTACATTATCCCCTTGGACTTTATAACATCTCTTTTGACTCCTTGGGGGCTATTGTTTTCTTTTTTACTTTCTAACTTACAACTGGAGTAATCAGAAAACTGAGATGGTTCACTTGGCATTAAGGGCCTTTATCTGTCTTCTTCTGTCTCTGCTCGTGCATATGTACAGATGATACAGAACAAGTTAAATATTAGTTCATTGGTATTGCTAACTTATTCTGTTAAATACTTCTAATTGTTCTCAGATAACTTAATAATTCTTATTCATTAAAAATCATAATGAAATCTGTCAGAAGAGATAAAGATGGCTTTATATAGTGATAAAAGAGTTAATCGAGAAGATTTAACAATCACAAATGTGTATATGCACTCAACATTGGGGCACCTAAGTATATAAAGCAAACACAGATAGGATTGAAGGGAGAAATAGATAGTACTACAGTAATAGTTGGAGATGTCAATATACCACTTTCAATATTGGACAGAACATCTAGAAAGAAGATCAACAAGGAAACAGAGAATCTGAATGACAGTATGAACTAACTAGACTTAACAGACCTACATAGAATGCTTCACCCCAAAACAGCGCAAGATACATTCAACTCCAGTGCACATGACATGGATCATTCTCCAGGATAGACCACATTTTAGATCATAAAGCAAGTTTTGGTAAATTTAAAAAGTTTGAAATCAGAGAGAAAGTATTTTCTCTGACTACAACAGAATAAGGCTACAAATTAGTAACAGAAAAAAACTTGATGGGATGCAGCGAAGGCAGTACTCAGAGGAAAACTTACAGCCATAAATGCCTACATGAAGAAAGAAGAAAGATCTCAGATCATCAGTCTAACTTGACAGCTCCAGGAACTAGAAAGAGAAGAGCAAACTAAGCCTAAACCTACAAGAAGAAAGGAAATAACAAAGATCAGATCGGAAATAAATAAAATTGAAAACAGAAAAGCAGTAGAGTCAATAAAACCAGATATTAATTCTTTGAAAAGATCAATAAAATTGACAAACCTTTAGCTAGACTGACAAAGAAAAGAAGAGAAAAAGTGCAAATAACCAAAATTTAAAAAATGAAAGAGGGGACATTACAACTGACCCAACAGAAATAAAGAGAATTATGACAGAATATTATGAACAACTGTATGGCAACAAACTGGATAACCTAAATGAAAGGGACAAATTCTTAGAAGCACACAACCTACATAAACTGACTCAAGAGGAAATAGAAAGCCTTAACAAACCAATACCAAGTGAAAAGATTGAATCAGTGCTCAAAAATCTCCCAATAACAAAAAGTCCTGGACCTGATGGCTTTACTGGGGAATTCTATAAAACACTTAGAAAAGAATTGACATCAATACTGTTTAAACTCTTCCAAAAGATAGAGAAGGAAGGAATACTCCCTAATTCATTCTATAAAGCAAACATAACCCTGATAGGCAAACCAGACAAAGAGACCACAAGAAAAAAACTACAGGCCAATATCTTTTATGAATATAGATACAAAAATCCTCAACAAGATACTAGCAAACAGAATCCAACAACATATTAAAAAGAGTCATACACCATGTCCAACTGGGATTTATTCCAGGAATCAATCAGTGTAATACACTACGTCAATAGAACAAAGGAAAAGAACCACATGATCATCTCTGTGGATGCAAAAAAAGCATCTGATAAAATCCAACACCCTTTCTTGATGAAAACCCTAAAGATGATTGGAATAGAAGGGAAAGTCCTCAATATGATTCAGGGCAAATATGAAAAACCAACATCCAACATTATACTTAATGGAGATAGACTGAAAGCTGTCCCCTTTCAGTTGGGAACAAGACAAGGGTACCCACTCTCACCACTTCTATTCAATATTGTATTATAAGTCCTAGCCAGAGTACTAAGACAAGAAAAAGAAATAAAAGATTCCCAGGTTGGAAAAGGAGTAGTAAAATTATCTCTATTTGTAGATGATAGGATCCTATGTATACAAAATCCCAAAGAGTCCACAAGAGAACTTCTAGAGCTAATAGAGGAATTTAGCAAAGTTGGAGGGTACGTGGTCAGTAAACAAAAATTGGTTGGGTTACTATATATTAGCAATGAGAAATCTGAAAAGGAAATTAGGGAAACAATTCCATTTACAATAGCATCTGAGAGAATAAAACACCTAGGAATAAATCTAACCAGGAACATGAAAGACTTATACAATGAAAATTATAAAACGCTGCTGAAATAGATTTAAGAAGACTTAAATAAATGCAAAGAGGTTCCATGTTCATGGATTGGAAGACTTAATATTGTTAAGATGTCAGTACTACCCAAAGCGATTTATACATTCAATGCAATCCTGATCAAAATTCAAACAGCCTTCTTTACAGAAATAGAAAAACCAGTCAACTTTATATTGAATGTCAAGAGGCCCCAAATAGCCAACACAATGTTGAAAGACAAGAACAAAGTAGGACTCACACTTCCTGATTTTAAAACACACTATACAGTTACAGTAGTCGAAACATCCTGGTACTGGTATAACAATAGACACATAGACCAGTGGAATACAATTGAGAAGGCAGTGGTCAACTGATTTTTGATGAGGATGCTAGGTCCATGCAAGGGGGAAAGAAGAGTCTCTTCAATAAATGGTACTGGGAAAATTGGATTTCCACATGGAGACAAATGCAGGAGGATCCATGCCTCACACCATATACAAAAACAAATTCAAAATGGATTAAGGACCTAAATGTACAAACTAAAACCGTAAAATTCTTAGAAGAACAAGAAGGGGAAACACTGTCGGGCCTAGCTTTCAACAATGGATTATCTAATATAATAACAAAGGCACAAAGAGCAAAAGAAAAATAAATAAATGGGACCTATAAAAATTAAAAACTTTTTTTCATCAAAAGACTTTACCAAAAAAGTGAAAAGACAAGATGTGGGAGAATATTTTCAAAAACCGTATATCTGACAAGAACCTAATAACCAAAATACACATAAAACTTGAACACCTTAACAACAAAAAGACAAATAAATCAATCATAAAATGAGCAAAGGACTTGAATAAACATTTCACCAAAGAGAACATTCACATGGCCACCAGATACGTGAAAAGATGCTCGGCGTTATTAGCCATCAGAGAAATGCATATCAAAACCAACTGAGATACCATTTCACTTCCACTAGGATGGCTAAGATAAAACACACAAACACAAAATAACAAATGTTGGTGAGGATGTGGGGAAATTGAAACTCTTATCCTTTGCTAGTGGGAATACAAAATGGTACAGCCTTTGTGGAAAACATAGAACTACCATATGACCCAGCAATTCCACTTCTAGGTATACACCCAAAAGGCTTGAAAGCAGAGATTGAAATAGAGACTTGTACACCAGTATTCACTGCAGCACTAATCACAATAGCCAGAAGGTGGAAACAACTTAAATGCCCATCAACAAATGAATGGATAAACAAAACGTGATGCATACAGGCAATGGAATACTACTCAGCCAGTAGGAGAAGTGAAGTGTTGATACATGCTACAGTGTGGATGGAGCTTGAAGACATTATGCTGAGCAAAATAAGCCAATCACAAAAGGACAAATATTATTTGACCTCACTTATATAAAAAGACAAGAAAAGACAAATGAGACCAGTTTATTAGTGGTTACCAGGGGCAGAAGGGAGGGGTAATAGGGGGCTAACGGTGATGGACAAATTGCATTGATTAAGGGTAGGGTTGCACAGCCAATTATTGTAATTGCTGTCAATAAGTTCTCCATATATAAAAACTTGTATTGGCAAAAGTCGTGTGATAGATATATTTACTACAATAATGAGAAAAATGAGTAGCTGCTGAGGCTGCTTGTTTACAACCAAACACCTCATGGGATTTGGTTCCTTGGTTTGAAGGTTTAAGGTCATGGTTTCATGGGACATCCCAGCTAATTGATTTAATAACGTTTAGTGCTTCTGTTTTTACCACCTCGTTAGTTGCGTAGTGCCTGGGGCCTTAAAAGCTTGCAGGCAGCCATCCAAGGCACAACAGTTGGTCTCTAATCACCTGGAGCAACAGAGGAAGAAGGAGAGTCAGGAATAGGAGGAGGATATGGAATGTGTGTCTGATTGCCTCCATGAACAACTGCCTCCTTTGCCATGAGACCAGAACTGGATAATATCTGGCTACCATTACTGAACATTTTGATCGAAGATTCCATAAAAGAATCCTGATCAATAGGGGGAAAATGTAGAGCAGAATTGCAGATTTTCATGGACTGTAGACTTTCCAGAGCCATGGAGGCTGGTGAACCCCTGAAGCTATTGCTCTAAGATAATCTTTAAACCTTAAACCAAAAATATCCCTTGAAGTCATCTTAAAACTAAACAATAGTTTAGCTTAACTAGTGAAAAAGACCTACCTTGAGCATTGTGCTCTTTTAAGGTCTGTCTTTATGGGATCAAACTGACAATAGCAACATGAAAGATTAAATTGGAACCTTAGGGGGCAGTGAATTGATGTTACTGAGGAAGGAACAACTCAGAAAAGGAGAATGAGGATGGTTGCACAACTCAAAGAATGTAATCAGTGTTACTAAATTGTACATATAAAAACTGTTGATTGGTTTATGTTTTGCTGTGTATACTCTAAATAACCACAACAAAATAAAATCTAGGGAAAAAAAAAACTCATAATGAATTGTTACGGTACATTCATTAAAGATTGTTGTGTCTGAAAATGAGTGAGAGCCAAACTAATGTGTTTGAAGAGGACTGCCATCTATACTTGAGCCATGGTGGTGCAGTGTTTAAGAGCTCAGGCTGCTAACCGAAAGGTCAGCAGTTCAAATCCACTAGCCACTCCTTGGAAACACTGTGGGGCAGCTGTACCCTGTCCTATGGGGTCGCCATACTACGAGTCAGAATCGACTTGATGGCAACGAGTTTGGGTTTTTGGTATCATTTATTCTGGAGCCCTGGTGGCACAGTGGTTAAGAGCTCAGCTGCTAACAAAAAGGTCGGTAGTTCAAATCCACTAGCTCCTTGGAAACCCAATGGGGCAGTTCTGCTCTGTCCTGTAGGGTCGCTATAAGTCAGAAATGACTCGATGGCAATGAGATCATCTATACTAAAAAAAGAATGTAGGTAAGAAATGAAAAATACCATATACCATTTAATTTTTTATCCTTTCCTTGGTGTGGCTGTCAATTTTAGGGACAAATCTTTCACTTAGAGAGATTTTTTACCCATACAATTTCTGTAGTTCTAAAACCATTATTATAGTCACAACTAGAAATAAATTAAACCATATTAATCAGTCTACATCCAAACTGGCCTTTTTTTTTGTTTGTTTGTTTTAATATTTAGTTTTCTCTTGCAATTTTGCTTTATTTCATGGGAGAAGGTAATTTTTACTAACAGTGTAATTTTGTTTGAGCTTGATTTTTATGAACTAAATTAGTTAGAAAGAGCTGCCAAATAGGCACTGTCTTCTGCAAGATGGGCAAACCAAACTGTGTACATAAGAAGAAACAAATGTTGATGAAATGTATTTGTATTTTAGGATTCCTTTATTCACAGTCATTTTAAATCCCATTACCCTTTGAAATAATTTCACTTCCTATACGTTCCTTCTTGTTGAAGATTAACATTTTTATTGAATCTGGTCTACCAGATGCACACACTGCTGCACAGTTACATCATCCTCACGTTAGCAGACGTGTGTTCAGAGGACTGAATTTCAAATCGCTTACAAAAACGAAACCGAATTAAATTGCTTCAGCGGTATTTCTTTGACATTCCAGTATCACTCTTCGGAGGCCAGTATACTTGGGAATATTCAGAAAATTGATGCAAGTCCCTAGAAAACTAGCTCCAAAATTTTGATTGGCTATTTAGTTATGTTTCCATTTGAAATAAATATAGCAGAAGTCAATTTTAATTGTCTGAAATGAAAAAAATATCCTTAAATATGATGATTTAATGCAGGACAGTACTGGCATGAAGCTGTGGAAGAAACGATGGTTTGTGCTTTCTGACCTTTGCCTCTTTTATTATAGAGGTGAGTATACCATAAACTATATTCTTGTAGTATTTTATAATTGCAATTCAATATATGTTAAGCATTGAATACTTTTTTTTGTTTTGGTGCTTTAGGTGAAACTTTACATAGCAAATTAGTTTCTCTACACAAATTGTTTTGTGGTATTGTTTGCAATCCCCTTGATATGGAAACACTCTTCCCTTCTGTACCCTGATACCCTGTCTCCATCAGTCCATTTTTCCTGTCCCTTCCTGCCTTCTCATCATTGCTTTGGGGCAGGCGTTGCTGTTTTGGTCTTGTATACACGACTGGACTACGAAGCCCATTCCTCACATGTGTTATTGTTTGTTCTATAGACCTGTCTATCCTTTGGCTGAAAGCTGAACTTCAGGAGTGGACACTTTTTAAAGAAACAGTTTTATAACTCTTTTTGCTATTTTATTATCCACAGAGAATATCAAGAAAATCTTTTCCTTTGTAGACATATGATTCTGAGTAATTGAGCTATGACTCGGACAGTTCAGTGCTTTCAAGTAGGTTAGTCTGAGTTTGGTCCAGTTTCTGTAATCTGATTGTGTTAATCTGGTTTGTTCTGTCTAAAGAGCATATGGATCTTTGTAATGCTAGCCTTGAATTCAGTGCCTAGGAGGTAAAAATCATATTAGTTTGATGAGATCCCTTTTATATGTCAGCTTTGTCAACCCTAGCTCTGGGTCACCTAGTTTGGCTCTCCAGCAAATAATTTTAGAGTATCGGAGACTTTTATGGCATATTGGCAAGTGAAAAAGTAAATTGCAGAGAAATGCATTTAGTATGGTCCCATTAAAAATAAATTGCAGAGAAATGCATTTAGTATGGTCCCATTAAAAAATAATAATGGCAACAATGACAACTTTTTCCTTCAAACATGGAGAAAGTTGTGATAGGGCTACATATCAGGCTGTTAATGTTGGTGATGGGAAAATGTATTATCATAGTTATAGACTAGCAGTCTTCATTTCTCCAACATGGATATCAAAAACTCCTATTTTTTTATGTTTTCTAGTTAATACATTATTGATTAATATAATTTTAAAATAAAAGTCCGTAGAAGATTTCTGTTCGTGTGTCACATGGATCTGTGAGGTACGGCATAGTAGGCACCCGAGGATTGAAGGGAGTACACAGGCCCTGCCTCCAGAGGAATCGGCTTCAACGCTGATATAAAATCGTGAATCTGAATAATCAGTCTTTCTTCCCCACTTTAAGTTGTTTGTCTGGTTGGAAACAGTCACTAAAGAATTATATTATAAATAATACATTTATGACTTTTCTAGAGAAGTGTATCGCAAGATGTGACAGCGTTTTAGAGCTGATTACCAGTTTTTAAGTTTACTTTGTGATAACACACAAAAGAACTATGGCAAAGCTCTGTGATTATCTATCAAAGCAGTATAATGCATATTAACTTTTAAATTTTGGAATTACTTGAATTGTATGCATCTTTTTCTTTTCCCTGCAAATTGTGGTTGAGAAATTTTTCCTCCCAGCAAATTGTGGTTCTGACTACTGGGTCAGAATTAGTCAAGCCCATAAAATTTCATTTTGTCATAGAGATGTTGGTCATGCTGCAGTTGTGGTATTATCTTTAGTTAGGTGCCAAGCTTATGCTACAATTTTCCGTAAAGGTTTTCCCACTCTTTCAGAATGTCAGGAGTTGGAACAAGGACGTTATCCCTAAGCTGATAATTTATACTTTTTTCTCTTTTTCAGTTTATTTGTGGGCTATTTAGATCTTTAAATGAGAACAAGAAAATGTTTACTATTTCTAATTTTTTAAATTTCTAATATAAAATTACTTAATGTCATTTGCAACAAAATGAACACTGAAGTCCCTGTTATTTGCTGGTAGTGTTGTTGCTCATAGAAAGGAGCTGCTCACCGCTTTTATTATAATAGAACCTAATTTGAAAAAAATAAAGGTGACCTCAGAAGCCAAGTTGAATATGATATCCTATGTTATTATCAACCACCTGCATTTTGCAGTCAATGTTATTTATTAATTTTAGTACAGTTCCCCAGACCGAAAGAAGAAAATATAGAAGGGAAAGAACTATCATTTAACTCACTTCTGCTCTTCAGTGAGTTAAAAAGAAGTATATACTATCATATATTTTCACTATTTTATCATGAGGAAATGTCTAAAATAAAAACAGTAGTTCACAACCTTTAGTTTTTCGAGAGATAGTTGTAATAGCTTGCCATTTATTGGGCATTTACTTTATGTTGGGCACTGTGTTGAGCACTTAACATAGATTACCTATTTTATTTAAATCTCATAGCCACCTGGCAAGGTAGAAAGTTGTATTATGCCTATTTGAAGAGGAAACCGAGGGACAAAGAGGTGGAATAGCTTCCTCTGAGGTCTTAAAACTAGCAAATGACAGAGCCAGGATTTGAACTGAGGAACTCTGACTCTAGAGCCTGTACTGATATCATTAGTAATAATATTCCAGCCTGTTAGTTATTTCTTTAGCTGTAATCATATGTATTTCATGTCCTGTTAATCCCTGTTCTCTAAACCACGGATTTTTGCCCCCATCCGTATAGCTTCTTCTCTTGTACTTAGAGGACAATGGCCATCCCTTCATTTGTTCTGTATCTCTCAAAACATCTAGTATAACAACAATGTTAATTTTTTGGCAGATTGGTCCATGTTTTATGCAGTAGTTAAGAGCTTGGCTGCTAACCAAAAGGTCGGCAGTTTGAATCCACCAACCGCTCCTTGGAAATCCTATGGGGTAGTTCTGTTGTGTCCTACAGGGTCGCTTTGAGTGGGAGTCGACTCAGTGGCAACGGATTTGGGTTTTTTGGGTCCATGCTTTACAGATATGGAAAATAATACAGCTCATTGTAGGGTTATTAATTGGCCTAATTTCAATATCGTCATGTCTCAGGGGATAGGGAGGCCCGAGAAGAGGTAGAGAGATAGGGTAATGGCCAGTCGGTGGAGCAGTCAACACACGCAACATTTATCTATTAAGTTCGCCATCTTATATGGATGCATTCAGAGTGCCCCTAAACAATTGCAGTAGTACAATAATAACATCAAAGATCACTGATCACAGATGACTATAACAGATATAATAATAATGAAAACGTTTGAAATATTGTGAGAATTACCAAAATGTGACACAGAGACACAAAATGAGCACATGCTTTTGGAAAAATGACGCCAATAGACTTGCTTGATGCAGGGGTGCCACAAAACTTCTATTTGTAAAGAACGCAGTATCTGTGAAGGGCAATAAAGCAGAGTTCAATAAAGCGAGCTTTGCTGGTACTCTAGAAATAAAGGGTGGGAAAATCCCTTGTTAAGTCTATAATAAAATGTGGCAAGCATAATAAAGAGTTATTTCCCATTTATGGTTTTTCTCATGATGGTGAGTTCATCAGCCTGATGTACAGCTTTATTAACTTGTCTTATGGGTATATAAAGATGAAATATATATTTCAAATTTCATAAACATCTCTGCCACCAAGCAGCAAGTTGATACGAATCTATACTATGCCAAGATTAAAGTGTTGTCATTTTCTTAGGTATGTTTTATGGGTTTGCCTTGTAGGCTTGTGATTTATTCCCACAATTTTGTTGTGTATCAGAATGACTGATAAAAACAAACCTTCAAGGTTGTGTTTTAAAAAGCATATAATTTTTATCACATAATTTAAAATATGTGTTCATCTTTATATTCAACACATATTTTTGAGCATATTTTGCTGTTATTCTAAGTGTCTTCACAGAGCTTTCATCCTAGTGGGGAGAGAAAGATGATAATCAAAAAAATAATAACTAAAACATATAATAAGTCAGAGCTATTGGGGCAGAGGGGAATCCCAGAAGGAGAATAGAAAGTCCTGGGAGGAGTTAGGATGGGAAGATGATTTTCAATACCATAATCAGGGAAAGTTTCACTGATGGGATAGTTTCACTGATGGGATATTTGAGCAAAGACTGAAGGATGTGAGTGAGCAGGTCATGCATTTGTCAGGGGTTGGAATATTGTACACTTAATTCCTACAAGAAATACGATGTAATAATTTTTTTTAATATTTCTGTGTCATTACTTAAATGCTAAAATATTTCCAGGGAATCACACGTAAAAGGGCTTTGTGGAATACAGTGTCTGTGCCAAACAAATGAAATGCTGTTTTATATCTAGATTACATTTTTCAGTTTGTGGGAACAATTTCTGATTGGCTTAGGATTGGGGAGCTCATTTAAAGTAAAGAACTTCTGCTATTTGATATTTTCACTTAAAACCTTATACTTGCCTAATATCAACACATGTGCATAATTTCATTTTTACAAAATCCTTTTGATTTAGTCAAAGTAAATTTTGAGAAAATTTATTTTGCTTCATGAAAGCATTTAAAATTCTAATCAAATGTTAAATTATCTCTTAGATGAAAAAGAAGAGGGTATCCTGGGAAGCATACTATTGCCTAGTTTTCAGATAGCTATGCTTACATCTGAGGATCACATTAATCGAAAATACGCTTTTAAGGTAAGGAAGTAGCCACACTTTTTAATTTGAATTATCTATTTGATGCTCGCGTTGATTAAAATGGATATTGATCCATGGATTATTAGAGAGATTTCAGTTATAAACACTTTTATATTTAATATGTCTTAATCAGTGGTGTTATGTTTATGCAAGAGAATGTCACTTTAATTAGGAAGCACACGCTGAAATATGTAGGGCTCAAGTGTTTTCATGTCTGTATTTCTAAATGGCTTAGGGGGAAAATATATATATATATCTCACATATATAGATAAAGCAAGTATGTCAAAACGCTAATAATTGAATTATAGCTGTAGATATCCTGGTGAAAGAGCCCTGGTGGTACAATGGTTAAAGCACTCGGCTGCTAAACAAAAGGTCATTGATTCAAAACCACCAGCCGCTTCACGGGAGAAAGATGTGGCAGTCTGCTTCCCTAAAGACTTACAGCCTTGGAACCCCTGTGGGCCAGTTCTACTCTGTCCTATAGGCTCGCTCTGAGTCAGAGTTGACTTGACGACCGGAGGTTTGGTTTTTTGGTTTTTATCCTAGTGATAATTTTATTATTCTTTCAAGGTTACTGCATGTTTGAAACTTTTCATAATAAATTTAAGGGGAGAGTACTATGAGAGACAACAACTTTGTTTTTTAATATAGTTAATGTGTACGCTTGTGATCTTCTAGAATAATTGGAAAGATGTTCTTGAGTCTAAGCACATCGTTATCATGAGGTATTTTTCAGATAATATTGAAGGTCTGCTGTTGTTAAACCCAAGCAGACCTGATACCCTTTTTCCTAACTACCCACTCATCTCTGTGATATTGCTGGTTTGTGAAACACTCTTTAAGAGGCCACTTTAATGCCAAGCTGGTTTTTTGTTTTCAAATACCATGCTTGCATTCTTTGTGTTATGATTATGGCTAAAATAAAATTAGAGGTGACTTTTTTTTTTTTTAAAGTCAGTGTTAATTAGGAGCTCTAAAGGGTCTACTGTGGAAATTTCATTTTAAGGAAAAGAGAGGAAATAAGGGTAACATGCAGTGATTTCACATACTAGAATTTTTAGAAGGTAGTAATTAAAGATATCGTGTATGTAAGTATATTTTCTCTGTGATTATTTAGCTTAATTTTCGTTTTATTTCGTTTATGACAAGAACAGTAATTTTTGTTTCAAATTCTCTCCTCTGTGGTTTTGTTTCCTCTGAATTTATGAGCCACTTTTACTTGTCAAGTCTGTTGATGTTAACGCTACTGATTATCAAAATGGTAAGTAGAAAATTCTTAGACAATTGTTGATAGTTATTTTGATCACTGCGTTTATTGAATTATTTATACCCTGATTTCTTTCTTAAAAGAATTTGAAGCAGCTAATTTGACATTGTAGATAAGATCTCAGAGTAGAGTGTGTGGTTCCAGGTGTATTCCTCTTACCTTGTCATATTTAGCAGATTAACTGCATACTTTTTGCTCTTCTCTTACCTCATTATGTCTTTGACTGTTTTTCCTTGCCTTTGAATGTCTGCTAGGAAATTGTCACAGGCATTTTTAAGTGGAAATCAAGAGTGTTTGTCCCATGGAATTTCCCACCTCAACCATTTTTTCTTCTCTGACACAGCCACCACTGCTGCCAAAGAGGCCCCTAGATGTGTGTCCGTCATTGCCATGTCAGAGCAGGGTTCAGATGGGCGTCAGTGCTCACACCTGGCGCAGCCGTTTCTCATCAGCATCTTCTTTGTTCTGTCTCCTTTCTGTTTCTCTGGTGTAGAGGTGGAATGAGCCGCCACAAAGAAAAGACATCAAAATGGCTCAACTGCTTACCAGTGATGCAGTCCTCCTTCCTCTTGAAGCCAAAATGTTTACATTCTAACTCTGAAACTTGAAAGGGAAAGCTAAAAGTGAATGCCACTTTAGATCATTTATAAGCCTTGTATATATATAGGTGTATGTTTTCCTCACAAAATAACTTTAGAGACAAAATATTTAATAGCAGCTTCTTTTAAGTACTAAGGAATTGCTAACACAAGGGGGAAATGTTGTGACATGTGCATTTCAATTTTGTTGCTAATTGCTGTGAAACATTATTCTTGAGCAAAGGGATTGTGAATAGCAGTGAATTAAAATTGGTAGGGATGTGAACAGGTAACAGTTGCTTCTAGGTGCTTCATTTCTTACCTTCTTCCCGATCTATGCACAATTTTTTTTTTTACATTTTAGAGTAGACATAACTAAAAGAAAAAGGAGAAAATTATTGCTTATGTCTTTTTCAAGATTAAGTTTTATATTTTTTCTAATGTCATTTCTAAATCTATATATAAAGTCTGCTTTCTTTAAAATTTGGTAGTAATGGTATATGCAAGAAAACCACTTAACTTTTTTCTTTTTCTTTTACAGAGTTCCCTATTTTCGTTTAAAATGATCGTGTCATTTTCAATCAGGCAGCCCATCCAAACATGCGGACCTATTATTTCTGCACTGATACAGGGAAGGAAATGGAATTGTGGATGAAAGCCATGTTAGATGCTGCTCTTGTACAGACAGAACCTGTGAAAAGGTAAAGGCTTGTAGGGAAAATAATGGCAATTGCCACTTACATTTTACTCCATTCCTTGCAAGTATGGCATTATCATAGTACGTATCATTTTAATGGTCATGATATGAAATCGTTTCTTCCTCAGAAAGCAAGGACTCATTCTTGTTCTGTATTAAATTAATATACCTTCAGTTAGTTTTAGATTACAACTACATTTTTTTTTCCACCTTTACTCATTTTCACCTATCAGTATACTGGGGTGAATCTAGAATTCTAACATTCAAACTGAGTGTTCTTTCTTCTTACAGAATTACCTTTAATTTCAGGTAAGTACACTTTTAATTGTTTTCTTAAGCCACAGATTTTTATCCATAAAGGCAGTGCTTTTTAAGATCTTAAATCTTAGAAGAGAATTTATTTTCCTGAAATATAATTTATTTTATACTAGGTTATCTGTTTTTGAAGTTTGACAAATTGCAGTCATAAATTTTCTTCAGTATTTTCTGGTTATTTGATTGTTTTTATGATGAATGTTTTCAGAAAATAGTTCATCAAGCATTTAAATTATTTCTAAGGATGTACCCTTCTTGATGAATTATGCTTTTTTGCTTTTGAAACTCCAGTACTCAGATTCGTTGAAAAAATAGTTACATACTATTAAAATTGTTCTAAGTGTGATTTCTTTCTCTGCTCAAACATAAGAATTATTTTAATATTCTTGTATTATATTAAGAACTAATAAAAGAAAATTTGTTTCTGAAATACATCAATAGAACCTGAGTAACATACTTTTTTTAAAAAAGTCTTTTGGTTTGTAGGTTAAAGGACTCAAGTGGATGCTATACAAGTATGTTGTTGTTGTATGCCATTGAGTCAATTCCAACTCATAACAACCTATATGCCAGAGTAGAACTACCCCATAGGGTGTCCTAAGCTGTAATCTTTGCAGGAGCAGATCGCCAAGTCTTTTCTCCCACGCAGTGGCTGGTGGGTTCGAACCACTGACTTTTAGCCAATGAACGCTTAACCATTGTGCCACCAGGGCTCCTGTATATAAGTACGTTAGGCTTATTTTGTTAAATACTGAGTCCAGATCAACTTAACCTCTCACTGTAATTAGAGCTGGAGAAAAGCAGGGAGACAAAAGAAGAGGACATCCAGGTTTGAACTCTAGGACACCTGTTTTTAAAAAGCCACCTAATCATATGCATATTCTAGATTGAGAGCTAATAAAACGCAAATCTACTCTTGGAACTTCATATGTAAAAATTGCCTGAATGGATTTAAAGGTGAGGTGATTATCAATGGTAACTGGAGAAAACATATAGCTTAAAAAGAACTAATTGAAAATCTTGGGTAATTTTAACTTCAGAACAAATCTCTTAGGGAATTGTTAAGAATACACAAGTCAATGTGATAACTAAAATATTTGATTTCCTGAAAATTTTAGTATTGTATATTGTACTTTTCTCGATTTTGCAACTTATTTCCACTTAGCATTCTAAAAACTAATTAGTATTCATAATTTGGGGTGAGAAAGATGATGGTCAAATTTTGCGTTTGACTCCTGGCAACCTGATAGGTTGATTATATGCTCATAATAATTTTCAGCCAATTGTGTTGATGTAATTTGCTTTGTTAGCCAGTAGTTATTGACTGTCCCCTGCCTTGTGTCAGGCACTGTTGTCCTGTAGAAACAATGTCGTTTATTCTACTGGCTATTGGCATTTTTACCCGCCCTTAATAGTTTTTAGTCATTCAAATTAAAGGCACCTAATTATTGCAATATTTCAGAAGTATGGGGGGTGGTTTATTTGTCTAGTTTCAAGGTTATAGCTTCTCGTTCCTGAGTGGTTAGAATACTTACAAATATTTAATAGTGTATACCATCTACAAGTTAAAACATCCAGCTTTTTATTTGATAGTTCCTTTCTTCTAAATTCATAAAATATTTCATCTGTGAGGTAGAATATCGAAGTCCCTTACTGTGCATATCATTGATGGCATAAAAGAAATTTAATCACAGTATACCTTCTCTGAATAATTTCTGTCTGCAACCTATTTTAATTTTTTGGTATTTAAGTATATTTATTGCAATAATTTAAAAATATCTTTTAAAAAATTAGATCACAAGCTTTACATTATTTATATTATAGTAGCATAATTTCTGGAGCCCTGGTAGCGCAGTAGTTAAGACCTACAGCTACTAATCAAAAGGTCAGCAGTTCAAATCTACCAGCCGCTCCTTGGAATCCCTATGGGGTAGTTCTGCTCTGTCCTGTAGGGTCACTATGAGTTGGAATCAACTCACCAGCAATGGGTTTAGCATAATTTCTGAATGAGTTTTGTTCCATTTAGAGAAAAGTCAGTGTATGTGTCATTCTACTTTATATTTCTTAAATGATAAATTCTTAGAAAAATAGAGAAAAAAAGGTATTGCTACTCTAACCCCCTTCTCATATTTAGGAAAAAGGATAAATTTTCTTTTAAAGTAAATTTTCAGTGACTTTTATAAGCTCTACAGTATAATTTTTAAGATATCATTATTTCCTGCCACAGCACCAAAGTCAGCAAATAGTTTTATCCACTGCTGTTTAAGGGCATCTCAGTTCTTCCCCACAGCATTTATGGTAGCTAGATTATGGGTATGTCAGAAAATTGGTATAAACTGACAGGTTAAATTTAAATCCCAGCATATGCATAAAGAACAAGTTATTGCTTGGATAAAAAAACCAAAACCCATTGCCATCAAGTTAATTCTGACTCATAGTGACTCTGTAGGACAAAGTAGAACTGCCCCATAGGGTTTCCAAGGAGTGCCTGGTGGATTCAAACAGCCAACCTTCTGGTTAGCAGCCTGAGCTCTTAACCACTACCCCACCAGGGTTTCCATTGCTTGGATAGTGGTTCATAAAGTATATACTTCATCAGGGTGGAAGCATTTGATTTGAAATCTTTAGTCCAGATTCCTAGCTAAGTACTCTCCAAAGGAGATAAGAATTTACTTGAATGCATTTGACTAAACACTTTAGGCATGGCCAAAGGAAAATATTATCAAGGAAGCAGGCATTAATTAATTTTCTCTTTCAAGAAAAAGAAGCGCCTCAACCTATCTCAGTAAACTTTCTCAGTGTCGAATATTGTTTCTACTCTGGAAGCTGTGGTTTATATCTAACCTAAATCATTCTTGCTACCGTTTAGTCTTATTTTTATTTCTTCTCTAGTAGTATTTGAAAATGAAAAATAATGGTTCATTGGATAGTCTTTACCTTTTACTCCTAGAAAAATAATGACATTTCTTTTCATCTTTTCCTCACCGATCATATTTCAAACTAGCACGCACACATACACCCCTAAAGTTGGCTCCAGTACCATACTTAGGATGTGATTGAAGCATTATTGTGTACTGAAACATGGAGAGGGCTCCCAGAGTGACATGATCTTTGCAAGTTCTGAACAAGCTGAGTTCAGACACTCAGCTTGATCTTGTCAGGGCCTGGCTCAGAAAGCTGATTCTCATCAAAAAGACCTAGATGTAGCAACTGGAATGGTGATATACAGTAAGCAATAAAACTGTCAAGTGGCCCAGACACACACTTCTAACTAGCACATTCTTCTGGTGGGCAGATGTACCTGGGATGCGAGATTCCAGTCCAAAGGTTGCTTGATGAAATAAGGATGAATGATGGTAACAAGGTCTGTGCTGGGCACTGATGAGCTCATCTGGGCTCCCAACAACCCCCTGACCTTGGTGCTGTGATTATCCCCATTTTACCAAAGAGGAAATTGAGGCGCTGTAAGTTTCTGTACCTTGCCCAAAGACATAGCTAGTAAGAGGTAGAGCTGCGATCTGGATGTAGACAGTGTGGTGCTGAGAGCTCTTAACCCATCCTCAGCTGCCTCTTGAATACAAACCTAAAGAGTTAAGCTAGTTAGTCATACGGTTCAGATCTTTGATCACATCAGACTGTAATTTCATGATGAAGTCATTTCCACAGATCAGACTCTTATTTGTCTCATGATGAATACTCTCCTGCAAGTGTGGATTTTACGGTTTAACTGTCCAAGGGCCTTCTTATTTGCCTTATTCCCAGATTTACAATGGTAGAGGCACACATCACTTTTTATCCTTTAAGTACTTCGTACCCTACGTATTTTGTGTTTTCTTTTTCTTTTTTCTATTTATACATTCTGGTATTGGGCTTAAATTTTAATACCACAGCATTGGGGATTTGTATATACTTGTCTCTGTGACCCTCTCAGTTTTTTTTCTTAAAGTCAAAGGTAATTTCATATATTTTCTAGACTGAAACTCAGAATTATCATGGCATTATTTCATCTGATTTACTATGATTTTCTTCTCTGATTTCAGAGTGGACAACGTTACATCTGACAATGTACCAACTAAAGAAATCAATAATATTCCCAACCATAGAGTGCTAATTAAACCAGAGGTCCAAAACAACCACAGAAACAAAGAAATAAGCAAAATAGAAGAAAAAAAGGCATTAGAAGCTGAAAAATACGGATTTCAGAAGGATGGCCAAGATAGACCTTTAACCAAAATTAATAGTGTAAAATTGAATTCCCTGCCGTCTGAATATGAGAGTGGGTCAACATGCCCAGCTCAGACTGGACACTACCGGCCAGGCAATGTGAATAGTTCAGACAACAAAACAGTCAATGTTAGCCTGGCAGATCTTAGAGGTGGAAGTCACCCAAATACAGGACCCGTACACACGGATGCTGATCGAGTCATACAGAGAACCAATTCAATGCAGCAGTTGGAGCAGTGGATTAAAATCCAGAAAGGGAGGGGTCATGAAGAAGAAACCAGGGGGTAAGTGTCTTGTCATTATGCTTTGTGAACCCAAGTTTATTTCAAGCTACACTGGTGAAGATTGATTTTCAAGCTACCAATTAGAAGTATTGGTTTAAATTGTGTTTTAGATATTACGGCTTCATTACTATATCTTTTGTTCATGGTGATTAGATGTAAGCATTTCCTCTCTGTCCGCCATTACTCTGTCACCCAACTTACTAATGGCAAGGACTCATTCAGCACAAGGGAAAACTTAGGTTGTAAATAGAAATTAGGTTTGTTTGGGATGAGAGAGGTAGCAAGACCTACCCCCATAACTTGTCCATCTTACCCCCCATCACTACCACCTTCTTCTAAAATTATGATTTAAAAAACAAAAAAAACCGTTGTGTCGAGTCAACTCCAACTCATAGTGACCCTATAGGACAAAGTAGAACTTTCCCATAGGGTTTCCAAGGAGTAGCTGGTGGATTCGAACTGCTGACCTTTTGGTTAGCAGCCGAGCTCTTAACCTCTGCACCACCAGGGCTCCAGAATTATGATTAGCCAGTTAAAACTTGTCTCCATTGTCCCCATGGCCCCACCCTGGCTGTCTTCTGTTAGCAGCTTCTGCAGCTTAGTGCAACGCAAGGATCCCATGAGACAAGTTATGTAGAGACAGTGAGGGCTTACTGCTCTCTAGTTCCCAGTCTCTTTTCTTGGCTTTATTAAAACCAGAATGCACATGACTAAATATTAAATCTGTTCATTCAAGCATTCATTCATACACACTCTTGTTCTTTCGTATGTTTATTGTACAACTACTGCATGCTAATCACAGAGCCAGAAAATAAAACAGTGAAAAGATATATTCCAAATTCTTACTAAGGTTATTGTCTGTTGTCTAGTTGAGGAGGTGGTTGGATAAACAAATGCATGTCCTATAACAATAAATACGATGAAGAAAGGACAGGGTGCTGTAAGAACACAGGTCGGGGACAACCAACACGGTCTAAGGTTTCAGGAAAACCTTTCTGTAGGAATCGAGATACAAGCTGAGATAGAAAGAACGGTATGCATATCTTGGCTTAGGTACACAGGGCACCAGAGTTGATAGCTGGGACTCAGAAGAAATCCAGCATGGCTTGGGTGTAACTGCTGTGATGGTGGGTGAAAAACAAGGATGGAGAGATAAGCCAGAAAAGATTTATTCTGAATAGTGTTTCATAAGATCACTCTGGCTACAGAATCTGGAGAATGAATTGGAGAAAGTTCAAACGTTATTGGAGTACTTGAAATGGGGAGAGGACAGGGATGTATTCAAGATATAATTGACGAGACTAGTTGATTGCTTAGATGTGCTTGATTGCAAACCAGTCTCACTCAAGACTTACTTGAGTGATTGGTAGAAATCAAGAGATACCTTGCTTTTTGACCTGAACAGCTAGGGTTGTCTGATACGTTTCACCACATAGAGAAGATTTGGGAAGAGAGAAAGTAATGAATGGTTGAGGTCCCTGTGAGTGTCTCCAAAGAGAGATCTAGACTTGAGTACAGTTAGTTTGGGGAGTCATCAAAAGTAATTAAAGCTAAGGATAAGAATAGATAAAATCATTCAGCTGGGAGACTGGGTAAAAGAAAAATGTCGAGGGAAAACCTAAAACAAGATCTGCATTTAGGGAATAAAGTGGGGAGGGGCTGTGTGTTGCAAAGGAGACCAAAAATAAAGGCCAGAGGAATTGGAGGGTGAGAATACAGGACCCCTGCATAGATAAAAACTAACCTAAGAGTTATTGTAACTTTTACCTGTCAGTAGTAGAAAACCAGAAAACGGTGTCGTTAATAGTGTTTTGATTAAACAAAGAATAATTTAATAGGGAAACTTGTGAAGTATAGGAATGTTCTTCTAGTTTTACTCAGTTCTGATGGCTGACATCAGTAGTTGTTAGCCAGAGTTTCGACTGTCTTCTTTCACGAGTGCAGCTCAAAAGCGTCAGTACACTTGGCTTCATCTCTTATCTCTCCAGGAGCCTCCTGGCTGTGGTGTTCAGCTCCACTCGCTTCTTCTCCATTCTCAGTACTCACTGTTCTAATTTTGCCAAGCAACAGCTGTAAGAAATATTTGCTATTTCAGAAATAAAATTTCATTACACAGAAAAGAAGCCAGATGTAAAAATAATGAAAGGATGTTTGGAGGTACTGCTTAATTAATCACTTTCAGGGAAATAATAAAAATCCAAACCGAAAGATTTGCTGAATTTCTACCCAGCAAATTAAATTTCACTTCAAAATGGAATCACTCTGCCTCAAGTAACATCATACTTTAAGAGTATATGGTTAGGGGCTTCAACAGATATCTGGAGATTAGCTTTTTTTTTTAATTGTTAAGCATAAATGTTAGTTTCCAAACATACATGTAGGCTTTCTGTGACTTTTTTCTTTTGAATGCTGGCTAGCAGCTTCTGAAGGCTGATCTCAAGTTATTTTGAGCTAAGGTTTTCTCTGAGTTCTTCCTCCATCTTTGAGTTCACTGTGATGCCAGTTTGCATAAATGCAGTTAGTTAGATGTTCTTATGACATAGCTAGAGTCCAATTTATAAACTTCCTAAATATAGTTGCTTTTTATGATGTAATTTTTTTCATTGGTGGAATGAAGCGTAATTGTAATTCATGGTATCATTCATTAAAAAATCTTTATGAAAGGCTTTCTTTTCTTGTTGAAGTTCTAATAGAAAGAAAAGAGGTTAAATGTTTAGTCAAATAGTAGATCCCTGCATCTGTGGACAAAACTTTAAAGTTTCTTTGTGAGTGGCAGGCATCGTTAAGACGCGTGGTACCTTAAGCCATTGTTCTGCATGGCAGACTCACAGGGACAGGGTTTTCATGGTGTTTGACAGGCAGCTGCTGGTGAATGGGACACTCAACCTGAGAAAGGAGCTTACAGTGTTCATTTCTTAAGCTTTCACTTAAAAGTGAATCACACTTCGCTTAATTTGAATATCTTTAGGGAAAACCACTGAAGGAAGTTGTGGTTTTTTGAAAACCAGCTCTCAGAATGCTAGAAAGCATATGGGATAAAAATAAATTTACTTGATAATACCCTAATTTTTTTTTCACTTTTTTTTTGTCATGCATCAGGTGAAAGTTTACAGAGCAAATTTGTTTCCCATTCAATAGTTTGTACATAAAGTGTTCCATAACATTGGTTTCATTCCCCTTAACCTAATTTTCTATTAAAAATACCAAAGATGGCAGAAGAGCCTTTTAAACTTTCTAGTCATTAATTCACCAAACTCAGTAGAAAAATAGCTTACCTTTAATTACCATGTGATGCGTTGGCAGCTGAAGTTCAATATACATCTCTCCGACAAGAACCAGCTCATATTCTGTATGCTTTCTGTTATAGAGGGTGAATGCTTCCACAGCCAGGACCCACACAGGTGTTTGGTGGGGTTCCGTTTTCTGAGCTAGAATTTAAATATTAATTTAGAGGCAGTTTTTAGTGTTTTGACAATGTGTGTCCCTCCCTTATATGATTATAAATGATCTTTGCCTTTTTAAATATTCCCAAACTGGATACAGAGTTAATATTATTTATATTATCAATACGTGTTTCTATGATATAGTTTAGTGCCAATCAGAGTCTTTTGCTAAGGTCTCTATAATGTATCTTGAATTTATGGATGACCAAATAAGCCACAATACGTCAGGATAAATTTCTTTAGAACCAGGACAGAGTCTCTTGTTGGAATCTACTTCCCCTGGCTGACACGCTTCCTAAGCAGATAGCCCTGGTGTTGCCAACTCTGAACTTTTTCAGTTTCTGGCTTTCATGTCAACAGAGAAGGTGGGGATAGGGAAGGATACCAAACAGGAAGGAAAAAAAAAAAAAGGGAAATATTCATGGAGGGAAACCAGCAAGCGATTGAACTCTTTATATTGGTTATATCCGAATATTAGGTGCATTTTTCCGCCATCTTTCCCTCAAGGTTGTCAGATGGTTGGTCTAGATGGTTCTTGGCCAGGGGTATTTTGTTCAATCCTGACCTAACCTGGTTTGAGTAGGGAGATTGCACCTGAAGAGCAACCAGGAGGGTGAAAGAAATTTTATTTAGAAGGAATGGTTGAAGGAAATGGAAATATTTAGTTTACAAAGTAAGGCAGGGAATTTTAGATCTTTAAGATACCTTAGTGACCAAATTGTCTACTAAATGATAAACTAAAGCCCAAAATGTTTCAGTCGACTGGATTTTGATAGCATATGTAGTGAGTTTATTCAGATTAAAGGTCTCACTACCACTCTTAAGATTATACCCTTCCTAATTTTTTGCTGTCTTTATTTTTAGTTAAATGATTATGATAGAAGAGTAAGTTTTTTTCCAGTGGAGATGCTAGCATAAAATGAATACCCGTAATTTAATCCTGCCCTTTTTAATCTAGATTTTGTTGTGGTTGTTAAAAAAAGGTTATGTTGTAGATTGTAACTATACTATCTCTAAAGAGGATGTGGAAACACAAATATTAACTTATAATAGCGTTTTTATTGACTTTTTAAAATAATTTTCATGTAATGTATTTGACCTAGCATGAGGTTAACACAAGGATAGTTTTGATAAACTCAAGAGTGTGTTTATCAAAATGTTAAAAAGAAAAGTTGTGAATTGAAATTATTTCATTTTTCTATTTTAAGAAACCAAAATAATCTGTGTTTAGTAATGTGCTATTATGTATCCATATCAAGAAACAGGCATTTTAAAAGAATTTTATTTTGAATGCTTGATAGATATATAAGGAATTTTTAGATTGCTTTGAACCACCCCTACCCCACAAAAAAATGTTGAAACCATTCATTTAAGTGGAGTATTCATCTCTATGATGGAGACTACAGAATTCCTGAGATTTGCAGTTTCATATCTGAAATATTTTCATGTTAAGTGTTTTATCTTTATGTAATATTTTCATCCTTCAATTTTTTCCAAGTTCAAAAAGGTTATCAAGGGACGTTACTCCTTCAAATCCAAACTGTGCTGATGTACTTCCTCGCATAAGTAGACATGCATTCTGAAGGAAATGGTACAACAGTGTAGTCAACATATACCTGTGATAACTTTATCTTCATGCTCCACAGACAGAACTCAAAAACTTCAGTATTCCATCAGTACCCAGAACTCTTAATTAACTGTTCTAGTGAGATATGTGAAAATGAGATTCTGGAAGTTTCTTTATATAAAAATGAATAAAATATGAAGATAGGCTTGAGATTAGATCTTGAACATTCTGATTTTTTAAATGAAGTGTAGTAAACATTCTTCCTTCTTTAAGCCACACTATATATTGTGTGGAGTTAATAGTCTTTTATGTAATTGATATAATTAAGCCTATCAAATTGAATTTCATAAAAATTAAAATCTATTAATTAATAATGTATACCTTGTATAATATTTTGATCTTTTAAAAAAAAAGTCCTAGCACACACTACAGGGGAAGTCAGCACAACTGGACTAAACCAAAACTAAGAAGTTTCCTGAACACAGTCAAACACTTTGAGAGACAGAGTAGCAGGAGTAGGGGTCTGGGGCACCATGCTTTCAGGTCAGTTGGCATAACAAAGCTTGTTAAGAAAATGTTCTGCATCCTACTTTGGTGAGTGGTATCTGGGGTCTTAAAAGCTTGTAAGTGGCCATCTAAGATGCATCAGTTGGTCCCAACCACCTGGAGTAAAGGAGAATGAAAAACACCAAAGACACAGGAAAGTATTAGCCCAAGAGAAAGAAAAGGCCACATAAATCAGAGACTTCATCAGCCTGAGACCAGAAAAACTAGATGGTGCCTGGGTACCACCACTGACCGCCCTGACAGGGAACACAACAGAGGGTCCCTGATGGAGCAGGAGAAAGGGGGGGTGCAGAACTCAGATTCTAGTAAGAAGACCAGATTTAATGGTCTGACTGAGACTGGAGGAACCCCAGAGAGCATGGCCCCGGGATTCTCTGTCAGCCCAGAGATAAAACAATTTCCGAGGCCAACTCTTCAGACAGGGATTGGACTGGACTGTGGGACATAAAGTGATACTCGTGAGGAGT
>NW_004444225.1:1310896-1353354 GCF_000243295.1 Trichechus manatus latirostris
GGAAAGGAGGAGTGTGCTGTCACAGTATAGGGAGAGCAATTAGGGTCACATAACAATGTATGTATAAATTTTTGTATGGGAAAAAATATTTCAAAAGTCCTAATGTAAATTTTACTTATCAGAGGAGAAGAAACGTTTTAATTTAGATTCTAGAAAATAGCTCTCTCCTTCATTTTTACATTTCAACTTTTTTTATTTCAGAGTAATTTCTTACCAGACATTACCAAGAAATATGCCAAGCCACCGAGCCCAGATTGTGGCCCGCTACCCTGAAGGTTATAGAACTCTCCCAAGAAACAGCAAGACCAGGCCTGAAAGTATCTGCAGTGTAACCCCTTCCGCTCACGACAAGACAGTAGGGCCTGGGGCGGAGGAGAAACGGAGGTCGATGAGAGATGACACAATGTGGCAGCTCTACGAGTGGCAGCAGCGTCAGTTCTATAATAAGCAGAGCACTCTCCCTCGACACAGTACTTTGAGTAGTCCAAAAACCATGGTCAATATTTCGGACCAGACGATGCACTCTATTCCCACATCACCTTCCCATGGTTCAATAGCTCCTTACCAGGGATACTCCCCTCAGCGTACGTATAGATCAGAGGTGTCTTCACCAACTCAGAGAGGAGATGTGACGATAGACCGCAGACACAGAGCTCATCACCCTAAGGTAAAGTGTTTGCTGACTTTGTGTGTTACATCACTACTTTGTGGATGCTGTGCTTTATTTCTAACGCACTGCTCTTTCTTTTAAACTTGAGAGATGAGAATAAGGCAAAGGTGGGCAAGGCAGTTCTTTTTTACTTTAAAAATTCACTTAAAAATATTCTGCAGTGTCAAAATCTCGTGTATAAAACCTAATACAATGCTTGCTTCATCTGTCAGGAACACAGAAACAATTCTGTTGAGAGGTTGCATTATGCATTTGTCTCTGCTTGATAGCATAACTTATAAGCTCTCCATGTAGGTTAAGAGCACATGCATTTTTATTGGTCTGCACACACTTGCAAATTGTACACCAGCCCTCTTCTGGTATACCTGCAGTCTTGTATCAAGCTCATGATGTTCTTTGCAGGGATAAAAGTGTTGACCCCATTTTCTAACCAGCTGAGTGTATGTTCTGTTCAGATATATTTTCTTAGGTACCTAACTTGACGTCAGAATGACAACGCTTAATGGTATACATACTTTCAAAAAATTAAGATACAGACACAGGATTAAAAACAAATCGTGTTTTAATTTGTACCTTAAGTTGATTTAAGGTTTGTTTAGTGGATTATTTGAAGTGAATTGCAGAGCGCTTTGTATCAGTCACTTTTCATAATACTAAAGCTGTTGTTTTGATCAGTCACCCTGTGTGCAGTGAGTTCCCTAATGTCCGTGCTAAAGTAAGAGAATTTTTTTCTGTGATTTGTTTTCAATCCTAATGAATTTCTGACCATTTAAAAATACACCTTTTCTTTTAGCTTTGTGACAGCCTGCATCCTTCAGTTGTATTATTACCTAAAGTGTCTGATTGATGTTTCCATAAATAATTGTTTGTTTGAAATTGATAAATCAATCAGAAATTTATTTTGAAGGAAACTTTAGTGTACCTCATTGAAAAAAGGCTCCCTTTGAACTCCATGGTAACAAAGTTCAGTGTTTTGTCACTTTGTACATCCAAAGGCTAATCACATTTGTTAAAAATAGTAACAATATTCAAGAAAAATCTGATCTAACATATTAAAATCATGTGTGGATTAAAAGTGACTAAATTGTATTCACTCATGGTCATGAATATTTTTCACATTCTTAGCCAGAATTTAAAAATCTGTTTCAGCATCAGCTGTGAGATGAATTTGTAGTCTGTCAGATTCCAGCCCACTAAATGTGCACTCCCCTTCCTCCCAAAAAATTCTCCAACGTTGCCAGACTTGTTCTTTCAAACTGTCTTTCGTCCGTCTTGACCTATACCAGTGGTTCTCAAGATGTGGTCCACAGACCCCTGTGGAGTTTCTGAGGTTCCCTAAGACTTTCAGGGAGTCTGCAAGGTCAAAGCCATTTTCATAATAATTAGATTATTATTTGCCTTTTTCACTGGTTAACATTTGCACTAATGGTCCAGAAGCAATGATGGGTAAAACTACTAGCTTCAAGGCAGTGGCTCCAAACTATGCTACTGGTCATTTTACACTTTGCTGCCGTATATGCTCAGTAAAAAATAAAATAAAATCTCAGTTTTCCTTAATGCCCTTGATTGTGAAACAATAAAAATAATTTTACTGAATCTTGATACTTGATTACTATCATCTTAATAGTCTGTGTGAGAAATGGGAATGTGAAATGTAGAAAGCATTTCTGTCACATGCCAAAGTACTAATGGTTTCTCATGGAGAAGGACTTGTGTGATTATTTTAGTTGCAAGCTGAACTAGCTCCTTTTTTCATGGACTGCCATTTTTACTGGAAAGAACAAATAACAGACTGTGGTTATTCAGAGTTGGGTATTTGACAGACTCTGTTGCTTTTTTCAAAATGAAGTATGAGCCTGTCGCTGCAAGAACAACTGACAGCGTCTGTCGCTGATGACAACATTCGCACTTTCAAGCAGAATTTAGAATTTTGGAATTTTTGCTTATGCCACTGTGAGCTTGACAGCTGTCCGATGCTTAAAGACTTTTCTAGTAAGATTGGTGGTGATATTAACAAGTAGTGAGTCATTAGATAGTGTATTGATATGAAATACGTCAACATTTGGAAGATCTGTTTAACTCAGTGAACCAGTATTTTCCAAATGACCAGTGTTTGATGTAAAATCGAGCACGGGTAAAAGTTTCATAAAAAGCACAAGTAGACCAATGAATGTTAATATAACAGTATAGAAAGTTCATTGATGTGGTTTCAGATATCACATGGCAACTAACCTTTAAGAAACTACCACTCTTCGAGCTTTAGTGTAGTGTCATGGATGAATATCCACAATTATTCAAAAAACCAGTTAAAGTTGTCTTCCTTTTTCCAACTGCACGTATCAGCAAGAATAGATTTTCTTCATATTCTTCAGTACAGATTGAATGCAGAAGCAGATAAGTGAATCTACCTGTCTTCTATTACGGCAGACATTAAAAAGATCTGCAAAACTGTAACGTAATGCCAATCTTCTCACTGAATTTTTTTTTTTAAGTCCTTAAAGGAGTCCTGAGACCAAAAAGTTTGAGAACCACTAAACTAGACTGTATAGAATTACTCTGTTCATCAGCATCTTTTTGTTTTAGTCAAACAAGAGATTTTCATATCTGTCTTCTTTCACAAGCACTAACAGTAATTTTTAAACGGTATTTCATAATATTGAAAATGTTTTTATCACAGAATTTATATTGTGCCTTTATGTTCCTAGCATGTCTATGTGCCTGACAGAAGGTCAATGCCAGCAAGCCTAACTTTTCAGTCTGTTAGTTCCCAGAGCCTCCAAGGCAAAACAGTGAGTATGATGTCTTTATTTACCATATCACATTTTTTATTTATGTGCTACACATAAAAGCATGTATCTGACATAGCTTTTAAGTTTGAATTTTCAGAGAGGTGCATCCCAAAGAAAAACCATTACTGCTTTTGCAAAAGGAGATGCTATCCGAAGAATTTGGAATCATGTAGCCATTTCATTGTCTTAGAGAATGTGGCTTTTCCTAATTATCTGACTGCCTAAATATAAGATTATATTTTTAAGGCTTATTGTATAACCTGGGATGTAGGTTCCTTCACTTCCTTGAACGTTAATTCCCTTATCCTTAAAATAGAAGTTGGAGTAATTCATTAATGAAACAAATCCAGCAAGAAACCATTTGTAGCCAGACTATAGACCTATAAAGAAGTTTCTACTGTAGATTTTTATATAGATTAACTACTTTAGAGCAAAAGGTTCTTATTTGCATATTTACACAGAAAAATAAAGACTAAAAATACTAAGTCAAAGCAAGTACCATTGTTATTTAGTTGTCAGTTCTGCCTTCAAATTGAGAAGGAGTTCTATTACCAGGACACTATTTTTCTTCAAATTAAAGAGAAAAATATGACTTTTCGTTAATTCAGTTTATTTTAAAGGCATTATTTTATCAAGGGAACTTTGCTTTAATATTAGTAGATAGTCTCAATTTCTGTGAAAATGTGATTTAAGCACAATATAGTTGTTCGCTATTTAAAATTCTCTGCAGTAAACAAAGTAGGTTCATCTTTAGTGTTTTTTGCAAACCTTTTATTTGATCTTTTACATGCTTAGATATAACTATTTGCTGGCTTTAAACTACTTGCAATTTGTTTGTTAAATATTTTTTAAATTACTTAATTAAAACGAGAATTTTTAATGTTAGAATTTTTAAATATTAGATTGTTGATCTGCCTAAGAAACAGACTTCATCATAAGATGCTGCTAAATATCGTATTATGAAATTTTTATCTTCTGCCTTACTCCCTCTAGTGGATATTTAGGATAAAATTTATTTACAACCTCTACAACTTTTTTTTTTTTTAATCCAATGTGCTTCCTTTTACTTGGCTTTAAAATTTAAATATCTAACAAACCTATTGGATTCCATCATCCTTTTGAAAATCTCTTTATCCTCCATGAATAATAAATAAGAGTTTCAATATTTCTTCTTTTCATATTTCCATCAAATATCAATCTAGGTCTTAGAATATCTAAATCCCTTACTCTACCCTACTTTCTCCCTGGCAAGACTTCATGAGCTTGGTGATGATCATAAACCTATTGCTGTCGAGTAGATTCTGACTCATAGTGACCCCGTAGGACAGAGTGGAACTGCCCCATAGGGTTTCCAAGGAGCAACTAACTGACAGATTCAGACTGCCGACCTTTCGGTTAGCAGCTGAGCTCTTAACCACTGTGCCACCAGGGCTCCATAATGTATGGAATGTCCCCGAGTCGTGAGGTCACTTGATGTGGTTGGCATTAAAGCAGAGATAGCCATGCTTTTCCTGTTATGTAGTTTCTTCCGGTCACACACACATAATAAACATTCTTTGATTGTTTAATATAAAAGACTGTTGTCTCATTTTTATAGATACCCAATTTTATCTAAAGAATCCAATGATAGCTGTGGTTTACTTCTGCTGACATTTTCTTTCTCACCTGAAGGCAATAATTGTCTTTTTAGACAGATACAGAAAAAATGATTTCTGTAACTGTCTAAAAAAGAATTGTATGGAAAATAAAGAGTAACAGCAAATGAAAGAAGAGAGCTAGCGGAGTGCCGCGGTATCGGCAAAACTGATCAAATCCAAGAATGCTTTTTCGCCTAGAAGTTTTAAGGGCACTCTGTAGCACTTAATTGAAAAGAATCTCTCTCTGACTGGCCTGCGGTTTTTAATCATAGCAAAACCCAGAGACATACTGAGTAATACTTTATAGCTTATATGACTGCCAATGAGTATATTTTACTGCATTTCTAACAAAGAAAAATGTATTAGAATGGTCTGTTAAGAATTTTCATCCACCGTTGAAAATTGATTCCCCTCAGGGATCATAGTAACCATTCGGGAGCTAAAAGGTTCTCTGCTTTCCCAGAGTGTGGAAGGAGGGTTTATGCATCCATGGAAACTTTCTACGTGTATTAAATAGGTTTTTTCTTAGAAAACTAAAATTGATTTTTTGTCATAAAAATGCCATGAAAGAACTAAAATATAATTTAAAAATATAATTGGGAAGCAATGAATAGATCCCAGGTACTGAGTTTAATATTATCATCCAAGTTTTACATGAATTTTAATTATTTTTATTTATCTTCTGTTCTCTAAAATGGTCTGTTGGACATGCAGGTATCATTCTGTTGCTTGAAAAATCTTAGGTGTAGTTTTTTAAACATCTTATTAAAATGACTTTTAATAATAATATTTTAATAAGCTCTTATATACCAACCTTTATAATGGGATTTTGCTATTGTGGAGTTTTTTATACTTGACATTTAAATATTCTCTCACAAGTTCTGAGAAAAATGCCTTAATACCATTGCTTCGTTGTATCTTTTAAAGTAACACTGTTCCTTCTATTTCTCTAGATATCTATGCATTTATGTAGGACCTATCATCATAGTGCCTAGGTGCTATGTTTGATGTCAACCATAAGAGGAAACTTGCCAAGAAATCTTGGTTTAATATCTGTCACTTAAGACAACAATTAATCTGTTTTCCACTGTTTGGATTCTTAAATTGTACTCCTTCAGCCAGAGGAGCTTACGCTGCTGCTAATAAAGCTGAGACGGCAGCAAGCTGAACTGAGTAGTATCCGGGAGCATACGTTAGCACAGCTCATGCAGCTGAAACTTGAGGCCCACAGCCCAAAGGTCAGCTATGAAGAGATCTGTCTGTGTCTGCCATTGTCACTTATTTTGAGCCATTCATTAATCGGTATGATCGGTGTCATTAGTGTTGAGCATGAGCCCATACCATCAATGCATCCACAGCATTAGGACTTGCTATTGACCCTTTGAGAATTCAGCTTATTTATTTAGACATTAGTGAAAGAAAATACAGGTAGGATGCATTTCTTTTTAGCCTTCCGCAGACTTACCAACCTTTGGTCGTGAGCGTGGAAATACATACAGACTTGAAAATAGCGTTATTATCAGATAATAATGTACTTTCCACATCTGGTAAAGGGGCTATGGAGAAGTCCTGTAATTTCCAGTAAACTATTAAGTTGAAAATTGATTATAGTTTTAATGATATTGCATTTTAAACTTATTTTAAGCTATGCCTTTTATTCTTGGTGAAAAAAATGAACAAGTGTAAACATTTCTCAAAGGGCTTAATAGCCTCTGGTTGTATGAGAAAATAACAACAGACATCTTGACTTCTTAAACATCTTATTGGAAGAAGTACTGTATTACAAAAAAGAATTAACATGTAAAACTTCTAACATTCAGTCTGCTGAAGCCATTTCAATGGTTTTTCTGTTTAAACATTTCAGTTTATATGCTTGATTTCTTATAAAACTAAGTAATTTTATTATAACTTAAGATGTCATCTGTACCATTTACAGGGAAGCATGTGTGTAAAAGTTGTCATGTACTGCGATATATAGTAGGTGCTAGTAAACTCTGTTTTTCTTATTTCAAACCTGATCTGTTCATCAATTCTGCACCTTCTTTCTCTATCCCTTTGTTTTCTTGATTGGCGCCTACTAGAATGAAATTCTTTCACATCATCTTCAAAGGAACACCATATATTTGGATCATCAGGTGGGATTTGTAGAATTTTCTTACTTACCATACCTAGTAGAACTTCTTAAATGTAGCACACTTTTCAGGCTACTCAGATATTTCAGTTACTTTGCGTTAACAGTAATACAGGCTGCCCTCAGAGCCTTCACAAGTGACAGAATAAGCAATCCCCCACTGAACAGGTGAATTCAAGAATATGATAATAAACAGGGAGAAAGAAACAGTTGTGGAGGTTAGGGGGGATATATAAATTGACTTCTGAAATTGACTTCTCTGGGCTTTATTCTTCTGCCCAAGGATAACTTCATTTCACTGAGGCTTATGTAAGCTAGGAGTTGACCTAATTAAAGGAATAGACAACAGCAAGCTATGAAATTGTCTTGTTGGAAGGGTGTAGTGTGGTCTGTATTCCCAAGGGGAAGTTTACCAAAGGGTGAAATGTGTAGTGGACATAATTTTTAATTTTGTGTTCCTGTTGTCACCTCCCCATATTTGGTCTTTGCCAAGATACGTGGAGTCAGTTTGATAGTGACCTACAATTCCTAGCATTGTAAGAACAGTGCTAGGAACAAGTTTGGCTGGTTACATTGACTGTGCAGAAGTGAAAATGGCAGTTCATGAACAAGGACTGACTCTTCTGTACTTTCTATGATGTGCTCTGTTAATATTTAATTTTAATTTGATACGAAGTTTTGGTATGTTCTCAAACATAGAATTTCTTCCAGTGAATGCATTATTTCATATAAATTAAGCTAAATTTTATTCTAGCTTTCTTTAAAAGGTCCAAATGAATATTTTCTCAAAAGGTTACTATGGAAAATGTTATAAGACAGATGTTTGTGTATTTATATTTGCCTGTTTGAAACAAAATCGTAATGTACTGCTTTAAATTATTTCTATTTAAAGAGAGGTTTTGCATTAGGATAACCCTTTAAAAGGTATCATCATTTTTCTTGTTTTAATTTTTTAAAGTATAATTTTGTTAATATAAAATTTGTATATTTTTCCACAAATGTTTTTATCATGATTTTGCCTAGTGGAATGTTTTAGAAGTCAGCATTTCAGGTATCCAAATTCAGTTCTTCAACTGAGAGACTGAGACTATTGAAATTTAACCACAGTGTGTATTGTACATCATGAAAGCAGGAAAATAAAGACACGTTGCCTAATAAAATAGGAAAATAAGTCTTCCCTCAAGATTTTACACTGCCAGAAATCTCCTCAGATATATAGGAAATAACTTTCTTAAAAGCTTTTTGAATATAAAGCTAGGTATTGTTTAAAAAAAAAGAAACCTGTTGCCATCTAGTCAATTCCGACCCATAATGACCCTATAGGACCAAGTAGAACTGCCCCGTAGTGTTTCTAAGAAGCATCTGGTGGATTCGAATTGCTGACCTTTTGGTTAACAGCCCAGCTCTTACCCACTGCGCCACCAGGGCTGCAAAGCTAGCTACAGCTCTGGAAAATAATGGGATATTATCAAAATTAGTTTTAAGAAACCGTGATATAAATGTGAATCTTAAGTTACTTGTAATCTGGAAATAAACCTAGTGGTTTTCACTGTATTTTCTGCTCACTTGGCTAAAATCAAAACTGGAAATGCAGAGACATAGAACTTTAGAAAACTTAGGGAAAGAAAAACCAAAAACCAAACTCATTGCCGTCGAGCCGAATCCGAGACATAGCAACCCTATAGGACAGGGTAGAACTGCCCCTTCGGGTTTCCGCGGAGCGCCTGGTGGATTCAAACTGCCAACCTTTTGGTTAGCAGCCATAGCTCTTAACCTCTACGCCACCGGGGTTTCTGCCTTAGGAAAGGAAAGGTAAATACATCTAAAATACTACCATTTGCTACTCCTCAACTGTCTGTGCCGGGTCCAGCTATCTTTCATCCCTTCATCTGAGTGATCCAGATCCCAGCTGAGCTTTATATTCCCATCATTCCTCTCTAAGCATGCTCTGCTGAGCCTTTCCTACTGCACCATGCTGGTGGTCTACAGGTGGCTTCTAAAAAAAAAAAATCTCAATTTTTTATCGATCCTTCCTATTCTCTCTACATGTCAGCAGAGATTTTCAGGAATTCACCTTTTTCTTATATTAGATTCTGAAATGAAGTTATTTTATTCCAATTTAAAAATTTCGTGATGATGGGAGGAATTACAAAATTGGACTCAAATGATATTTTGCGTTGAAATAAGACTTTCTGATAGCAAAAATTAGACCCTTTTTAGATAGTAATTAGACAGTATATAAAAACATGGTAGTTGCTTTGCCAGAAACTCAGATATGGTTAAATATGTATACCCTTAGGGTTTCCTAAAGAAAATCTCTCTTTAAATAAATCAAATTTCTTTATGGTTTTAAATAAGTGCACTTAGTATAACTGAAATTATTTACTTTTGCATTATTTACTATATTTTATATGAGAAATTATAGCTATTAAGTTGTATGAATTCTTGATAATTTTGAATTTTAATGAAAATTTTCATTCAGCTCAAACATTTCCAGCTTTTAATCTTGTTACTGCCAATAATCAATTTTAGATAACCAGCTCTTTTGTTTTTATAGGCATTATTGGTTGCCTGGGTTCATAAATTGATTCATCAGCTTTATATAACCACAAATCGGAAAGCAGATTCTAAAATCTGAAAGTCAGAGGCAAAGGCTCTGGTCACATTTTATGCTATACATTATACTAAATGAACATGCACTCATCAATTCTCACTTTCAGCACTTACTCTGCTTGCTCAGAATTTATTATTCTTATAATAAATCGTCAGAATAACCTAAGGCCAGCAACAAAAAGGTAATCTTCCTCCTGCCCCTTACTAGAAATTTTTTAATTGATTTAAATCCTACTAATCCCTATCACCATGCATGAAAAATAGAACCAAAGGGTAGTCTATAAATTGCTTCGGAGGTAAATTTCATTGAGATGCCACTGGAATGTCTGTAACAAAAAATGAAAATATCTGAAATTCTGAAGATTTATATATTATGTATAATCGATCTAAAACCTTGGACTTCTGGTATCTATAGCTTGAGCAGTATAATCTGGTTTATAATTTTGAAGACGAGCCATATATTGAAGTGTTGTTTTTAAAACAACAAAAACTTATACTAATTTTATGATAGAATTTTCTTCTTCTTTTTTTTTTTTTTTGTTTTATTTTGAAGTGCACTGTTATTGTTTATGCTTTTATAGCCAAGAGAGTTAGAATATTCAAAGTTTACATCACTGAATATTAGAGAAACTTTGGGTTATAGTTTAAGTGAAACTTAACCAACTTCCTCCTAAAATATCATCTATGGATTTATCATTTACTAGCTGTTTTCATGTTTCTTCTTCTGCCTAACAGTATATAGAAGGGAGAGAAAAAAGCCATAAGTAAAGTTTTGCCATAGCTCATTTCTTGCCAGGAGGTTGGAAGTAATTTCGGGATTATCAGCGGTTATAACGGTATTTTCTGTCCTGAAGAACAGAGTATCCTTTTGCAATTCTTTGAAAGTGTCAGAGTAGCTAGTGTTTCTTTTGGGAGGGAAAAGAGAATATCTTGATACATTTTCTTTTCTTCTCAGAGAAGGGCAGAGTGAGTGTAAATTTTAGAACTATATGGCTTTACCAAGCAAGCATTTGAGAATTAGGAGTCCCTAACAGTTCTATATGGATTCCTGGTGGCTTAGTGGTTAAAGCACTGACTGGGCTGCTAACCAAAAGGTCAGCGGTTCTAACCCATCAGCTGCTCAGCAGGAGAAAGATGCACTGGTCTGCTTCTGTAAAGATTACAGCCTTGGAAACCCTATGGGGCAGTCCTGCTCTGTCCTGTTGGGTTGCTATGAGTCAGAATCAACTCTACAGCACACAATAATTCCGCACACCTGGTTGGCAGTTCAGGTCCACCCAGACTCCTCAGAAGAAAGAAAGGCCTGGCAGTCTACTTCCAAAAAATCAGCCACCAAAAACTGTGGTGCATAGTTCTGCTCTGACACATATAGGATAGCCATGAGTCGAAATCAACTAGATGGCAGCTGGTAACAATGTAAGTCATTTGTTTGCAACTTGAATAATAGGTTTTCATAGAAACTTATGATAACCAGCTATCTATGATATAGATACAGGAAGGCACAGGAAGGCCATCTGATTGTTCATACACCCTACCAGTTCTTAAATGTTTTTAATAGCACCCCTGCTGGTTAGATTACCAGACCAGCCAGAAGAGGTTGTATTTAATCCAGTTGTATACCTGGAGACTGTACTAACAGTATCATACACCCTAGCCAGATTTTAAGGAAAGTATCTTTCTCAGAGAATTTATTTGGAGTGCAAACTTGGAGTCTTAGGAGCACGTATATCTTAGCTTCTACAGCGGGTCTAACATTGGGAGCAGGAAGTTCGAGTTTGTTTGTCATGCCACTTGTTAGAATTTTTCCCAGCTTCAAGTTGTCGGCTCCTATGGCCTCAGCCAGAACTGGTTAAGATGAGCAAAGGAGCCGAGCTGGGGTTTTAGAAACTAGACCAGGAGCTAGGCAAGGCCTCTCCATGAATGAAGAGGTAGATTGAAAACTAGGGCTTTTTTTGATCCAGTCATGAAGGAAGGATTAATAGGAATAAGGAAGTTAAAACATGTCCCTGTCACTAATCTGTTTTCTTTCTTTTTTTATTATTTTTATTTTATTGTGCTTTTGGTGAAAGTTTACAGCTCAGGTTTCTCATTCAGAAATTTATACACGTATTATTTTGTGACACTGGTTGTGGTCCCCACAATGTGACGGCACTCTCCCCGTTTCCTCCCCAAAATCCCCATGTCCATTCGTCCAGTTTTCCTGTCCCTGCCTTCTTGTCTTGCTTTTGGGCAGAAGTTGCCCATTTGGTCTCGTATATTTGATTGAACTAAGAAGCACGTTCATCATGTGTGTTATTGTTTATTTTCTAGGCCTGTCTAATCTTTGTCTGAAAAGTGGGCTTCGGGAGTAGCTTCAGTTCTGAGTTAACAGGGTGTCCAGGAGCCATAATCTCGGGGGACCTTCCATTTTCCTCACACCTGTTTTAGCTCTTCCCTCCTTTTGTTTGTTTCTTCCTCGCTTCCTTTTTCTTTCTCACTTTTTCAATTAGGGATTGAAGAGCAGTGATTAGGGAATTTAAACAATGTTCTCTTTTCCTTTTTTCTAAACCTTCCTGCCAGCTTTCCATGTAGGCAATGAGAACACAAGGTGAGATGCTAGGAACCACAAGTAGGGCTGCACAGAAGGATCGAGAAACTTGGAGCAATGGTTCGCAAGCTTTTTGTAAGCAGGCCACCTCCTTGTGGATAAACCAAACATAGACCAGCACTTCCAAAATCATATACAGCTGCAGGGAGCGGACAGGAAGAGAGTGAGATCGAGGTATTTCCTTTGAGACTACCTACTACACCAAGGGGAGTTTATCTTCTATAAATCTTTACCAGCCAAAAAGATTTCAGTGAGCTTTACTTGCTCCAGTACCACAGCAAGCATTTTTTTCATCTTTTTAAATATAAAACTGTGTTATAATAGTAAATGTGCTTTTACAAATCCCCCTTAAATTTGATATTCTGTCTTAACTTTCCCCGCCCCCTTCCAGAGTCACTGCAGTTAATTGCATCAGAAACATCTGCATGAGAACAAGAAAGCTATCCCTATTGTGTACTGAAAAGGAAGGAACATACCTCAATCAGCCACACTTATGTTGGGGATTACTTATTCCCGATGTACTCAAAAGTATGTTTTAAGTAGTCGTTCTTTGTGAAAAGAATATGTTTCTCCTATGATGATTTTTTTAATAAAATTCATTTGTTTCTATCCAGCTGGAGCTCTGCCTCCCCCAGCTGGGATATACTTAAGTCACTTCTGAATATAGCATCAAATAGTATATTCTTTAACACTAGATGGCTAAAGGAGCTTATCCTCAAATTCTCATGGAAAAGCAAGAAGTTTTTCATGACAAACCAGTCGCCATGATACAGTAAAAGAAAAATCTCAAGGATCTCTGTGCTCTTTCCATGGAAAGGTTTAAGGTTTGCAAGAGTCAGTAGCGAAATCTTTCATATTTATATCAGTACCTTTTTTTTAAAGCATTATCAAAAGCTTGTGGTGGAGGTAAGGAAAGTGTTTTTGTTTGATACTAACTTCTAAAGTATCTTGAAGACTAAGCTGAAGTTTCTAATTTGCAAATGCTTTATGATAGCATTTAGATTTTATGATATAATCCTCTTTTATAAGCAGCAATATTTTATGAACTCTATGTACTTTTTAGTACATATTTATAAACTATTTTGTACTAGTGGCTTTTGGATGAAGCCTGCTATTCTATCACGGATTGCTGTGAACATTCTTCATCAGTATGCTTTCTGTATCCTTTCAAGAAACAACAGTGAAAAAAAATCTATGTAGACAGGAATTCTGACCACTTTTCAACGTATTTATGCCAAGGGAAATGCAAAAAGAAACAATTAACTGGGTGTATGTGATTGGTACTGAAACCATTCAAGGTAAAAATCCAAGAGCACTTTTTTGCATTTTGTTCTTTGTGTTCATGAAGGACAGTTTCCCTATAAGGAAAGAAATGCTAACAAGGTGATTGAAAAGATTCTTGATGGCTTTTATTGTTCATGTCAGTTCAACAACTTGATTCTCTTTGAGCTGTTAAGCAGGATCCCATTTTCTCTAATATTGAAGGGTTCTTGGAGCTTCTATTTTTAGGGATAATTGAGAGCTATAAGAAATAATGTTTCTAGGAAGATATAGAATAGGTATTTGGAAAAAGCAAACTAAGGAGACTGGAAAATTGAAAGTATGTTATTTAACACTTACTGTCCCAAACTGGAAACCCTGGTGGCGTAGTGGTTAAGAGCTACGGCTGCTAACCAAAAGGTCGGCAGTTTGAATCCACCAGGCGCTCCTTGGAAACCCTATGGGGCAGTGCTACTGTGTCCTGTAGGGTCGCTATGAGTTGGAATCGACTCAACAGCAACACGCTTGGGGTTTTTTTTTTGGTTGTTGTCCCAAACTAGTTACATGGTACAGAATATCTATATTTTCTTATGCCTTACGATCAAGAGCAATATTCTCTCCCCCTCACTTTCTCTCTCTTTTCTTCCTCCATATTTGGGGATATGTTGGGAAGGGTAGTGTGAACCCTAGAAAATCCTTGAGTAGGATATGACATAATGATGACAGAACTCTAAAGTACTTAATGAGCAGTGGACAGATGGATTAGAATATGGAAAGACTTAATGTGTATGTGTCAGTACTCTGATCTCTTTGCCTATCCAGTGCTTACATTTTTGCTAAGCCCTTTTTCTGTTTCACCCATCTCAGCCTTAACTGAGCAAGTTTTCCAGTTCTTGGTCTTCTCTAATCTGAAAATTCATCCACTCATCATATTACCAGTTGTCTTAGTCATCTAGTGCTGTTGTGACAGAAACACCACAAGTGGATGGCTTCCACAAAGAGAAATTTATTCTCTCACAGTCTAGTAGGCTAGAAGTCCAAATTTAGGGCCGTAGCTCCAGTGGAAGGCTTTCTGTCTTGGGTCTGGAGGAAGGTCCTCATCAATCTCCCCCTGGACTAGGAGCTTTTCCACACAGGAACTCTGGGTCCAAAGGACGTGCTCTGCTCCCAGCACTGCTTTCTTGGTGGAATGAGGTCTCCCACTCTCTGCTTGGTTCCCTTTCCTTTTATCTCTTGTAAGATAAAAGGTAGTGCAGGCCACACCCCAGGGAAACTCCCATTACATTGGAATTAGGGATGTGGCCTGAGCAAGGATGTTATATCCCACCCTAATCCTCTTTAACCACAGGTAGAGATTATGATTTATAACACATAAGAAAATCACAAAATGGAGGACAACTACACAATACTGGGAATCATGGCCTAACCAGGTTGACTCATGTTTTTGGGGGACACAGTTCAATCTATGACACCAGTAACTGCTCTGTTCCTCTTCATCTCTACCTGTGCCATCTGACGTAGCTTGGGTTTCTCCCAGAAAGCAGAGCATGTGATGTGGGCTTTCTTGCTGTGGGTTTTAATTCTGGAAGTCTTCTTTAAAAAGTGATACCAAGATACAGGAGTGAAATGAGTAAACAGAGAAGGAGAGATACCTGGGGCCTGATCTGACTGACACTTGCTGACAGATGAATTAGAAACACTGCAAAATTTTACCCAACGGAACACCAGAAGAAGGAAGAATTTGTACTGGCTGCCATCCTCCGTTGATCAAGAGTTGCCTCCTGAGACTAATGCCCCAGCACATTCAGGCTGTGCATCCATGGGTTTCCGTACAGAAGAGAGTGGACTCAGCAATAAAGTGGGCTGAGAGGATGTGGAGAGGAGCGCAAAAGGCATCCAGAACACCTCTCTGTACAGTTTTGGTTGTGGATTCCTCACTGCCTGTGGCGATCTCCACTTGGAAGATCTGCCTTCAGCACACCCCCAGCATGTCCGTAATTAAACTCGTCATCTTCATCTCTCAGTTCTCTGAACTAAAAGCAAACAATAGTTCAAAATATTGGTTGCTTCAACTTCATTCATATAACCAACATTTATTGAACATATCATCCTTAGAGAAGAATTCAACTTTGAGAAGGATCAGGAGCTTTCCTTTAACTTTTTATGTTGTCCTAGAACTTAAAATAGGCAGCTGGGTAGAACACATGGTTAAGCGCTCCACTACTAGCCAAAAGGTTGGCAGTTCAAACCCACCCAGAGGCACCTTGGAAGACAGGCCTAGCGATCTACTTCCAAAAGGTCACAGCCTTGAAAACCCTATGGAGCAGTTATACTCTGTACACATGGGGTCTCCATGAGTCAGGATCGACACCATAGCAGCTAACAACAACAGAACTTAAAATAGGCACTTGAAAGCCCCTAAGAGTCAGTCCCACAAGGAAAGGGAGACCTAGTCTCCTCCAGCTTTGGCTTGGACAGCCTAACACTAGTCTTTCTCAGTCTGATTTTCTGGTGGACAAGAAGACAAACAAACGGCAGACTACTGGGAGGACCCAAGGACTCTATGAACAGAGATTATACGGATTTATTAAAATGGCAAAATTAAGTTAAACAGGCTTCTGGAGTCTCCCGCTTTTCTGAAATCCCATCTGCCCAACACCAGCACATATTAAAATTTAAAATATTTTGACATTGCAGTTGAAGGTACTTCAAAAAGTTTTACTAAAAATAGAAAATTCATGAGATTCTATGGAACTATTTTAACAGATATTTTTTAAGCTGATACTGAAAGAGAACTTAATATGTAATGTTTGTGCGTTGCGTGGTGTTTAGTCAGGGGAATCAAAAAAACAAACCAAACCTGTTGTAGTCCAGTCGATTACGAATCCTAGTGACTGTAGGACAGAGTAGAACTGCCCTGTAGGTTCCTGAGGCTGTAATCTTTACGGAAGCAGACTACTAACCTTTTGGTTAGCAGCCAGGCACTTAACCATTGCACCACCAGGGCTCCTAGTCAGAGGAATAGAGGCCCCATAACACTTCATGTAGACTAAGCTCCTCATTACAATTTAGTCACCAAATTTTGGCACAGCATTTTCCATAATGCTTTTCTGAATCTTTGCGTACACATGGCATTATCCCTGGTCTCACATCTAGATTTTGTTGTGTATCCTCATCATTTTATTATGAGCTAGTACTGCATAGTCGTTAAGAACATGGACCTTAGAGTCTGTCCTCCTGGGTCTTGGATCTTCCTTATTCTGTTTCTCATGGCTTCAGACTAGTTCCTTAACTTCTCTAGGCCTCACTTTTCACATTTGTAACAGGTTATTAATACGAATCTCTCGGGGTTCTTTAGGATTATAAAGCTCTTAGTGCATTATTGAAAATTAGTAAGCACTCAATAAATGACGTTAAAAATAAAATTACTACAAGGTTAAATTTGTGTATGAACTCACTACCTTTATTTGCAGTTCATGAACTGGGAAGTTTCTGGTCTGGAAGTCAGACGAGCTCGCAAGAGCCAGACAAAGTGGAAGGGTTTTATAGGCACAGAAACACAGGAACAAAGAAACTATACTGGGTAATTTTGGATTGGTTGGCGTTCATTTTCTTTCCTTATTTGGAATTAAAGGAAAATTTTAAACCAGGTTAAGCTGAGCAGGGAAGTCCTAATTGGTTTAGTTTAGGTTTCCTTTCTGGGAAATCTGAGCATTTACAAGAAATAGAAACTTAGTTAAATTTTGTTTTGCTGACTGAGGCTCAGCAAGAGTGTCTCCTTTTGAGGCCTAAGAAGATTTCCTTAACAATGATAACTGTATTAGGATTGTTGTCTCCCTGACTGCGCCAATCAAAGTGATGTCTAGTTGCCAATTTAATCTTCCTAAAGCTCCTGCCACTTCTTGCCTTTCAGCAAACTCAGAAAATTTAGAAACTCCCAGAATGAGATTTATTTTTGGTTTGTCGTTCAAGCCTTCACTCCATACCACTGCCATCTGCCTCCAACCTGTGAAACGTCTTCTCCCCCATGGACCCTTTTCTCCAGCCCCTGACTCCTTGTCTCCCGCTTCTCTGCACCTGTGCATCTCTCAAGGGCCTGTCCACCTAACAAATGTCATAAACAATGTCCCACTTGCTTCCCATAATCCAACTTCTGCAGAGCCCCGGTGGCACAGGGGTTAAGAGATTGGCAGCTAACCAAAAGGTCAGCAGTTCGAATCCATGAGCCACTTCTTGGAAACCCTATGGGGCAAAATTTCTACTCTGTCCTGTAGAGGCGCTAAGAGTTGGAATCAACTCGGTGGCAACAGGTTTGTTTTGTTGGTTTTTTGTTTCGTTTTACAGTTTACTTTTTCATACTTTATTCTTCTATTTTCTGCTCAAAAGCAATGGGCTTTTTGGGGTTTTTTTGCAGCGTATGAGCCAGTTACCATTATCCCCATTCAGTCAGATTAAATGACTTGCCCAAAATCACAAAGCTAGGATGAAAACCTTAAATTAATGAATCTTCTTTTCTCTTTGTAAATCTGTTTTGCTTTCCCTAAAAATTAATGGAGTTGTTCTCACACATAGAACAGCTCTGTTTCAAGCTGCTACTCTGTTACCTGAGGAATATCAGCTCCTGGTTATGTACTCACCTCTAACAAGATAGGAAAGTGAAACCAGAATTTCCCCACCCCTCCTAAAATGCCTAATATTTATACAGTTCTATTTTGTATTTACCTAAGCAAATGTTATCTATAGCCCAGTTACTGTAGTTTGCTTCTATCTTAGTTTTACATATAATTGTCAAAAAGTTCATCCATTCAGCAAATATTTATGGAGCTCAGTGGAAGGCAGGATGTTAGTGCTCACAGTGTAGAATTCTGGAATGATTTTCAAAGCCCAGGGAGGAAATAAAGTTGAGTATAAATGCCAGAAACATTTCTGGGATTGACATAAGGGTATCATTATGTAGTTAAAACATAAGCTGATAAATCTTTAAATTAATGGTAGGAATTTGGCTACTCAGTGCCATTTATAACTCACTAAGAACACGGTTATTATTTAAAAAAAAAAAATCCTTGTACCTAAAAGATATTTTCATTTTGATTTAAATCTCAAGTGTATTTTAGAGGAGATTTACCTACTCATGGCAAGAACAAATACCCTTTTGACTAGTATTTCCTGTTGCTGGTAGATGCTAGGAGTAAAGATTTTAGAATCAGATAATAGTATATAACTTGAAGTTAAAGGCGCAAAGGACCACTAAACAAGGAATATAAATTAAGGCATTGAAGGAAAAATCAGATCTGAAAATTTACGTAGTAGCCACAACTCAATGGCAACTGATTTTAAAAGGATTTTAGTTTAAAAAAAAACTTATAAGCCCCTTAGATGAAAAAGAGTTTGGAAAAGCTTTAGCCCGGTCTTTCAGAGTTTCCTTCAAAATATCCAACAGGCATATCACTCAAAATGATAGTTTAAAAAAAAATCAGCAATTTAAATGAGCTTGTGAGTCTAGAGATTTCCTTTCTAGTTGCAAAATAAGTTCCTTTTGTTTTGCTGGGTTCAGGGTCTTTTCATAATTTTCTCAATAAAAGGACCTTACCAGGTTTCCTGAAGCCAGTACTTAACACTGCATCAGCCAGTTCAGGAATCCTTTTTTTTTTTTTTTTTTAAGGGAATGTCGGATACTTCTAATTCCTATGTTGGTGTCCCAATTTGTTACTTGTTTTTTGTTTGTTTGTTTGCTTGTTTTTAACTACTAATCTATCTACCTTGAAGAGAAGGGAAAGTATTATATAGTCTAGCCACATTTTTTAAATATCATTGATTCTTCTGAATAAATAACTATAGTGATATTCTTCCTAAATTTCACCTTTAGAAAACTATATGTAGCATGAACAGTTTATTCAGATTATAATTTCCCTCAAGTAATAGATCTCAATGCCTCATCAGTTATAGAGACTTACTTACATTCATCTATTTTTAAAAGTCACTTCAAATTTTCCTGCTTCCTGTTAAGCAGTGAGCAGTTTCAATGTGTAGTCACACCCTTCAATCTCAGTGTCTTACACTTTTAATGTGCCTAGAGAGAGAGTGGAAAGCATTTACATTGTCATTATCTAAATGACCTGTTTATAAAGACTCTCTCATTCCCCAAAGCCTCACTCTAGGCATATCAAATTTCTTTAACTTTTTAGTTTTGCCAACCATCTTAAGACTTTATTGAATTAGACCCAGGCTGTTTTTATAAGAAATGGATTCTTCAGTGGCTAGGCTATCAGGGTTTTTTGCTATTGTTAAGACGGATTCCCAACTTAAAAAATCTTTTTCATTTAAATGGAAAATGACAGCACAGAGACCAATCTTCTCATTACTTATCAGTGAAGGACCAAAGCTCTGTAGGACAGATAGAAGTCATCCAGATTGCTTGCTCAAAAAAAGGAGGGAGCTATTAGCGTAGAATTCAGACTTAGGGAAACTGAGGTACAAGACAGAGCTTGAACAGATGATTTTCCCTCCTGAAAATGAGATCCAGATCAAGGGGAAAAGTTATTTTACTAGTCTAGAATTTCTAAATCTACTGTTTCATACGATGGCTACTAGTCACATTTGACTATTTAAATTAATTACAGTTATACAAAATTAAAAATTCATTTCCTCAGTCACACTAGCCACATTTCAAGTGCTCAATAGTCACATGTGGTTGATGTTTACCATATTGCACTACACTGATACAGAACATTTCCATCATCACAGAAGGTTCTACTAGTCAGCGCTGGTTTTAAGAGGAATTAAACCTAAGCTACTCCTTAACCACTTTTTATACTAAAGAATGTTTGAAGAATTAATTTTTTCCAAGGATAGATTATATGAATGACCATCATAGCTTTATCCACTACTAATCTCTCCTTCCTGTCTCTTCTCCCCAAGTATTATTCAGGAGTGTTTACCTCATGAGTTAGAATATACTCTTCCTTCTGTATAGCTTGCCTAATTTCTACAAAGATAGAAATTTTGAAATAGATATTTAGAAGTTGCTAGATAGCAGAACAATTGAAAATTGGGTTCTTGACTACCACCCCAGATTCCCTGTGATTCTGCAGAGTCCACTAATATTACTAGTAATGAGATTTGGTTGACTTTTTCCACCAGGGGCTCCTTGGAAACCCTATGGGGTAGCTCTGCTCTGTCCTATAGGGCCACTATGAGTCGGAATTGACTCGATGGCAGTGGGTTTGGTTTTTTGGTTTGGTAGTAATACAAATTATACAGCATCATTACTGTCAGGAAATATCTTGATTGAACTATTCCCATCATATAAAATGAATAAATGTCCAATTGTAAGAACTAAAACCATAAAACTCTTCGAACAAAACATTGGGGTAATGCTTCAGGACCTCATTTTTAACAGTGGATTCTTAAGGGGTTAAGTCTCTCTTAAGACTATATTTTTATATCTTGTACAAGAACAACCAAGAGAATGTTTTAATCTAGTTACAATACTTACGTTTAGATACTTAGTTTGAAATTTTTCATCTTTTGATAGTTACAGGGTTATCTAGGCCAACATCTAGTACCAATCCATCAGGATCTTGAAAAATTCCTTCTTGATGATGATTACTTGAATTAGTTCCAGGATGGGACAGTGGTTCTCAAGCCTGACTTCTTATCAGAACTACCAACCCAACCCATTGCTGTCGAGTCGATTCCAACTCATAGCGACCCTATAGGACAGAGTAGAACTGCGCCATAGGGTTTCCAAGGAGCAGCTGGTGGATTTAAACTGCCAATCTTTTGGTTAGCAGCCAGTTGCTTAAACCAGTGGATCTTGATGACAAAAAGAAAGTACAGCTGAGTTAAGGATGGTGTACAACGGAAAGTACAGCTTTTTAAGGATGAAAGTATACGACTGAGTTAAAGATGATGTTCAAAGAAAGTATAGCTGTTATGGATAATGAAAAATATAGAAACGGATGGTGGGATTGGTTGTATAACGTGATGTACATATTTAATGTCACTGAATTGTACACATAAAAATGGTTGAATTGGCAAATATTTTGAATATTTTGTTCAATTATATTCACCATGTTGTGCAACCATCCTCACTATCCATTTCCAATTTTTTTCATCGCCCTTAGTAGAAACTCAGTATCCCTTCAAAAATACTCCCCATTTCCCCCTCCCACCCATCCTAGTAACCAGAGGTAAACCTTTGCCTCTATGCATTTGCCTATTCTAGATATTTCATGTAAGTAGGATCATACGATAGTTGACCTTTTGTGTCTGACTTACTTCACTCAGCGTAATATTTTCAGAGTTCATCCATGTCATAGCCTGTATCATAATTTCATTTCTCTTTATAGCAGAATAATATTCCATTGTATATAGGTACATCCTTTGGCTATTGTGAATAATGCTGCAGTGAACGTTGTTATACAAGTATCTGTTGGAATCCCTGCTTTCAGTTCTTTGAGATACATACCTTGGTGTAGAATTGCTGGATCGTATGGTAAATCTATGTTTAACTTTTTGAGAAATTCCAAACTGTTTTCCATATTGGTTGAACCATTTTGTATTCCTACCTGCAATGCACAAGGGTTCCAGTTTCTCCACATCCTCGCCATTATTTGTTGCTTTTCATTTTTCTGATAATAGCCATCCTAGTGTATGTGAAGTAGTATCTCATTGTGGTTATAATTTGCATTTTTCTAATGACTGATGAGTTGAGCATCTTTTCATGTGCTTGCTGGCCATTTGTATATCTTTGGTGAAACGTCTGTTCAGGTCTGTTTTAGTCATCTCGTGCTGCTGTAACAGAAATACCACAAGCAGATGGCTTTAACAAACAGAAGTTTATTCTCCATCAATCTTCCCCTGGATTAGGAGCTTCTCTGCGCAGGAGCCCCAGGTCTACAGGACACACTGCTTCCGGTACTGCTTTCATGGTAGCATGAAGTCCCCCATCTCTGTGCTTGCTTCTCTTTTTTATATCCCAAAAGAAACCAGCTCAAGACACAGTCCAGTCCCATAGATTGAATCCTGCCTTATCAACACAACTACTGCCCCCCCCTCATTAACATCATAGAGGCAGGATTTACAACACATAGGAAGATCACGTCAGATGACAGAATGGTGGACGGTCACACAGTACTGAGAATCATGGCCCAGCCAAATTGATACATACATTTTTGGGGGACACAGTTCAATCTATGACAAGGTCCTTTGTCATTTTTTTATTGGATTGTTTGTCTTTTTGTTGTTGAGTTGTAGGAGTTCTTCATAATTCTGAATATTAAACCCTTATTAGATATATGGTTCCCAGTATTCTCTCCCATTATTTAGGTTGTCTCTTCACGTTGGTGATACAGTACTTTGATGCATACAAGTTTTTAGTTTTGATGAAATCCCATTTGTCCACTTCGTCTTTTGTTGCTCAAGCTTATGGTGTCATATGTAAGAATCCACTGTTAAAAATGAGGTCCTGAAGCATTACCCTGGTGTTTTGTTCAAAGAGTTTTATGGTTTTAGTTCTTACAATTGGTCATTTATTCATTTTATATGATGGGAATTGTTCAATCAAGGTATTTCCTGACAGTAAGGATGCTCTATAATTCATATTACTGCCAAACCAAAAACCCAAACCCACTGCCATCGAGTCAATTCCAACTCATAGCGCCCCTATAAGGCAGAGTAGAACTACCCCATAGGGTTTCCAAGGAGCACCTGGTGGATTCGAACTACCGACCTTTTGATTAGCAGCCGAACTCTCAACCGCTACTATTACTACAGCAGACCTCAAATCTGAGAGCAATGCTAGCTAGGATTAAGTATCAGATTTTTCTAAACACTAGGATTTAGAAATTTCAAACAAAATATGTGTTTTTGTTGTAAACAGAAATACATTGGCTTTACCTAAGTATGTTTCCAATGTTCCACATACATTTTCTTATTTATTGCTAAAGGTAACTATGAAAATAGTGTATTTCCTGAATCATACATTTTCATTTTTATTATTATGAAATAATGGGCCTTTTTTAATAGCTTTATAATTTGGCAATTAACTGAAACCTAAACCTAAATTATCCATTACTTCAAAGAGGGAATTAAAGCAGGAAGCAAAGCATTGAACTCATTTTTATTAAACACCCTACATACAGTAATTAGTCTTTTTCTCACTGTAATACCATGATTTCTTAAAACAAATATGTAGGCTGTTAAACCCACAATTTTAGTGGTTTCTGGGGTTTTCCAGTTCAAACCAGAAGATTTAAATTGTTGGATGTTCCTTTTTTTAAGAACTTGAACTCCAAATCCCAAGAAGTCTAAGTTTTCTGCTTTTGACAGGGTACAGTCTTGCCACTTTTCTGTCGTTCTCTGTTAGTGGAAAATATTTGAGTTTTTCTTCTCTGTTAGGTTTCTGCCTTACGCAGGTTCTGGCTTTCACAGGTTTTTCTATTTACTTTTTTTGAAAGGACAGTTTCTAGAGTGATCTCTGAGATACTCTGCAGCTTGTTCACTTTAAAACGTTAATTTTGCTTTTATATTTTTATTCCTAAGTCAGTTTCTTCTTGCAAAGATTACTTCTCAATGACTTAATATTTGCTAATCTTTGATATGTAAGTTAAACAGAGGCATTTTGAAATCACAACATGGATTCACTTTATATACATGAATATTTCCCTTCACAAATATTCCTCTAAATAAATCAGGTTTGATTACCTCTGCAGTAACCATATTGTCCCTCTTTCCATTTTTGAGTAAATTTTTAATAAATTCCTCAAGCCTAGAGTATGAATGTTAGTTATTAGTCTGTACTGTATTGAAACTCCGCTTAGAGGCATGAGCCGTATCGACAGACAAGCCATTGGACACAGGGCCCCATTCGTTGTGTCAGATTTGCAAGACTTGATGGGCAAGTTCAGTTTGCCCTTGAGTATCCTTTACATTTGAATACTACCTTATCTCCATTATTTCTTAAATATTCATGCTCCCCTTTTTCTCCCTCCATAATTTTTGAGCCAGGTAGTCTTCTGTCTAATTTCCGTGAATTGGTATTGAATAATAGCAACTGGAAATGATAATGCTTCGAAATTAAAACTAAATAATTCTAAAACTGGATAGAGACCTAAGGTACCTGTATCATTTGAAATATGTCAGTGTAGTAAAATGATGAGCCTCAAACAAAAAGCAGCTATACACTAATCTAAGGTCAACATTTGATTAAGAGAAAGTAACGTTCCCTTATAAAACATAGAGAACACTTTGAAATATAAAGAAGTCTTGAATTTTTTTGTCTTAAAGAAAAATTTATATCTGTAGTTGTCTATTTACGTTACTTTTCAACACTGTAAAACTTCATCCTATATGCATATTAATATATTTGTTTCCTTTGTACGTGAGATAATCACCTATATATAAAGGCCTTGGTCCGTTAGTGGAGAACATTGAAGGGAAAAAATAAAACAAGTTTTAGTTTAACATGATGTTTGGCTCCAGATTCCTTAAAATTTAATCAGCCTATGGAACAGGTAAAACTAATCTCTACTTACAGAAATCAGATCAGTAGTTGCTGGGGACAGGGGAAAGAGTAGAGTTTGATAGTAAAGAAACATTAGGGAACTTTCTGGGTAGATGGAAATACTGTCTATCTTGATTGTGGTAGTTACATGAGTATATACTTTTGTCCATAATCTGGGCTGTACATGTACAATGTGTGAATTTATTCCTCAGTGAAGTTAATTTAAAAAAAAAAAAAAAAACTCCTTTGCCATGAGATCAGAAGAACTGGATGGTGCTCGGCTCCCATTACTGAACATTTGATCAGAGATTCCATGGAAGAATCTTATCAAAAGGGAGAAAACACAGAACAGAATTTCAAATTCCAAATTTCCTAGAGCCATGAAGGTTGGATGAACCCCTGAAATTACTGCACTTAGATAATCTCTAAACCTTAAACCAAAAATATGCCCTGAAGTCTTCTTAAAACCAAACGGTAGTTTAGCTGAACTAGTAAAAAAATGTCTGCCTTGAGCATTATGCTCTTTTAAGAACTGTCTATATGGGACCAAAGTGACAACAGCAACTCAAAAGATTAGATAGGAGCTTTAGAGGACAGTGAATTTATGTTAATGGGGGAGGAACAACTCAGAAAAGGAGGATGAGAATGGTTACACAACTCAAGGTAATCAGTGTCACTAAGTAGTACATGTAGAAACTGTTGAATTGGTGTGTTTAGCTGTGTATATTCTCAACAACAACAAAATAAATAAATTTTTTTTTTTAAATCTCCTATGCATAAAAAGTGTGAGTATGTGGATGAAAAAAAGACGATTTAGCCTAAGTAATACTCTTTTCATTGGAGTATTGAAAGGCATGCATGTTTTTCATTGTCTGTTAATTGACTAAAAAGGAAGTTAAACCAGTGACAGGAGGTTTTTAATTGGCAAACAAAACAGAGTTTACTGGCCTGAAACATTGGTAACTAGGCTAAAAATAAGATTGTCAGGCACTAGTTTTCAAGATTCAGTTTTTACTTAACATTATACATTTACTAATCTTAAAATTAATAAACTTTTGTTGTAGAGTAAGCTAAATCAGTAAGGTAACATTTGCTAACTGCAGTAGAAATGCTTGTTTTCTGTTATATGGAGAATGAAAAATTACCTAAACTAAATGTCACAAATTGCCATAATAAACAGACCTGACAGCTTAAGAATGATAAAAATTTTGTTGGCCTTTTACCCTGTATTTTATGATGATTGTCTTTTGAATATTTTAAGTCTTGAATCCAGAGCCTGCTAAAAGAAATATTTTCCTAGAGGCAGTAATTAAGTACAACATAGCTGGAAATGTGAAACATATAGTTTCATCCTCCTTAGCAGCTGGGAAGATATACTGAGTCTTTGGCTGAATACATTTTAGTTTGCATGTTCTTGAAATAATTCTACATACGGTATTATACTGTGAGGAAATCCAAAGTAGAGATTAACTTTGACATATAAATGTCAATCAAGATTAACTTTAAATAAAATGTGATTATCTAAGTAACTATATGTATTTTAATTTTAACAATATATGTAAAATTTAACAATATATATTTTAATTTTAATATTTGTAAGGAATTAAATTTTTTTCTGATTAATCATATAAAGAACTAAATAGCGTTTTAAGCTTTATTACTGAAAAAGTAATTGATTAAATGATTTTTTTTTCTGTTTTTAATTTTGTAGGTATTGTCTCCCTTTAATTTATCCTTTGAATCATGTAGTTTTATATTCTAGTATATATTGGAAAATTCATTAATTAACTAATTTATAAAATAAGACCTAGTTACAGCAATGTTGCAATTAGTAAGCCTTTTCATGACTTTGGAAGCATTTTACAGCATATAATACTTGTTTGAAATGGTTTATATAAATAAAATCTGTACAGCCTTGGAGTAAAATGTAAACAGCTGCACTATTAGAAAGATATTAAAGTAGAGGCTATATTTACAGTGTCGTCTTTCAAATCTAGCTGTGCTGTAAACTGATGTTTGCTGTATGCTCCTCCTGATTTGAAATAGATGAAAGAAAATGAACCTGTCAACACCATGGTTCACACAATGATTGAGAACTCGGCGCTAAGACCCCAACTGTACCAGCAAGTAAGGTCTTGGACAGTGAATGGTACTGCTTTACCATCCGCAGAATCCCTCAGTGACAGTTTTGGTTTATCCTCAGATTTCCTCATAACATTAGTGTTGTTCTTATTTTATTTTTTGTTTATGTCGATTTGGAAAACCACAATTCATCCATGCTTTTCAAGATGCTGCAGTATTCTTAGCATGGCTTCGCTGAACATTTTGCCGTTGAATATTAAATGTGCCATTTTCCTCAAGTTTTTGTGCAGAGTATTTGATTGATACGTACTTGGAGGTCTGCAGTACATTTGCAAAATTTCTAATAAATCGCTGTTTATTTTTATCAATCCTAAGCATTATAACTGTGATTTTTAGGGGGAAAAACTTTTTAAATTTTTTTCCTTTCAGGGGTAGCACCCCACTCCCCAGTGATTTAGGAATAGATTATATTTTTATGAGAGTAGTTTACGTCTAGTTTTGGGTCTCTTGGTGAATGAGATCAAAATAATTTTCAAAAGAGAATGCTGTGGAATGGTAAAACCCACAGATAGACATTTCTTAACATCCTGGGGGTCTCTTTTCCCTGTATTCTTACCATTCTTCTGGTCATCGTAATAGTCGTATCTTACCCCGTTGTTTTGCCTAACTCAAAATATGTGTCAGGAAGTTGGCTTGGCCTTAATTTAGGAAACTCGGTCATCTGCAGATCTGCAAAAGAAGTCATACACATTTCTATTCAAATTTTTTGTAATTCATGGTCTTAATGTTCCTAGCTGTGTGTTTTGCAACATCAGCTTCTTCCACTTCAACACCCTTAAATTATTCTGGCCTATGATCTGTTACAATATTTTAAAATCATGCAGAAGAAAGTTAAGTAGCATGAAAAATGAATATATATTTTGATTAACGCATGTAAAAGCACCTGGTGAAAAGAATCACCTTGAGCTCACACTGGCAGTAGAGGCCTCTAGTTTGGTTCAGTAGCTTTGGGGTCTGCATCACGGGGCCATATAACTGGGAAATTAATACAGTTGGTGGGAGGATGACTCTTATTTCTGAGCACAATTTTCAACATATTCAAAGTATGTTATATAATTGGATATAGTCTTCAATTTGCAATAAAGTGATAGTCAAATTATTAAATAATTAAACAGCTTTACTTTTCAAAAGAAAATAGTATCTTTCAGTTCTTACAAAGTCACCAGACTATAGAACCTTGCCACTCCATCCAAAGTGCCACACTGATAACCTTTACACCCATTCTGGAATTGATACCTTTATCAGTGTTTGAAGCTGTCAGTTTATCACTTCGTATAATGCTAATTAACTAATTAACATTTTGCTATAATAGATTATATTTTCATTTTTTACATTTCGCATATTTTCAGTAACAGTGATAGCTTGGATGTTTGGTTTGGTTTTTCCTTTTTAATTTGATCAGCATTGAGGGTTGATGATGGGTAAAACAACTGATGACTTCAATTACTCAGTTATAGTGAAAGTTCCAAGTGAAGTTTTTCAAATAATGTGGTATGTCTGAAACTGGTCCTATATGACATCACTGACCTTGAGTACTGAAAGAGCAATAAAGATATTTATATAAATATATTTGTTCATACTAATACTTGATTAAAAAAAAGAAAAAGCTAATATTGCACAGAACAGGAAGATCTGAATGTCCAGTGTCAGCAGCCACACCTGGACATGATCGGGCAACCATTTACCAGGAAATCAATGTTGACTCTTAATTTAATGCTGTCCAGGCTAGGACGTCTTCAGGCTATCTTTTTTTTTTTTTTTAAATCAGCCACTAGTAATGGACTTAGTCATTAAGATATCTTTAATGGGTAAGTGTGATGGTCAGACACATTTCCTAAGCCCTGTTTATAAATTTACACAAATTAAAATTGGATCCTGATTTTTCTCCAGGCTTTCTTTATCATGTTCTATCCAAAGAAAATCTGTAGGAAAGCTTATATTGTACACTGTTCAGGCTTGCTTTTCTGATGTTGCATTACAATGCTTTGATAATAGGTCCCTGATATTTAACTGGAAATACAGTGGCAATACAGTATTTTTACGGCCTGTCTCATTCTGAATCATAGCTACATTTCCACAGCCACTCAGTTGTTCCCTCAGGAGGACCTTTATGTTTGTATTTTCTTCTTAGAAGGAGGAGAATACCTAAGAAATTACCTAGACAGTAATTTCTTAAATTGACCAAATAAAAAGGGCCTAAAACCGAATCAAAACAAATGCTGAATAAGTGAGCTTCAAGTTGAAAAATATCCGCTGCGTTTGTTAATCTTTCTACTGCCTTTCAGAGTTTTATTTTTGTACCATAGTTTTTATTTTCTCTCATGATTAATATCAGTGAGTATTATGAATAATTATTCTAAAAGGTACAGTCATGTGATCTTTTTTCTTTTTTAGCAAATACCTATAGTCATATGAGTATTTTGTAGCCCTCACAGGATATAGTGCCCGATTTTATCAAATTTAAAAATATTTCTCTGAAAATTATTTTAGGAGTTTATATGTATATATCCATATGCTTTTTAAAAATATATAGTTCACATAATTAAAAGGCATATTGTAGAAAGCTGGATTTTAATTAACAGTAAGGAATTTTATTTTGACTTAATGACAGGCTGGTTTTTAAGAAGACTTTAGATACCTTATTACAAAAAGATTCTGACTTTCTCATAAAATATAGCATAACATGACCTTCTATAGTCAGCAAAATCTGTTACAGACTCCTCAAATTCAAGCTTATAATTACTATACTGCTTAAGCTTACATAATTACAACACAGCCCATTTCTTCCTGTGCTTTTTTAACCTTGCCGAGGTACTTAAAATGGCTACAGAATTCAAACCCAAAACTCCTGTTTTTTTAAAGATGAATGTGAAAAATGATAAAAACCAATACTGTGAGCATTGTATATGCAAATTTGAATATTCATGAAGCTGGGGTTTTTTTATTAATAGGATCTTCATATTGAGAACTAAATAACAAACTTTTCCAGCCGTATTGGACAAAATTTTCTTTTTTAAAGCACTGGTGATCATTATCAGTAATGTAAAACAGGACATGCTTAAAAATTAATTTTTAAGGACTAATCTTGTTTTCTTCTGGCTCCTAAAAGGAGTGTGTAGGAGAAGATTGATTGGTTTAAGATTTCATTAGCTGAAATCTAATAATGACTGTCTTTATTGAATAATTCAGTGAAAGATTTAAATAAAATTTTCAATGGAACTAAAAATATAGGTACAACAAAAATAAATCTGATTTATATAGGTAGTATATTTATATGGCTATAAGAATCTATCACTCCAAACTTACAGCTGCACGTTACACGTTTTATTTTTATAACGTGCCAAATGATGTAAAAATGAATATGCAATAAAAGATTCTCTAAATAAAAATCGTATACCAATATTCTGAATATTTACTACAAATGATTAGGTTTCCATTTTAAATGCTAGTCTTTTTACAGTTGATCCTGGAATATAGCATAGTGTTCATATATTAATCTACATGTGGCACCGTTTACTAGTTATCTCAAATTATAAAACTTCTCTCACATTTCAAGGTTTAGTAAAGCTGTTTTGCATTTAACTTTAAATGTTAAACAAAGTATATTTGGATATCTTAGTAGCTTAAGTTTTGTTTTTAAATTCTTATGAGAAAAATGTAATTTTTGCAGTTGTTTTCAATATGGATCTAAGCATTTTAAAACTTACTTCTCATTACTGCTTTTCAGATAGGCGTATAAACTCTCTTCTTGGATCTAGGTGCTTTAATTAAGAGTGATAATTGATACTTCTCAGAACATGTTGGCTGATCTTTATTTAAAATAGTGCACAAGTATTCTGGCTTTGGTTATTAAATTCATTTTTCATGTAATGTTCATTTCTATGAAAATTCTATGGTTTAATAATCACTGTGCATACTCTTAAATTGCCACAAGACTCATTTGCATGAGATATGTGAAAGTAATGTCTTGAATTGAAACACATAATCTTTCCAGCATTTTATTGTATGTTTGGAATGCTTATATCTTTAACCTTCTCCTGACCCTTACATTTCTAGATCCATTCAAAGTTACCTGCCTTTTAAATTATGCCTTTTTTAAAAGATGTATGTAACTGTCAAGCAGTTTTTTACAGAGAGGGCGTGTATAGTTGTAATTAACACGTTCTTACACACTTATAAATGTATTATATGATACTTAACTTTTTCCAAACTAGAATATACTTGGGACACATTACTTCCATCTCCACCTCAAGAAAAAAGTGTGCCACTTAGAAAACATGCAGTGTACCCCAATTAAATTTTTCCTACTATGTTTTTGTTACTGTTTAGAAGTCAATGTAGAGTCAAAAGACAAGAGAGATAGTGAAATGTTGCCTGCAGAGGCTATGGTGTGATCTTTGGTATAACTGAATTGGATGGCTATTGAAATCTTGGTAAGCACAATCAGAAATGAGGATTTGTTTGACCAAAAGACATTTGGAAGAAGCTAACGAAGGGATGTTTGTAGATAACAGTTCCTTAAAATATAAAAAAAGTGTCAGCCAACACATATAAACTTAACTATGCAATTTGACCATCCATAGTTCGTAATGTAGGCTTTCAGTTTTATGAGGTTTTGAATGATTTTCCTCTTTTCAATTAAACCCATCCTTTTCCTCCATTATCTTTTAGTTCTTAAGACAGAAGAACAAGATAAGTTTATATTGTGTATGTATGTTTATATATTGTGTATATGTATACAATATGTTATAGTTTTTGTTAATAAAATTGTACTAAGATGTGTTGGCATCTGAGTGTATATAGACACAGTTTGTGATTATGTGTATACCCTAAAGGATGGTTTTAACTGTTGAAATATGTTTGGTTTGAATATTTTATTCTGGTTGCTATGATTGTATTTGTCAGTTTTCATTAAAATAACATGTCTTAAAAATGAAAAATGTAAGGTGCCCTATAATTTTGTTTGACCAGCTTATTATTTTGTTTGAAAAGCTTAAGTTAACATCATTCTTATGTATCTTACATATTGTATCAAGTTATTTTCTGCTTTTGTAATGATCTGTGTTTTGAATTAAGCTTTTGAAAGTTTAAAAATCATTAAAATCCTATTTTTGTTACAATGTTATATATTTTAACGTAAGTCTAAAATATTACACATTGACTAAATAAATATATTTGTAAAATATGATTTTTAAAGTTACTATATGACATCTTTCCTTGTAGCTGTCGCAAGACGAATGTAGAGGTACATTATACAAATACAGACCTGAACAAGTGGATATCGATGTAAGTATTAGGGTGTATATACATATATGTTGCCAGTACTCTGTCATATTCCCTACCAAGGCATCAGAAATAAGCATGACGAAAAGCTCTTCCTCCCTTGGCCTCCAAAATGACATTAAATAAATTAGCATTTTTCTTCTTAGATTAAATGCCTCCCACCTCCACCACCTCCCTCCACCATCATTAGCAGTTGAACATATTAAGGATGATCAGCGGTAGAATTCTCACCTTCCGTGCAGGAGACTCAGGTTTGATTCCCAGCTAGTGCACTTCATGCTAAGCCACCACCTATCTGTAAGTGGAGACTTGCATGTTGCTATGATGCTGAACAGGTTTTAGCGAAGTTTCCAGACTAAGATGGACTAGGAAAAAAGGTCTTGCAATCTACTTCTGAAAATCAGCCAGTGAAAACCCTGATCGTCAGTATTGTGCAGGAGTGGGCAACATATTGTTCCATTCTGTGTAGGGTCACCTTGAGTCAGGGGGCTGATCCCATGGCAGCTAATAACAACAGTGAAAGACTATTTCTGATAAAACATTGTGGAGGACTAGGGACAAAGAAAAATTATTATCTGTGTTTTCTAGAGAAAGTATCACCCCTTAGGAATTTTATTATTGCTTCCCTTTTGAATTAAATTTAGTCTTTTTTTTAAATCATGTTTTAAATCACTGATCTGCCATGCATTCTTTATTTATATCTCGTTCTTCCTCATTTCTCCTGGATTTATTCCATTGAGTTGTTCCTCCTTGTTATTTGAACATCTTTTTTTTTTTTTATATAGCTTGAATTTTTTTGTCTGACAACAATATGGTAGTTATTTTAATAGATAAATGGCAAAGAAGATAAAGTTTCAGATTTCTTACTTACATGTAATTGTGCTGTAAAGTAAGAAGTTTGGGACATATTTCCAGTTTTTTCAGTGTTTTTATTTTGAGACACTACAACATCTATATTATAAGACATCTAAACTTTTTTTTTAAATTAGCTTCCCAACTCTGGACTTTCTGGAGCCATGGAGGGTAGATAAACCCCTGAAACTATTACCCTGAGATAATCTTTAAACCTTAAACCAAAAATATCCCCTAAAGTCTTCTTAAAACTGAACAGTAGTTTAGCTTATCTAGTAAAAAATAGAAGGTCTGCCTTGAGCATTATGCTCTTTTAAGAACTATCTATATGAGGTCAAATTGACAACAGCAACTCAAAAGATTAGATAGGAACCTTAGAGGGCAGTGAGTTGATGTTAATGAGGAAGGAACAATTTAGTAAAGGAAGGTGAGAATGCTTGCACAACTTGAAGAATGTCATCAATGTCACTAAATTGTACGCGTAGAAACTGTTGAATTGGTGAGTTTTGCTGTGTATATTCTCAACAGCAACAACAAAATAAATAAAATTTAGGAAAAAATACTGGCCTTCTCAAGTTTCTATTCCCATTTTAATGTGAAAATTAATGAGAAAGAAGAACTGGTTCTTTGTAATCTTCAAATTTTGTTAGAGTTACTAGAGTAACTTCTTGTATTTCAAATTTTAAAAAATTAGGGTAGTACTAAGAAGTCAAAACATTGAGACGCTGAAAGTGACTCTTCATTAGCAATATTTTTATGTGTATCGCAGTTAGAAGCAGTCTTTTGTTTTTTTCTAAGAACATAAGAGCTTAATTTTAAAATACATAGACTTTAGTTGTTTGCGTTAAGGACTGCATATAATACTTAACCTCAGCAGCAAATTGTAGGGGGAAAAAATCCTTAACCACATTAAAATAATGAGATCGAGTCATATGAAAGTGTCTAATTACTAAGGATGTTTTTCATTAGGTAGGTTTAATAATATGGTTGAAATACTTTTTTACTTTACTCTGCATGCCTCTTGAAGCATTCTATCTTTATAAGCTATATTTTCATTTTTATTGTACAAGTTGAAGTAAAGATTGACCTAATTAGGTGTTCTGTGACTATTTTAAATGTGTTTTCTTGTCATATAGTGACTACCTATCTCCAATTACAGGGAAAAGAAAAAATTGCTAACAAAAGACATCTTCTTTTATAACCCAGGCCAAGTTAAGCCGATTATGTGAACAAGATAAAGTGGTACATGCTCTGGAAGAGAAACTTCAGCAGCTCCACAAGGAGAAAGTAGGACAATTATGTTTATTATCCATAATTGATGTTACTTTATATGATTATTACCCGGACACTGATGAGTAATGTCAAAAGAATTAATTCAATGATGCAGAACATTAAATGCAATTCTTTTTTATTATAATAGTACACGCTTGAGCAAGCTTTGCTATCAGCCAGCCAAGAGATAGAAATGAATGCAGATAACCCAACAGCCATTCAGACTGTGGTGTTACAGAGGGATGATTTACAGAATGGACTGCTTAGTACATGTCGAGAACTGTCTCGAGCTACTGCTGTAAGTAACAAATTTTTTTCCCAGTAAAAGTTGCTGACATATCATGCAGTTCTTTTTTCTTTTTTTCTATTTAATTTTACTTTTTAAGATTACTCTTTATTATAAGAGAAAATATTAATTTGTTGTTAGCATTTTTTATCTAAACTCATTAAAAACCTGTTGCTGTCAATTCTGACTCAGAGCAACCGTATAGGACAGAGTACAACTGCCCCATAGGGTTTCCAAGGCTGTAATCTTTATGGAAGCAAATTGCCACATCTTTCTCCTGCAGAGCAGCTGGTGGGTTCGAACCACTGACCTTTCAGTTAGCAGCCAAGCTCTTAACCACTGTGCCACCAGAGCTTTTTATGTTTATCTAAGGAAGATTAAAATAAAGAGTAACCTTTATTTTTCTAATTAATAGGCATTTTTTTCTTTGTGAAATACATGTTTTACAGGGAAGATAAGTACTCCTATTTTTTATGTACTATGCAATATGCAGATGACACTACCTTGCTTGCTGAAAGCAAATGGGACTTGAAGCGCTTAGTGAGGAAGGAGATCAAAGCCTACAGCCTTCAGTATGAATCACACCTCCACATAAAACAGAAACCCTCACAACTGGACCAATAAGCAACATCATGATAAACGGAGAAAAGATTGAAGTTGTCAAGGGTTTCATTTTACTTGAGTCCACAGTCAACACCCATGGAAGCAGTAGTCAAGAAATCAAATGATAGGCCCCCAGACTCTCTTGTTAGTCCAGAATGAAAACCATTCCCAAAGCCCACTCTTCAGACATAGACTGGACTATAAGACATAAAATGATACTTGTGAAGAGAGTGCTTCTTAGCTTAAGTAGATACATGAGACTAAATGGGCAGCTCCTGTCTCCAGGCGAGATGAGAAAGCAAAAAGGGACAGGAGATGGTGGAATGGACTTGGGAAATCTGGAGTGGAAAGGAGGAATGTGCTGTCACATTGTAGGGAGAGCAGCTAGGGTCACATAACAATGTGTGTATAAATTTTTGTATGAGAAGCTAACTTGAACTGTAAACTTAAAGCACAATTAAAAAAAAAAAAAGAAATCAAGTGACCTATTGCATTGGGCAAATCTGCTGCAAAAGACCTCTTTACACTGTTAAAAAGCAAAGATGTCACTTGAGGACTAAGGTATGCCTGATTCAAGCCATGGTATTTTCAATTGCCTCATACACATGTAAAAGCTGGATGATGAATACGGAAGACCGAAGAAGAATTGATGTGTTTGAATTATGGTATTGACAAAGAATATTGACTACACCATGGACTGCCAGAAAAACGAACAAAATGTCTTGGAAGAAGTACAGCCAGAATGTTCCTTAGCAGCGAGGATGGCAAGACTTCATCTCACATACTTTGGACGTGTTAACAGGAGGGACCAGTTCCTGGAGAAGGACATCATGCTTGGTAAAGTATTAGGTCAGTGAAAAAGAGGAAGACCCTTGATGAAATGGATTGACACAGCAGCTGCAATGATGGACTCAAACATAGACAGCAACAACTGTGAAGATGGCTCAGGACCGGGAAGTGTTTTGTTTGGTTTACACAGGGTTGTTGTGAATTGGAACCGATTTCATAGCACCTAACAACAACATGCAAATGAAGAATCCCTAAAACGAATATGCAACGTTTATTTCATTAAGAAAATTAATATTTTGTGGATTTGGGGGAATTTAGAATGATTTTTGGAAGGTAGTAATTGGACTTATTTAACCAACCATTTCAATAAAAGGCACCTGGGAAAAGCTTTTAAGGAGCTGTAAACATTACCATTTCATAGGTGCATTGTGATCTAAGTATAGATTATAGGTTTAAGAAGAAATTAGTAGAACCTTTTAACCTATAGTCGTGTGACTTTATAGAGTCTCTTGGGATTATCAAATCTAAAAGTCTTACTTAGAGTTTATAAATTGAGTGTTTTATGAGTTTAAACAGTCTGCTTTAGATCCTATGATGTGGTCATCTGTAAACACAGTAAGAGCACCTGCCCAAGCAGCCCTTTGAAAGAGAAATTCTAGCAAAATGTACCCTGTTACAGAAGAAAGCTGCCAACACACCCTTGTCTGTACCTTTAAGGAGTTGTGAGGGAGCAGCTACCTTTTAAGAAAGCCTGCAGACAGTACAGCTTAACTAAGAGGGGTCTTTCCAAGCTAGCACAATACCAGAATCTCAGCACGGCTTTGATTCTAAACACTTAACATTCCAAACGTGAGCTGTTTTTTAAAGGTTTTATAGAAATCAAAATCTAGTTGTTTTCTGTTCTTAAATGCCTGATATTTATATTCTGATTTAAAAAATACTGTTATTTCTCTCCCTCTTTTGAGTCTCTTAATCATACTGTGGTGTTTATATACTTAAAAGAAGAAAAACTATTTAATATCCTTTAGATTGTGAGCTCCTTGAAATCAGACACCATGTCTCATTCACCTTTGTAGCTCTAGCATTCAGCACTATAGTGATGCTTGTTAAAAATTTGATGAATAATTGAGATAAATGACTTGCCCATGGTTACAAAGCTAATAAATGCTATGTCTAGAACTCAAATCCAGGTCTTCATCTTCTAACCATAACACATGCACCTATGTGGATTTTTATAGTAAAGTTATAAAGAAAGTATATGCACCTAAAATGTCTAATAATACAACGAAGCAGTCTCTGGGCTAATCAGTGTTGGTAGGATTTGTGTAAGAAGAAAGGAGAAGTTAAAGATGGTTCATACAGGACAAAATACCTTGAGCCATAGCACCAAGATGAGAATATGAGAGACATGTCTGGAGAAGAAGGAACTAGAGCTGACTAACTGGAATAGATGATTCCTTTCAGAGGGTAGGAAATATGAGATTAGAAAAGGAAAATGGACTAAGCTGTCAATGCCAAACTATTGAAAAAAAGCTTAATGTCCGTTTGGCAACCAGAGTCGAATCAAAATGGTGAGCTCTGCTGACATTTAGTTGGAAACCATTTAATGATTTGGTGCCCATTCTTGGAATTTCATTTTCAGGAAATCCTAGGGATGTACAGTGTTCACTTGTACCCAAATGTTATTCCTTCTCTTACCAATTGGGTTTAGTAACTTAAATCTCATCAGTAGGCTTAGAATCATCTGTCCCATCCAGCCCTGACAGGAAGTTTGTAAAAATGTCTTAACAGAAATAAATCTTGTTTTGAGTATTACTTTTTCTGGTTGTTGTCCTATATAATCACTGTTTTCTCTTTCATTGCCTTCAGGGTGAATCAATGGTTATTTCAGACTCACTGAACATGTTCTTGTAAGACATATCATACTACATAGAATACAAACTGTTATTTGTACCTTTATGTAAACTTACTTATATTTGTAGCCTAAGGCTACAAATGTTAGTATACACATATGGGCATATGGCTGGCACTCACTGAATGTTGACTAGATTGAAATTTGAATTAGATTTATGCTGGCAGAATCTCACCGGGTTTCTTCTGTGCATTCACAGTTCAGGGAATTGGTTCAAATCCAAGACCTGCGCCTAAGAGGTATAACATTAGGGCCTCTATAGATCAAAGCTTCGATTCTGAGAAAGTCTTCTAAACTGTTAGGTCACCAAGGTACCTAAAACTAGGCAAACCAGTAAAGCAGTCCACCTGTTATTTAATGATTGATGCTACATCTCTTCTCATTAAGCCCCACCCATCACACATGCTTCAAGCACATAGTGCCTTTGTGTTCTCTCCTGGCCACTATTTCTTTTTATCTAAGCCTGATCAGAAGGCAAGATTGGCATGTAGGTTATACTTTCAGTGTGTTGCTGTCTTAGTTTGAGTTCCCTTCAGGAAGTAGAGCCTGAGCTGAGGAACTGGGTTCAGACAGTTTATTTGGGAGATGATTCCAGGAAGCGGAAGAGAGAGTGTGGGGAGAATGAGACGGGAAAGGGAAAAGTCATTCAACATTATGAGGCTCATCCATGTGCTTACAGATTGCAAGAGTTCATTTATTCTCGTAGCTGGATGGCATGAAATTCTCCAATTTTCAGTGTCTGTGATTTTAAGATACTTACATATTTGAAAGTTATTACCCCTTTTAATTGCGTGTGTGTGTGTGTGTATCATCTTGACAAAGTAAGGTCATATTTTAAGATTTTTACATTGTGCTTGTATAATCTATGAAATTGTTTGGGAGGAAACTGATGTTATGCCAGTGCTGCCCCTTGTCTTGATATAGTTGTCATCCCCTGTTCACTTGTGTTTCTGCCCAATCATAATCATGTTTGAGGACCTAGGGTAAAGGCAGCAAACCAGGGAGGCACAGCAGGATTCTGAGACTTGGCAGATGGTGAGATTAATTGTAAAACCTGCTTAGGAGACATCCTCCCCAAATTCTAAAAGCAATTGTTCTAAAGAGCCAAAATTTTTAACTCATTTAAATTTTTAAAAGTGATTATAAGCAATTGCAGAAAATGAAAGGAGCCCTGGTGGCACAGTGGTTAAAGCACTCAGCTGCTAACCAAAGGGTCAGCAGTTCAAACCCACCAGCCACTCCACAAGAGAAAGCTGTGGCAGTCTGCCTCTGTAAAAATTTATAGCCTTGGAAGAGGACAAAGACTATATGAGACTACTGTTATAAAAACTCTTGAAAGGGTTTACACACAGAAAAAAACAATCTTTGTTGGTTATGAGGGAGAGGGAGGGAAAAACACTCACTAGACAATAGATAAGTGGTAACTTTGGTGAAGGGTAAGACAGCACACAACACTGGGGAAGTCAGCACAACTTGATGAAGGCAAGGTCATGGAAGCTTCATAGACACATCCAAACTCCCTGAGGAACCGAATCATTGGGCTGAGGGCTGGGAACCATGGTCTTGGGGAACATCTAGCTCAACTGGTATAACATAGTTTATTAAAAAAAAAAGTTCTACGTCCTACTTTAGTGAGTAATATCTGGAGTCTTAAAAGCTTGTGAGTGGCCATGTAAGATACTCCACTGGTCTCACCCCATCTGGAGCAAGGGAGAATGAAGGAAACCGAAGACACAAGGGAAAGATGAGTCCAAAGGACTAACGGACCACAACTACCACAGCCTCCACCAGACTGAGTCCAGCACGACTGATGGTACCCAGCTACCACCACCATCAGCTGCTCTGACAGAGATCACAATAGAGGATCCCAGACAAAGCTGGAGAAAAACGTAGAAAAAATTCAAACTCACAAAAAAGGCCAGACTTACTGATCTGACAGAGACTGGAGAAACCCCAAGAGTATGGCCTCCAGACACCCCTTTAACTCAGTACTTGAAGTCATTCCTGAGGTTCACCCTTCAGCCAAAGATTAGACAGGCCCATATAACAAACAATAATACATGTAGCTCAACCATGTGAAGACTAAATGGGCACACAAGCCCAGGGACAAGGACAATAAGGCAGGAGGGGACAGGAAAGCTGGATAAACGGAAATGGGGAAACTAAGGTTGAGAAGGGGGAGAGGGTTGACATGTCGCAGGGTTGGCAACCAGTGTTACAAAACAATATGTGTGTTAATTGTTTAATGAGTGTCTTAGTCATCTAGTGCTGCTATAACAGAAATACCACAAGTGAATGGCTTTAACAAAGAGAAATTTATTTCCTCACAGTAAAGTAGGCTAAAAGTCCCAATTCAGGGCGTCAGCTCCAGGGGAAGGCTTTCTCTCTCTCTGTCAACTTGCTCATCAATTTTCCCCTGACTAGGAGCTTCTATGTGCAGGGACCCTGGGTCCAAAGGATGCACTCTGCTCCTGGCACTCCTTCTTTGGTGGTGTGAGGTCCCCTAACTCTCTGCTTGCTTCCCTCTCTTTTTATCTCTTGTAAGATAAAGGGTGGTGCAGGCCGCACCCCAGGGAAACGCCCTTTACATTGGATCAGGGATGTGACCTTAGTAAGGGTGCTACAATCCCACCCTAATCCTCTCTAACATAAAATTACAATCACAAAATGGAGGACAGCCACACAATACTGGGAATCATGGCCTAGCCAAATTGTTACACACATTTTGGGCGGGACATAATTCAATCCATGACAATGAGAAACTAATTTGCTCTGTAAACCATCTAAAGCATAATAATAAAAAAAAAAAAATTACAGCCTTGGAAACCCTATGGGACAGTTCTGCTTTTTACTGTAGGGTCACTATGAGTCAGAATCAAGTGGACGGCAATGGGTTTGGGTTTGTTTTTGTTTTTTGTTTTTTTGGTTTTGCAGAATGTAAAAAATAACTCTCTGAAAGAACCTTTAGGAACTTGAGATAACCTGTATTGCTTCCTTTTCAGCATCTCTTCATACTAATCCCTTTTTTCCTTATCCAAGATTATTGCTCTTGTTAAACTGACATTTATCTGGGGGAGTCGGTGGTTCAGTGGTAGAATTCTCACCTTCCACTCAGGAGACCTGTATTTGATTCCTGGCCAGTGCACCTCACGCACAGCTACCACCCACTGTCAGTGGAGGCTTGCATGTTGCTATGATACTTGACAGGTTTCAGCAGAGCTTCTAGAGTAAGAGAGAGTGGGAAGAAAGGCCTGGCAATCTACTTCTGAAAAATCAGCCAATGAAAACCCTATAGATCACAATGATCAGCTCCACAGTCATCATGTCAATGGTGCAGGACTGGTCAGTGTTTCGTTCTGAGCAGTTCAAGGCAGAAAACCCCTAGTTATGGGAAGGTTCTGAGTTACTGATTCATCTAACATGAGCATTCAGTAAATACTTGTTGACTGCTTTTAAAGTGCCAATGCCACACTGGATTCTGGTTATTTAGTAGTGATCAAATACAATGTCTGCCCTCAGTCGGTTTATTAATGCTACCCTTACACTACTCTGAAACATCTGCAGAGTAACTGTAACCCCATAGAAGAGTAATTACACTCCCATGGGATAGCAGCCCTGAAATGGGATGATGTAAAGATGTGTTTTTAAGCACCTATAAAATCATTCTATACTCAATAGATTGCAGGCTGTTAAAGACCAAGTATCAAAAATTTCTCTGTTATTTAGAGTTTTTTTGTTTTTGTTTTTGTTTTTTTTTTCAGAGAGGAAAAGTTCAGATGGTTAGTATATTGAGTCTCTGTGAGTAGGATTTATTGAATTGCTTATATAGTTAACTGAATTAGTTTGTTTCATTGCATTACCATAAATTTATCCTAAATAAAGTCATGCCAAGTTTCTGGTGTCTTATTGAAAATCCAACATGCTAAAATATAAAGGATTTGATATATTTGTTGATGGAGAAATTTTAATCAGTATAGATAAGAAAATGCTTTACTTATACCCCTTATGCATTTTAGGAGATTACCTTTGAGAAACTTTACCTTATTGTCATGAATAAAGTATTTCTTCAAAGTAATACTCTTTAGACAGTAGAATCAATATAAATATTTTGATATCATGAACGAAT
>NW_004444225.1:1353464-1373318 GCF_000243295.1 Trichechus manatus latirostris
GCCTCCACCAGACTGAGTCCAGCACAACTAGATGGTGCCCAGCTACCACCACTGACTGCTCTGACAGGGATCACAATAGAGGGTCCCGAACAGAGCTGGAGAAAAATGTAGAAAAAATTCTAACTTACAAAAAAAAGACCAGATTTACTGACCTGACAAACTGGAGAAACCCCAAGAGTATGGCCCCCAGACACCCTTTTAGCTCGGTAATGAAGTCACTCCTGAGGTTCACCGTTCAGCCAAAGATTAGACAGCGCCATAAAACAAAATGAGACTAATGGGGCACAACAGTCCAGGGACAAGGACTAGAAGGCAGGAGGGTGCAGGAGGGCTGGTAATAGGGAACCCAAGGTGGACAAGGGACAGTGTTGACATGTCATGGGGTTGTTAACCATTGCCGTGAAACAATATGTGTACTAACTATTTAACGAGAAACTATTTGTTCTGTAAAGCTTCATCTAAAGTACAATAAAAAAAATAAAAATACCTAAGTTACTCAGTAAATCTTGTTGAATTGGGCAAAAAAAGGGAAAAACAGTAAAGGAATATGATATTTTATTTTGCCCAATATAATCTACATAATTTTCTAAGATCTAGAAAGGGTGTTTAATGAATAACACCATAAAAGCACATTTTCCTGTTAAAGTAATTAAAATACTCTTTGTTTTAGGAACTGGAACGAGCATGGAGAGAATATGATAAGTTAGAATACGATGTAACCGTTACCAGGAACCAGATGCAAGAACAACTAGATCGACTTGGTGAGGTTCAGGTATGTTGCTTTAACTGGTTTTGACCGGTACTATATAACCCACCTGGTTAGATTCATGTATACCCTTAGAATTTTTGTACTCAGACTAGCTCAGACCCACTTTTGAATACTTTGAATTACAAGGATTGTATATCTCACAATGTAGCCCACCCTCTCATTGTTTTAAAGTTCTTTGTTGCATTGGGTATTTGATGAGCCCTAGAATCTTCTCTACTCCTACATGTCTGAGTTCTGTCACTGAATCCTGTAAATGTGGCTTCATATTCCTCTGAAGTCTTATCTGTATCATTTGGGATTGAGGTATTGATGTATATGAATTTATAAAATAATGGAAATTGTATCTTTTTATGTTCTTTTATTTCTTCTAATCCATTCTGTATTAAATGTATGTCTGTTTTGTCAAATTATAGTTAACCTATTAACTGGACTGACATTATTAGAATAGGGGAAGCTACAGCACTATTTGATATAAAGAATCTGGCTTTGTAAACCAGTAGATCTGGGATCATGTTCCAGGTCTTAGTCTTCTCATCTCTAAAATAGAAATAATAACCCATCTTAAAGTTTTGGAGGAATGGAGATAATATATGTTTTTAAAAACAATAGAAGTCATTTAATGCCTGTGACAGTATATAAATTTGATCATCTTTATTGGAACCCCAGTGGACTCAACAGGCAAATCGGTAAAATGAATAAAAGATAATCAACGAGGTCGACCTATCAAACATGAGCTCTTCTGTATTTGTGCTTTCCATTGTAATAGCCACTAGCCACATGGGGCTGTTGAGCACTTGAAATGTGGCTAGTATGGTTAAGGAGTTGGATTTTTAATTGTATTTCATTTTAATTATTTAAATTTAAATAGCCACACATGGCTGTGACTTCTTTTTAAAAACTACAGTTAAAGCACTGTTAATAATCAACTACAAAAATAAGATATTAAATATAAAAGAGGAAAAGATTGACTCGGCGGCAGCTAACACCAATAACAAGGCTTAACCCAGTGGTCAGCATACTCTCCGTAAGAGGCCAGATATTAAATATTTTAGATGTTGCAGGTACATACACTCTGTCACATATTTTTGTTTGTTTTAGTTTTTATTTTCTTAACTCCTTGAAAATGTAAAATCCATTTTTGGCTCAAGGCCATGTAGAAAGGGACTGTGGGCCACAGCAGTTCACCAGCCCTTGATCTAACTTAACAAAAAATGTTTGTTGTAAAAATGTAATTAAAGGACATTAAGAAGACCTGAATAATAGAGAATTATAATTGGTGTGACATTATCAAGATGAAAATTCTTCCCATACATAGAACTATATTCTTAACCAAATTTCCAGCAGAATTTTCTGGCGAAGTTAACAAAATGATTCTAATATTTTCAAGGTTATAATTAAATCTCATAGATAGTTAATCTATTTTGAGGGGAGAAAAAGGGCAAGTATAGAAGGCATGCTCTATGACATTGCACATGTGGTGTTGGACCAGTTACATAACCACCCTGGGCCTCCGTTTCTTCAGCTTTAAAAGAAAATAAGAGTAGTAGCTACCCATGTTGAGTTATTATGAAGATCAAATGTCTTGATGTTTTTGAAGCACTTAGAGTAGAACCATGCACATAAAACATACTATTTGTTAAATAAATAAGTAAACAAGCAAATATAATACAAAACCATGGTGTTAAACATGGTACAGGGCAAAAATAGACCAATGGAACAGAGTAGAAAGCTCAGCAGCAGACCATGAATACGTGAAAAGTTGGTATTTAATCAGTAAGGAAAAGATACATTAGTTGATGGTATTGGAAAACAGGCTCACTGTATTGATGCCTTGCTCATGCTATATACAAACGTGAACTTCAAATGCATTCGAGACCTAAAGGTAAATAGTAAAATTATAAAGCTAATAACAGGAAGTGTAGAGTGGGGATGGGCTTCTCAAACAAGACCCAAAAAATACTACCCACAAAGCAGAATTGAAAGTGGGAGGATGGGAAAGACAAAAGTGAGGAAGGAAGGAAGAAAAAAGGAGGAAGGGAGGGAAAGAGAAAAAAAATTGTTGAAATTCGACTCTATCAAAATTAAAGATTTCTCCGCAACAGAAGCAATGTAGACAGAGTTAATAGATGGCATACTGGAAAACATCAAAATCTTCCAACTCTAAAATTTAACAAGGGTTTACTGTCTAGATTGGCAAGAAATGTTCTCTTTTTGATGTGTAGAAACAGTCCAATAGAAAAATGGACAAAAAATATGAGTAGGTAATTGATAGACAACTCAAATTGATAACAAGGGTTAGAAAAGTAAAAGATTTTCATTGTATACTTTTCAGATGAGAAAAATGTGTATTTTTTATTGTTAGAAACGTAATGCATATTCTTTATAGAACATGTGCCAGTGTCTCATTTTTGTAGTTGATCTTCTCTCCTGATAAGTCTTTATCAGTATCCACATCTCTGGGCTGTCGTGTTTGGGTCTTGTGTGAGTACTTCCTCCTTTTACTTTCATACTTCTATCCTGTGGCTAGAAAACTACATAACTAAGCTTATGTAGTACTGCCTTTTTGAGGCAGTGTTAGTACATAGTCTTTAGGCTTATACTTTGAGAACTATTTCTACTCTTCTGAGGACTTTTTAAATTTGCTGATGAAATATATCTAATACTTATATAGTCTTCAAAAACTGATATTAAAAATACTTTGCTAGGTAATGTGATAGTTTTTATAGTTTATTACCTCTTTCTTAAATAAAGTTACATTCATAAAATATGGTGTTTACTGTTATCCAAAATATTTATCAGTAAGAGTCATGGAGTGCTAATAAAATCTTAAGAGAAAACCCATTTGATCTTTTTTCTCTGTTTCGGTTGGGATATTTAGTCTGAGGGCGTGATACGGGGTATTAAAAGTAAGAAAGTGGATATAACATAGGCTAGAGAATGGCATTGATAAATTTGGATTCTAAATTTGAAAATTCATCCTGAAAATCTATGTATTTAACTCTATCACTCAAAACTCTTCTAAATGTATTTTTTTAGTGACCGTTTTTTTTTTCTTCTTCTTTTTCTTCCTTTTGGCATTTCCCTTTATGTTCTAGACCTTAGGAAGCTTTCCTTTTTTTTTCCCTAGGAAAGTTATTTTTGTTTGAGTTTGGGGCTTGTGAGGGTTGTTTTGTTTTATTTTGTTTTTGATCTTCTGATCAGTATGATTTTTAAAGATCATAAATAACGTAAGGCAAAGCTTACTTAAGAGCTGACTACTTAAACTACCCATTGGAGATACATGAAATATTTCACTTCAGTTTGAAAAATTAATTTTCTTTCTTTCTCTGCTTAACTTTTATGTTTTCCACTTAAGTTGCAAAATTGGGAGTCATATAGATCATATTAAATATTCTCAAAATTTAATCCATTGCATTTAGAATTCTCATTTATATACATACATATATATATATATATATAATTAGTGGAATTTATGACTTTATTTTATGGTTTCTCTTGTACGTGATTTATCCATTTTATTGATAGACTGAGCCAGCAGGAATTCAACGTGCACAGATTCAGAAAGAACTTTGGAGAATTCAGGATGTCATGGAAGGGCTAAGTAAGCACAAACAGCAAAGAGGCACTACAGAAACAGGTAAATTAGCTTTGTATTTTATTAGGCGGTATTTGGCTACAGTATTATATCTAAATGGAATGGCACGGATAATTGGGTTATTTTATTACTTTAGTGGATGTTTTGACATCAGAAACAAGCACTCTTCTTTATTCAGTCCACACACAAGCAAGCCCTGCCGGTCTCACCCTCACAAAAATAGCCACTGTTTTGTGAGTAAACACACACGTGGTACTTTGGTTTTAGGAATTTTTTTCCCCACAGCAAAAAAATGGGCTCATATTATACTATTTTCCACAATTTACTTTTCCCTCTTAACACAATACAGTGGATTAACTATGATTTATTTATCCATTTCTGTATTGATGGGCATGTAGGTTGTTACTAGTTTTTGCTGCCATACCAGTTGCCATCAGGTTGAAATGGACGTTAATGTACGTATATCGGAACCACATTTAATAGATTCCAGGAAGTGAGATTTCTAGCACACATCTTCCATTTTAATAGGTACAGCCAGATTGCCATCCTGAAGGCTTATATCAAATTACACTTACACCGGTAATATTCGAGGAAAACCATTGGCCCGTACTGTTGTTAAAACTGGATATTTTAATTTCTATTTTTTTTTAATGTAATTGGTTTCAAATCCTGAAAGCATTAACAAATGAGGAATTAAAAATGGAAGGCTTCATTTAAAAGAAGTAAAATGAAATTCTTTTTTTGTTTGTTTTGTTTTTTTTTCTGTAGACTTAGAGAGATGAGTTTAGTATAATCATTTATTTTATAATTTTTTAACAGGTATGATAGGGTCAAAGCCCTTCTCAACAGTCAAGTACAAAAATGAGGTGAGTTTGGATTGTATTTTCAACTATAATGATTTTAAATATTTAATGCATGAAATGAAGTTTTCTCAACTTTGAACAAAAAATGTTTTTTATATATATGCTATTCAGAAGTTATTGTCTTAATCGTGAAATTTTATTGGCTCAGTAATTTGATACGTTAACAAATGTGTTTTTTCTTTCCTTTTCTTAATGCAAAAAAATTGAATCTCCACTTTTATCTGTGTTAGAACTTTAAAATTGTCATACTTTTTTAAAAAGTTAAGTCAGCTGTGTATCATGCATGGCATAAAGAAATTATAGCTGCAAAGAGATACTGTCAACCTAATTGAAAGAATCTTTGGTTTTGAATTTTGCATAAAAACCAATCAAAGAGAACTGTTTCTCCTTTTTTTCTCTTGAATTTGAGAAAAAATTCAATTTTTAAATTGATCCTTTCCTTTTATTTTTAAAATGAAATAAAACAGTTTCATACAGTAGTCTGTTTTGATGTTGAGCTGCAGTGTGAGCCACACCTGTGCATTACAGAAGAAATTGAATACTTCCATATTTAAAACCCAGTTATTGGCTATCGTAGAATTTTTTGGTTTTACTTTTCAGTATGAGACTTTCAGCTTGACAGTGTCCCTTTAATTATCTTAAAGTGAATGTAAGTTAATTTACCATTGAAAAAAATTAGGTATATTTAATTCAATATGCTTATCTAAATAAGGTGACTATTCTACAATCTTTAGGAAGAGGAAGTAGCCCCACCTCGTCCTCCACTTCCTCGGTCCTATGACTTTACAGAGCAGCCTCCCATAATCCCCCCTCTGCCCAGTGATAGCAGCTCCTTGCTCTGTTATAGCAGGGGCCCAGTGCATCTGCCTGAAGAGAAGAAGATTCACCAAGTTCAAGGATATCCAAGAAATGGATCTCACTGTGTAAGTGGCTGCAATAGCCACAGAATAATCAATCATGCGTGCCCTTTCCTTTTTTAAAATTATTTTATTTTGCAGTCAAACCTTTTCTTTAATTATCACCCATTTTTCTTATAACCCTACTTTTAGCCAGTGCTTTTTTGTTTATATATCTAACTTTGTCATGTGTGTTTTTCCTGTTCTGTTTTTACCATTCTCATTTGTTCATGTATTTTCATGATTGTGGTTACTTTATTTTGCCCATCTTGAAGGAGCCAAATTTTAAATATACCATTTCAGGATATTAGAGGCAAATTATATTTTTGGACCAGAAAGATTAGAGAAAGAATGGGATCATCACTAGGAATAATGAAGAGGTTGGGACATGGGCAGTTCGGTCTAGGAGAATTGCTAATGGACGTGGACATTGCCAAGGGGACATGTTACTACTGGAAATCAAAAATACAGTGTTTAGGGTTAAGCAAATAACTATAAAATATAAAAAGCAAAGAGAGGAAAAAAAGAAATAGAGTTTATTTTGAGAGCAACAGAATGTCTGTCTTTAACAGGAATCAGCACTATGATGGATCCTCACTTACTCAGGCCACCTTCTAAATCTGAAAATTTCTTGAGTTCATTTGATATGATTTTTTTAGACTTCAGTTATGCTGTGATGAAAATGTTCTAATGACTTTATCCCTAAAGAGGAATATTCTTAATTTCAGAACCAAAAGTTTTACTAGTTATAATTCTTTCAAATTCTTTTTCTACCTTAGTTATGATGTATGTATAAATTGTGTTACTTCCAAGATAGCTGAGTATGGGGTTGTTAATTTTTAGAATTTGAGATTTTAGACTTTAGAGGTAGACATTTTAAAGGAAAGTTTTGGCTTTTTTTTTTTTTGTTTTTTTTGTAATTACATATCTTCCTTTCAAGGGTCCAGACTATAGACTCTACAAGAGTGAACCAGAGTTAACAACAGTGGCAGAAGTCGATGAGTCTAATGGAGAAGAAAAATCAGAACCTGTTTCAGAAATAGAATCTTCAGTTGTTAAAGGTCAGCATTTGGCATATGTTTTATCTCCTGTATTTTTCAGACATCTTAGCAGTAAATTCATTTTACATATTGTGGACTTACACAAGTCCACAATCCCTTATCTAAAACCTTTGGAATCTGTTAAGTTTCTGAATTAAGTTTTCAGTTATTATGAAAGTACCATGGTTCATCTTGGTTAGAAATAAGGCAACACCCCCTTTTTAAAAACATTAAAATTTCTGGAATACTCATTCTGAGTGGGATAGATAAAGACTATTAAAAAGCTTCACACCCATTCAGGTTAGGTTATGCTGAGAAATAAGTTTACGTCAAACTTTTCAAAAGCTTTCTGTTGTCATAGGATTTTCTTTTCCCCCTATTTCAAAATCGTTCATGAGGAATTAGGAGCTGAAATAAATTTTCACACAGTTCTATAAAATAAATTTCATGAAATAATACTTTTTCTTCCTATGTGCACTCTGACCTTTTCTTTAAATGCGAGTCATACTTCTAGAAATCAATGTCGTGAAGAAAAGAGTAGGATGGAGGAAGACTATTCCAGATTGAAAAGATAAAGCCAAATATAATTCAGTGCTGAACCTTGACTGGCTCATGTTTCAAAGAAAAAGCTCTTGAAGACATTCTTGGGACAATTTTGGAAATTTGAATATATTCTAGATACTAGATAACAGTAGATGTTTTCATTATATTGTAGTTATGTCGGACAATGTGTTAAGTGAATTCTAAACACGAGAAACGTGTCTGCAACTCACTTTCAGGTGGTTCACCAAGAAAAGTGTGTGTGTGTGCGCGCGCGTGTGTGTGTGTGTGTGTGTAGATGTACTTATATAGAGATAAAACAAATATGGCAAGATGTGATATTTTTTAGAACAAAAAAATGCTGCTCATAACCCACTAGACTGAATTTTATAATCTGCTAAAGGGTCACATATACAGTTTGAAAAACTCTTTAAGTGGTAATGTTCACATATCTTTTTCCAAAATGGGAACTTTTTTTTAAGTCATCTAATGTCAATTTGGAGCCCTGGTGGCGTAGTGGTTAAGAGCTTGGCTGCTAACCAAAAGGTCGATGGTTCAAATCCACCAGCTGCTCCTTGGAAACCCCATGGGGCAGTTCTGCTCTGCCCTGTAGGGTTGCTATGAGTCGGAATCGACTCGACAGCAATGGGTTTGGTTTTTGTTTTTTTTTTTTTAATGTCAATTTTGGAAGTTCTGGTGACGCAGTGGTTAAGAGCTCAGTAGCTAACCAAAAGGTCGACAGTTCAAATCCACTAGGCACTCCGTGCAAATTCTATGAGGCAGTTCTACCCTGTCCTGTAGGGTTGCTATGAGTCAGAATCAACTTGAAGACAATGGGTTTGTTTTTTGGTAATGCGAACTTTTTCTTTAGAAAAGTACTGAAATCTTGAAAACTTTATATTTATACACCTTTCTGTTTCTTATCCAAATCATATTGTCTCCTCTTTGAAAGTCTTTATTACCTTCTTTCCTGTTCATACAAAATATAAATTAAATACTCATAGTCTCAATTCTCATCTTATTGGTGCAGGTTATTATACATTCCAGAAAAATCACAATGCAAACAAACGATAATCTTTTTGGCAATCTGTCAAACTAGATACCCTGACCACCACTCCTCCCACAGAAAACGATGGTAAATGCTGGTAAACGTCATTTTAATTTTTTTCTTTAAAAGAGCATCACCAAGTTGGGAAAAAGTAAATAAAGGAATTGCCAGAGGAGATAAACTACATGAAGGACGGAACCAAGAAGTTAAAGGAAACAGCAAAGCCAGGTTCACCTTGTGACAGGACAGAGCTCAGAGCCTAAACAAATTATGAGTCTGATAGGAGATCTCTCAAGTAAGCTGGGCGCCTCAGAGGGCTGTACTCTGAGTGAAAACTGATCAATGGACTTTTTTGAAGTCCCTTTAAAACTTCATGTATAAAGAACTCCTACAAGTCAGTAATAAAGACAAACAACCCAGTAAAAAAGTGGACAAAAGACTTGGACACTTAACAAAGTAAGATCTACAATGATAAGCATATGAAAAGTTTCTACCCTTATTAATCATAAGGAAATGCCAACTAAATGCACATTAAAACCACAATTCACTCTGTCTAAAATGGCTAAACTTAAAAAGACTGAACATACTAAGTGCTAATTAGGATACAGAACAACTGAAATTCACATTTCTGGTGGTGGCGTAAAATGTAACAAGTGTTCAACAGCTTTTTATAAAATGAAATATGCAATTATCGTATGATCCAGCAATCTATTCCTATATATTCACCTGAGAGAATGAATACATTCCTCAAAAATACTAGTACAAGAATTTTTATAGCAGCTTTAGTTCATAATACAATGAATTCGAGCATGCCTGTTACCATGAGAATGATACAGGACCGGGCATAGGTTTGTTCTGTTGTACGTAGGGTCGCCATGAGTCAGAGCTGTCTTTATCTGTAATTCATAATGGAGAAAAACTGGGAACAACTCATATATCTATCAGTAAATAAACAAATTGTGTTATCTTCAAACAATAGAATACTCCTCAGCAATTTTTAAAAAATGAACTATTAATTAATGTACAGCATGTATGAATCTCCACAACATGTATGAATATAAAAAAAAAATTACAGTGAGTGAAAGAAGCCCAAAACAAAAGAAGTAATAGTGAATGATTCCGTTTCATGAAGTTTGAGAAAAGGCAAAGATTGGTGTCTGTTGGTGACAGACATCAGAACAGTCGTTGCAAAGCGTGGGATTGACTGGAAAGGAGCTTTTTGGGGTGATGGTGATGGTCTTTATCTAAATTCGGATGCTTACACAGGTATATACATTTGTTAAACCTCATCAATTGTACCCTTAAGATCGATGCATTTTAGTATACATTTTACCGTAATAAAAGAAGGGAAGGATAAAGACAAATAAAAACTGAGAGTTTGCCACTTCTTGACCATCACTTAAGAGTTCTGCATTACTTCAGATAGAAGGAAAATTGATCAGATGCAGAAGATCTGAGAAGCTAAAAGGAATGAAAGAAAATAGTAAATATGTGGGTAAACCAAAACAAACACTGACTGTATATTGTTGTTCTTATTCTTGTAGTTAAAAACATAATGCATGGTCATGATATAAAATTCAAGGAGTATACAACATTTGTGGCAGCAAGAATATATTCACATAGCAAATAAGCATACGAAAAGGAACTCAGGCTTTTTGGGCATCAGGGAAATGCAAATTGAAACCACAGTGAGGTACTACTACACGTACACCAGAATGGCTAAAGACTGACAATACCTTTCTTAATTACGTAACTGTTCTGAGTAGTATTTCAGTTGGTTTCACTTGGATTTTCCAGATACACAGTTCTATCATAATTATAATTCTCCTTTCTCCTTCCTAAATTTTATAACTCTTACTTCCTTTGCCGGAGCTAGTAGCTCCATAATAGCGTTAAGATATAGACGATTTAATGGACATCTTAATTCTGTTCCTGCTTTTAATGGAAATGGCTCTAATTTTTTCCCATTGATCGTGATACTGGCCTTGGTTTGGGATATCTACATTTTATATTATGGAAGTATCTATTTATTCTCATGAAAGGATATTGAATTTATTAAATGTCTTTCTTAATGCTTCTATTTTCTCTTATTATTAATGTAGTGAGTTATAATTTATGTGTTTACTAATAAGCCTTACTTAATCAGGGTATATTTTTCCTTTAATGGACTGCTAGATTCTATCCAATAATGATTTATTTCAGATTTTTGCATTAATTTTTATAAATAAGATTGTTGTGTAATTTTTTACACTCTCTTCACGCCCCCAAAAAAAGAAACTAGATTGATTGATCAGGACTCTAGCTTTTCTTAAAAGTTCAAAAGATCTGGCCAGACTGCCCCTGTTTGCCAACAGCACTGATCTGCTGAAGCTGAGTAGGATATGGAGAGAGAAAGAGAGATGCCATTTGTCACGTGTGACATTATTAATCCCTGTGGGCATCTGAATTATAGTCTCTTCTTTAGGGGAAGTGTTTGAAGCATATATACAATAAGAACTGTGTGTTTCATTCTTTTAATTTTGCATTTTCTATTCCATTCTTTTTGGGGGCCCCTACATAGTCACAATACCCCATGATATTGAATAAATGTAACTGATTAAGTTTACAAAATGTAGAAATTATTTAATGAGTGATTATGTAAAGTGCTTTTAATTCACTAATAGGAATTTAATTGACTTGGAAAAAGTGAAGTAGATTAGCTATTATTCTTTCCACTGATGCATATATTCACTTGTCATCTGAAATACCATGTACTCTCATGTGATTTGAATTCTTCTGGAAGTTTTACTGTTTTAAAAGTTGTTTGTTTGCTGTTATTGTTTTTCTTCCCCCCTCCCCGCCATTTTTAAATAATATAATCATAGGATCTCTTCTAAATAAATGTCTGAAATACACCAGTCAATTATGGTGCATTTTTTTGTGCCACATGACTTTAAGTAGGATTTTTTTTAAAGGGCCACTAAATAGCATAAGAGTGCTTTTTCATTGTTTGAATTGCAGAATTACCTGTTCAGCTCAAATGTACAACTGTGTAATAAATATACTCAGAGTTCATAAACAACATTAAAGCTTAATCAAGCTGTAGGAACCTAAAGAGGCCCTAAATGGTTGATCTACTGTTTGTCTTTAAAAAAAAAAAAAGACTTATTTTTTTCTGCTTACACACTTAAAAATTATTGTTCTTAACTGATGTAACTTTAAGTAAGCTCAAAGAGAATGAGGTTTTTTTTTAACAAAACCATTGTGATCTTTATGTGTTCTTTTACTGATATCTTTAGTAAGAGACACTCACAGGAAGATTGTATATATTCTGTTTACACAAGATGGCAACCATTTGAAATTCCACTAGTAAAATATTTCAAATTTAGAAATTACTTGGTCTGAATACATTTTATATGTTAATTTACTGTTAGTTTTTATTATGTTAATAATATACTTATTTATTGGTTTGTTTTCTATATAAAGTGGTATATGTTCATGTTAGGAATTTTGAAAAATACAGAAGAGAACATGATGATGGCTGCCTATAGGTAACTATTGTTAATATCATTGTTAGTAGGTTTTTTATTGAGAAAGAAATTAAGATAATTTAGGTAAATCACTTAAACTTTCTGAACCATTAACTTGACTAATCTGTAGTTTGTGAGAGGATTGAACTGAGGTCCTTCCAACTTCTCACAATGTTATGAACACCTCGTGAAGCAGAGCAGCAGTGGAAAGAGCTAAAGCAGGAGCTGTAACCACACTATAAGTGAGTTTATGGACATGAGAAAATAAATTAACTCGTATATGCTGCACTTCAAGGAGCCCTGGTGGCACAGTAGTTAAGCACTCAGCTGCTAACCAAAAGGTCAGTGGTTCAAACCCACCGGCTGCTCCGAGGGAGAAAGATTTGGCAGTCTGCTTCCATAAAGACTACGATCTTGGAACACTATGGGGCAGTTCTATAGGGCCGCTATGAGTTGGAATCAATTCAACAACAATGGGTTTGGGACTGGTTTGGTGTGGTGCACTTCATTTACCTTCTTTATCTTCTTCACAGGATTCTGTTAGGATATGTAATCCATTAAGTATTGTGAGGATATATGATCCATGAAGTAAAAAAAAGGCTACTTCAAAAGTAAATTTAGAATAGCAGAGACATCAGTCCAACAAGAGAGAATTTTATAATTATTTTTCGATGTTATTAATGTCATCTGTTAATCTGTAGAACATTATTTCTGAATTAACCCTCAATTTGTCTAGTAATATCATTGGCTGATTTATTAGGTAAACTAATGAGTTGTTACTACCTTTTTCCTGGCTCTTTTCATACAGTTAATTTTCCTTCTGAATTTAAAAGCCTCAGAAACTGAATATGTCAATAGAAAGCAATGTTCTATGAAAGATGTCTTGAAGAGCGTTCTGCTATTTTAATTTTTAGGTTCCCACTTTCCTGTTGGAGTAGTCCCTCCAAGAACTAAATCACCAACACCTGAATCTTCGACAATAGCCTCATATGTAACCTTAAGGAAAACTAAGAAGATGATGGATCTAAGAACGGTATTTAGCTGGAAATTAATTTCTAGAAAGCTTCTCAAAGCTATTCAGAGCATCCTTATATGCATTTCCATTTCTAGTGTTTTGTCAGAAATTTTTTACGTAGTCTAAGAAAAACTTAATAATCTTAATTGTTAAGAATACAGTTAAGTAATTAACACTTCAAAGAGTACAGATTTAGTCAATAACTAATTCTGGGTTTCTTTTGACTAGCTAGGTGTGGAATTTGTTTCCTTACAGCTGTACTGTACCCATCTAAAAATTTTCCTTCATTCCTCTAAAAATTTCCTTTGATGAGAGTGATAGACATGTCCTCTGGCTCCTCAAAAGTTTCTTTTTTTGTAAAAGTGTACGTGCTTTATTGTGTAATAAATGAGGATCATCATCAATTCTGCATATTAAAACTTTTCATTGTCCTCTTTTCCTTTTAGTTTCTTCTTGAGCTTTTTAAGATGTTTATGTTATACAGTAGAAAACAGTCCCAGACCTGTAACTCACATCTTTAGAAAGAAAGTGAGAAATAAGAATTTCTTGTGTAACGTGACTAATATTTTTAAGGCCTTTAGTTGATATAACATGAACTGGAAGCAAATAAGGAAAACCATAAAAATGAACCAGAGATAAGTAGTAGGTAGGTGGGTGAGTGAGTGGATGGACGCATGGATGGATGGATGACGTTTTCAAACAGGAGAGTGAGATTTATAAGAAACATATTTCTTATTTTATTATTGATGAGAAAATATCTTAGGGTGTTTCCTCTATTAGTCTTTTCACAGTTGATGTGTGATTTAAAGCATTACATTTACATTAAACGTAAAATCTCTGATATTTAGAAGATATGCTTCCTTGCTTCTTCCAGTTTGAGATATGTACACTAGCAGCTAACAATAGGAATCTTCCTGCTTCCGAGCAGTGGATTAGACTACTGGACCATGTGGAATAAGCTCACTTCAGAGCTGCCATACCCTTTTCTGACTTGTTTTTTGTTGTTGTTTACAACAAAATACCCTTGCTAAGTGCCTCTTCTCTCTCTCCCGTATTTCTCTCCCTTTCCATCATTGACCATACATCACCAATTCCCAGTTAAGGATAAAGTAACTTTGTTTGCTTTTCTGGTTTTCGCTAAGTGGCATTCAGAATTTCCACTTTTTATTTTGAAAACAAAATAAAGCATTTTAGGACGTGTTTATTCCATCATACTTTTCATTCTTATGTATTCATGTGTTTATTTTTAATTTGAAGGAACGACCAAGAAGTGCAGTAGAACAGCTCTGTTTGGCTGAAAGTGCTCGACCTAGGATGACTGTAGAAGAGCAAATGGAAAGAATCAGGAGACATCAACAAGCATGCCTAAGGGAAAAGAAAAAAGGGTTAAATGTTATTGGTGCTTCAGACCAGTCACCCTTACAAAGCCCTTCAAATTTAAGGGATAATTCACTCAGGATTACCCAGGTATATCAGTTGCTTATGATTGTCCTTGTGTGTAAATCTACCATCACTTGAATCTTAGAATCAATCATAGAGTTACATCATCGATGGATTTTTAAAGGTCTATCGTATGGATAAGGAGCCCTAGTGGCACAGAGGGTAAAACAGTTGACTGCCGACCAAAAGGTTTCTGGTTCGAAACCACCAGTGGCTCCATGGGAGAAAGATGTGGCAGTCTGCTTCTGTAAAGAATACTAGCCTTGGAGAAATTAATCGGTCACAAAAGGACAAATATTGTATGAGACCACTATTACAAGAACTCAAGAAAAGGTTTAAACACAGAAGACAACATTGTTTGATGGTTACGAGGGTAGGGAGGGAGGGAGAGGGGAATTCACTAACTAGATAGTAGACAAGAATTACCTTAGGTGAAGGGAAGGACAACACACACTAGTCAGCACCACTGGACTAAACCAAAAGCAAAGAAGTTTCCTAAACGCAACTAAACACTTTGAAGGACAGTGTAGCAGGGGCAGGGATCTGGGGACCATGGTTTCAGAGGACATCTAGGTCAACTGGCATAACAAAGTTTATTAAGAAAACGTTGTGCATCCCACTTTGGGGAGTCGCATCTGGGGTCTTAAAAGCTAGCGAGCAGCCATCTAAGATGCATCAGTTGGTCCCAACCCACCTGGAACAAAGAAGGATGAAGAACACCAAACACACAAGGAAAATATTAGCCCAAGAGACAAAAGGGTCCACAGAAACCAGAAACTCCATCAACCTGAGACCAGAAGAACTAGATGATGCCTGGCTACTGCCAGTAATCGCCCTGACAGAGAACAGAACAGAGTCCCCGACAGCGCAGGAGAACTCAAAATTCTAGTGAAAAGATCAGACTTAATGGTCTGACTGAGACTGGAGGAACCCCAGAAGATGTGGCCCCCAAACTCTCTGTTAAAACCATTCCAGAAGCCAGCTCTTCAGACAAAGAATAGACTGGACTGTGAGACGTAAAATGATACTTATGAAGAGTGTGCTTCTTAGTTCAAGTAGATACATGATACTAAATGAGTAGCTCCTGTCCAGAGGCGAGATGAGAAGGCAGAAAGGGATAGGAGCTGGTTGAATGAACACAGAAAATCCAGGGTGGAAAGGAGGAATGTGTGGTCGCATTGAAGGGATAGCAACTAGGGTCACGTGACAATGTGTATAAATGTTCGTATGAGAAACTAACTTGAGCTGTAAACTTTTACCTAAAGCACAATTTAAAAAAAAAGAATAATAACCTTGGAAACCCTATGGGGTCATTATGAGTTGGAATCAACTCGGCAGCAGTGGTGTTTGGGTATAGTATCGATAGTTATGTTATTTAATTCTTTTAATAAGACAGCTTAGTAAAACGGAAATAACCCTGGGTTCAAGAGACCAGAGCTGAATTACTTGTTGGATGCCCTTGCACCAACTGTGGACTCAGTCTCCTCAAGTGTACATCAGGTATTAATACAGTGTGCCCTGCCTACAGCACAGAGATATGAAGAATATAAAAGTGTTTTCAACAAATGTAAAATGTGCACGTGAGTTACTAAGATAGCCCCAAATTCCCCTCCCAATAAAATGTGCATTGTTCTGTGTCCTAGTTTAACATGACTGAATTGTAGCCGGAGAGGATTTCTAAAAGAAGTTCTGGCAGTTTTTGCTGATTCTTTGTCTTTGGGGTACTTTTCCCCTGAGAACCCAAGTCACTGTCCACATATCAACCTCAGCCTTGTCAGATGACACCATGCTGTTTCCTGTTGCTTGCTTGTTGCCCCTCTTCATAAATGCAGAGAGAGCCGACTAGTGAACCTTTCCAGTAGCTCCTGTGTGGTCCACTGTTAGTAGACGGTTTGTGCCTACTAGTAGTATCTGAGAGTTTATCTGTAGTGACCTAACCTGGATGCACCAGCTGAAAGTCCTTCCGTGTCGTCCTAGAAATCCCCTTCCCGTCTAATCAAGAGCAGGCATTGCTAATGGAGATTCAGCAGAGCAACAGTTGAATAACTGAACATTTTACAAATTGCAAAATGGATGATTAAAAATGAGGAAAATATATGGAATACTGCTATATATATATGAACAAAAAACAAACCCATTGCCAATGAGTCGATTCCGGCTCATAGCAACCCTACAGGACAGAGTAGAACTGCCCAGAGTAGAGCTTAAGGTTTCCAAGGCTGTAAAATCTCTACGAAAGCAGACTGCAAAATCTCTCTCCAGTGAAGCAGCTGGTGGGTTCAAACCACTGACCTTTCAGTTAGCAGTTTAACCACCATGCCACCAGGGCTCCTACATATATTATACATATATATACACACATATATTATTTTGCTCTGTTGATTTCCACAGGTTACCCTCAGGAGTGGAGATTCAGTTGTTCTTTGTTTTATTTTGTTTTCAAATTGACCGGTATTATGTGTAAAATAGGAGTGCTGGTGGTGCAGTGGTTAAGAGCTCAGCTGCTAACCAGAAGGTCAGCAGTTCGAATCCACCAGCCACTCCTTGGAACCCCTATGAGGCAGTCTACTCTGTCCTATAGGGTCGCTATGAGTCAGAATCGACGACGACAGATTTGATTTTTGGGGTATGTGTAAAATATACGTGCATGCACAGTATGAATCTAAAAATGCTGTCTGTCTTTTCGGCAGATTCGAAGGAGGGATGACTTGTTATCAGGTAGCATTAAGGAACCGGACACTCTCATTAGAGAAGATGATGTGAAGCCAAACCATGAAATTCCTGCAGCAGAGATTGTCCGACTAAAAGAAGCTGAACCTCAAAATACGGACTTTAGCGAAGAGGTAGAGAGATTATTTCAGTACAGATATTCCTAAAGGGGTAAATTTTTGAAGATTAGGTCACGTGGTAAGGCTGAAAATAAAATGTATTACATTCAGTCACAGTCCATAGAACTAAATGAAATGATAGGTTTCATTTCATTTGATTAATGTATTCAGCCACATTTAAAAAAAGGGTTAATTGAAAATTTAAAACATGATCAATCAAGGCTGGAATAAATTGCTGTTAACTCAGATAACCTTATACTCTGAAGCAGCCAGCTCTTAGCAATGTGCATCATCCCTTTGAGCAAATAACATTTGCCACCTAGTAGTGCAGAATGTTAGCTATTTTTAATACATTTGAATATAAATTTATTATCAGTAAATACTTGGGAATGGTATATTTTTATAAGAAAATAAAGGGGCTTGGTGGTGCAATGGTTAAGCACTCAGTTGCTAACCGAAAAGTTGGTGGTTTGTAGCCACCCAACGGCTTCACAGGAGAAGGACCTGCTCCCTCCCGTAAAGATTACAGACTAGAACATTTTATGGGGCAGTTCTACTCTGTCACATGAGGTCACTATGAGTCGGAATCAATTCGACGGCACCTGACAATAATGTTTTTTAATAAGTTTTTTAATTTGGGAATCATTTTATATTTACTAATAAATATTAAATGTGGTAAGAATGTTGTGAAAAAGAAAAGTTTTCTTCTTATTCTACAGGTCAGTAAAACTGAAAGTGTTATTTATGAAACACTTTTCAAACCTGAGCCAAATGGAGTAAAGTCTGAGGAACTGATGGATAAAGAACAAAACAAGGAAAAAATGCCTGAGGATATTTCATACAGGTAATTTAAAAGTGGGGGGGGGGATCATTCACAAAATTGTGTAGCTGCTTAAAAATGGTGAATTTCAGAGTCAGAAAGTCTTGGATTCCAGTCCCAGTTTGTATATTAGAAACTACAAGATCTTGAGCAAGTTGTATAACCTTCCTAAGCTATAGGTGGAGTCCCTGGGTGGTGCAAAGGGTTAAGGTACTTGGCTGCTGACCAAAAGATTGGTGGTTTGAATCCACTCATATGTGCCCTGGAAGAAAGGTCTGGCAATCTGCTTCGGAGAAATCAGTCATTGAAAACTTATGGAGTACAGTTCTACTCTGACTTACATGGGGTCGCCATGAGTCAGAATCAACTCGATGGTAACAAAAACAACAATGCTTATAGGTTCCTCACTTGTGAACATGGGGATAATAATAGTCTCTATCTCACAAGTGCTTTGTAAGGATTAAATAAAGTATGTACAGGACTTAGCACTGTGCTTAGTATTTAGGAAGTATTCAGTAAATGATACCTTTATAAAAAGTGCTGAAGGGCACATTAAGCTATAGCAAAGTAACATCTCAGCATTGTCCACATTATGATAGAAGTTGATCAGAAGTCTGTATTGTCTGTGACAGTTGCTATTTATTTTTTAGCTGCATTTCTTAATTAGCTTTCTTTAGTCTACATCCTCAATCCTAGCCTCTGAAAAAAATTTCCTGTTCTAGAAAAGAGAAATGCTGTGATTTAATGTTACTAAGAATGCCTTTATCTGTTCGACGAATAGCAAGATGGAATTTGAAAAGTATTTGGCAAGAAAAAAAAAATGAGTTCATAATGATTCAACAACAACAAAAAATCATTTGTTGGCCACTTTGGAGGATGCTAGGGAGTCATCTTATTATGAGAACTGGTACATAAAGAGAACGAATCAAGTACTTATCTTGCCTTTCCTGAACAAACTGTAACCGAATAGTTTATGAAGAAATTTTTTGTTTTTAGAAGAATTTTATTATCCCTGCTTTGCTAACCCTAATGAAATAGTGGGTCTGGGCAATGTTCCCCAGCTAATAGTTTAAAGCCATTAGCTGAAAATTTGATGGGGACAGAAAACAACAAATGCTCGCGAGGTTGTGGGGAGATTGGAACTCTTATGCATTGCTGGTGGGATTGTAGAATAGTACAACCACTATGGAAAATGGTATCACACTTCCTCAAAAAGCCAGAAAGAGAAGTATCTTATAATCCAGCAGTCCTACTCCTAGGTATATATCCAAGAGAAGAACAGTGACACAAATAGACATATGCACGCCCATGTTCATTGCAGCATTATTCACAATAGCAAAAAGGTGGAAACAACCTCAGTGCCCATCAACAGATGAATGGATAAACAAATTGCAAAATGGTGGAAACAACCTCAGTGCCCATCAACAGATGAATGGATAAACAAATTGCAAGATGGTGGAAACAACCTCAGTGCCCATCAACAGATGAATG
>NW_004444225.1:1373418-1471422 GCF_000243295.1 Trichechus manatus latirostris
CAAATTGCAAGATGGTGGAAACAACCTCAGTGCCCATCAACAGATGAATGGATAAACAAATTGCAAGATGGTGGAAACAACCTCAGTGCCCATCATCAGATGAATGGATAAACAAATTGTGGTACATACATACAATGGAATACTACACAACTATAAAGAATAATAAGGAGTCCACAAAACATCTTATAACATGGATGAATCTGTCGGACATTGTGCTGGGTGGAATGAGTTAATCACAAAAGGACAAATATTATATGGTCCCACTACTGTAGAAAGTCAGGAATAGACACATGCACAGACAGCTGTGGTCTTTGATGGTTACCAAGGAGGGGAGGGAGAGAGAATCACTTTCTAGACAGTAGACACTTGTTATTTTTGGTGATAGGAAAGGCAATACTAAATATGAGTGAAGTCTGTACAACTTGACCAAGGTAAATGAAGTCACTAAGAAGTCTACAAGAAAATGTTGTGTATGTTGTAAATGCTATAACATATGCAATTCTGCAACAACAGTAGTTAACAGACAAAAAATACGTGTGTGGTTACATGAATAGATATGTACGCATGTATGTGTATAGGAAGGCGTGTTCGAGTACACGTGCATGCAAATATAGGTGTACCTGTAGACATAACGTATATACATGTTTGTGTATGCTGGATATATGTAATAAACCACATAAGGGGCATAGTTATGGAAACTTCCTAGACATGTCCATGTAACTCACGGGATTGGTTTAGTGGGTTAAAAGGCTTAGGACCATAGTCTTACGGGATAACTCAGTCAATTGCCATAACATAGTTCATAAAGATAATGTTCTCTATCCTATTTTGGTGAGTAGTGTCTGGGGTCTTAAAAGCTTGCAAGCGGCTATCTAATAAACAACCACTGATCTCTACTTGATTCTGGAGTTAAAGAAAATGAAGGAAACTGAAGACTTAAAGAAGAAACTAGACCACAGCACAAATAGCCCACGTGAACCACAGCCTCTTCTCACCTGAGACCAGAAGAACTAGATAGTGCCCAGCTACCACTACTGACCGTTCTGACCAGGGACACAATAGACAGTCCCAGACAGAAAAGGAGAAAAATGTAGAACAAAATCCAACTTCCTAAAAGGCCAGACTTATTGGACCAGTAAAGACTAGAGGAACCTCCAAGACTGTCGCCCTAAGATACCCTTTGAACTTGGAACTGAAGCTACTCCTGGGGGTCACCTTTCAGCCAAATAATAGATTGGCTTATAAAACAAACAATGTCATCCATGAGTAAATGTACTCCCTTAAGCAATCAACTATATGAGACCAAACTGTCAACATTTACCCAAAAGCAAAGATGAGAAGGCGAGGAGGGAAAGGGAAGCTAGATCAGTGGAAACAGAACAAACAGAATGGAAATAATGAGAATGCTGACACCTTGTGAAAATTATAACCAATGTCACGGAACAATTTGTATAGAAATTGTTAAATGGAAACCCAATTAGCTATGTAAACTTTCACCTAACACAATAAAATACTTAATTAAACAAAAAAAAAAACTGATGGGGAACTTTAAAATGGATACATGAACCTGATCACCCCTGAACTCACTGATTAAGTTTAACATCACAAAAAGACAACCTGACAACCTGTTGATGCAATGGAGAGCATATGACGCCCACCTATATAGTGCCCACCAAAAAAAAAAGAAAAATCTGATATTGATCAAGCTTCAAAGTTATATCACTTTATAGAAAATAATGAGTGATAATCACCAAAATCCAGAATGTGGAAAACTATATAGGACAGATCAACCAGATTCTTTCACAAATAAATGGCAAAAAAGGAGGAGTCACAGGAATCGCCTTAGCTTAAAGTGGACTTTAAGAGAATTGTTAGGCAAATGCAATGTATAGGCCTTGTTTGGATACTGAGTCAAACAAATAACTCTAAAATGACATTACAAAGCAGTTGGGAAAATCTGAGCACTAACTGGATATTCCCCCACTTGTCTGTCAGTTTGTTGTAGTGTAGGGGCTTGTGTGTTGCTGTGATGCTGGAAGCTATGCCACTGGTATTAAAATACCAGCAGGGTCACCCATGGCGGACAGGTTTCAGCTGAGCTTCCAGACTAAGACAGACTAGGAAGAAGGACCTAGCGATCTCTTTCTGAAAAGAATTAGCCAGTGAAAACCTCATGAATAGCAGCAGAACATTGTCTGATATAGTGTCAGAAGATGAACCCCTCAGGTTGGAAGGCACTGAAAATACGACTGGGGAAGAGCTGCCTCCTCAAAGTAGAGTTGACCTAATGACGTGGATGGAGTCAAGCTTTCGGGACCTTCATTTGCTGATGTGGCACTACTCAAAATGAGAAGAAACAGCTGCAAACATCCATTAATAATCAGAATATGGACTGTACGAAGTATGAATCTAGGAAAATTGGAAATTGTCAAACATGAAATGGAACACATAAACATCGATATCCTAGGCATTAGTGAGCTGAAATGGACTGGTATTGGCCATTTTGAATTGGACAGTCATGTGGTCTGCTATGCCAGGAATGACAGCTTGAAGAGGAATGGCATTGCAGTCATCATCAAAAAGAACATTTCTAGATCTATCCTGAAGTACAGCTTTGTCAGTGATAGGATAATATCCATATGCCTACGAGGAAGACCAGTTAATACGACTGTTGTTCAAATTTACACACCAACCACTAAGGCCAAAGGTGAAGGAATTGAAGATTTTTACCAACTTCTGCAGTCTGAAATTGATCGAACATGCAATCAAGATGCACCGATAATTACTGGTGATTGGAATGCAAAAGTTGAAAACAAAAAAGAAGGATCAGTAGTTGGAAAATATAGCCTTGGTGATAGAAACGATGCCAGAGAGTGCATGATTGAATTTTGGAAGACCAACGACTTCTTCATTGCAAATACCTTTTTTCACCAACATAAACGGTGACTATACACATGGATCTTGCCAGATGGAATACACAGGAAACAAATAGACTACATCTGTGGAAAGAGACAATGGAAAAGCTCAATACCGTCAGTCAGAACAAGACCAGGGGCCGACTGCAGATCAGACCATCAATTACTCTTACGCAAGTTCAAGATGAAATTAAAGAAAATTAGAACAAGTCCACGAGAGCCAAAGTATGACCTTGAGTATATCCCACCTGAATTTAGAGACCATCTCAGGAATAGATTTGATGTGTTGAACACTAATGACCAAAGACCAGACGAGTTGTGGAGTGACATCAAGGACATCATACATGAAGAAAGCATGAGGTCATTAAAAAGACAGGAGAGAAAGAAAAGATCTGAATGGATGTCAGATAAGACTTTGAAACTTGCTTTTGAACATCAATTAGCTAAAGCGAAAGGAAAAATGAAGTAAAAGAGCTGAACAGAACATTTCTAAAAGACAAAGTATCATGATGACTTGTGCAAAGACTTGGAGATAGAAAACCAAAAGGGAAGAACACGTTCAGCACTTCTCAAGCTTAAAGAACTGAAGGAAAAACTCAAGCCTCAAATTGCAATACTGATGGGTTCTACAGGGAAAATATTAAATGACACAGGAAGCATCAAAAGAAGGTGGAAGCAATACACAGAGTCACTATACCAAAAAGAATTGGTCAATATTCAGCCATTTCAGGAGGTAACATATGATCAGGAACCAATGGTACTGAAGGAAGAAATCCAAGCTGCACTGAAGGCATTGGCAAAAAACAAGGCTCCAGGAATTGACAGAATACCAATTGAGATGTTTCAACAAACAGATGCAGCGTTGGAAGTGCTCACTAGTCTATGCCAAGAAATTTGGAAGACAGCTACCTGGCCAACTGACTGGAAGAGATCCGTATTTATGCCTATTCCCAAGAAAGGTGATCCAACCGAATGTAGAAATTATCGAAAAATATTAATATCACATGCAAGCAAAATTTTGCTGAAGATCATTCAAAAGTGGGTACAGCAGTATATGGACACAGAACTGCCATAAATTTAAGCCAGATTAAGAAGAGGACGTGAAACCAGGGATATCATTGCTGATGTCAGATGAATCCTGGCTGAAAGCAGAGAATACCAGAAAAAGGTGTTTACCTGTGTTTCATTGACTATGCAAAGGCATTCGACTGTGTGGATCATAACAAATTATAGATAACATTGCGGAGAATGGGAATTCCAGAACACTTAATGGTGCTCACAAGGAATCTGTACATGGATCAAAAGGCAGTCGTTCGAATAGAACAAGGGGATACTGCATGGTTTAAAGTCAGGAAAGGTGTGTGTCACTATACCTATTCAATCTGTATGCTTAGCAAGTAATCTGAGAAGCTGGACTATACGAAGAACAGGGCATCAGGACTGGAAGACTCATTAACAAAGTGTGTTATGCAGATGACACAACCTTGCTTGCTGATAGTGAAGAGGACTTGAAGCACTTACTGATGAAAATCAAAGACACAGCCTTCAGTATGGATTGCAGCTCAAAATAAAACAAAAATCCTCACAACTGGACCAATAAGCAACATCATGATAAACAGGGAAAAGCTTGAAGTTGTCCAGGATTTCATTTTACTTGGATCCACAATCAACACACATGGAAGAAGCAGTCAGGAAATCAAAAGATGCATTGCATTGGGCAAATCGGCTGCAAAAGACCTCTTTAAAGTGTTGAAAAGCAGTGATGTCACCCTGAGGACTAAGGTGCGCCTGACCCAAGCCATGGTGTTTTGAGTCGCATTATATGCATGTGAAAGCTGGACAGTTAATAAGGAAGACCGAAGAAGAATTGACGCCTTTGAATTATTGTGTTGGTGAAGAATATTGAATATACTGTGAACTGCCAAAAGAACGAACAGATCTGTCCTGGAAGAAGTACAACCAAAATGCTCCTTAGAAACAAGGATGGCGAAACTATGTCTCACATACTTCGGACATGTTATCACAAGGGATCAATCCCTGGAGAAGGATATCATGCTTGGTAAAGTAGAGGGTCAGTGAAAAAGAAGAAGACCCTCAGCAAGACGGATTGACACAGTGGCTGCAACAGTGGGCTCAAGGATAGCAACAATTGTGAGGATGGTGCAGGACTGGGTAGTGTTTCGTTCTGTTGTACATAGGGCTGCTGGGAATCAGAATCAACTCAATGACACCTAACCACCACAACAACGACTGGATATTTGGTGATGTGAAGTTACTAGAGATACATATTAAAGTATTTCTATACTAAAATGTGTCTGGGATTTGCTTTAAAACAATTTGAGCAGTGGTGGGTTTGGAGAGTAGCAGCAGGAGGAACAGGTGTAGGTGAAACAAGACTGGCAAGGTGTGGATAATTATTGAAGCTGGGCGTACAGGTTTCATATATTATTGACTTTTTAATGTTTGAAATTTCTGTAAGAAAGAGAAGAAAGATTAATTTCAAGCAAAAATGTTAACAGCTGGTAAATATAGGTGATGGTTAAAATATCAGTCTTGGAAGTGAAGTGCTGATACATGAATGAACCTTGAGAACATTATGCTGAATGAAATAAGCTGGACACAAAAGGACAAATACTGTATGATTGCACTTATATGAAGTACCTAGAATAGACAAATGCACAGGGACAAAAGTTTACTAGTGGTTACCAGGGCAGATGGAGGGAAAGATGATGCGGTATTGCTTAAGGGGTACTGAGTTTCTAGTAAGGGTGATGAAAAAACCTTGGAAAAGGTAACGGTGATGATTGTGCAGTATGGTGAATGTAATTAACATCACTGATTTGTACACTTAAAAATGGTTAAAATAACAGAGTTTGAGGGTGGTGAAAAATTTGCAAATGGATAACAGTGATAGTTGTACAACATGGTGAACATAATTTATGTTTTTGAAATGTGCATGTGAAAACTGTTGAAATAAATGTTTTGTTACATATATTTTACCACAGTAATTTTTTTTTAATCTATTTCAGTAGTCCCCAGGATGCAACACCAATCACAAATCATGAATCAGAAGACCACCCTGAGGGAAATACAAAGGACAATGTTCATGAACAGGAAGAAACTGTCATTTCTTATGAACTAACTCCTGAGGTTTCTAGAGGAAATCAAACGGTGCCAGGTAGATAGTACACGTTTCATCCTTTTTTCCCTGATGCGTTCTCTGAACTTCTGAATGTGTTTTCCATGTGTAGATTCTAGCAAGGGAGCCACTTAAGTACCTTGACTGCAGATTGACGAGCCTTTGCCTTCCCTGAGGGACAGACTTAGAAAAAGAGGAAAGGGCAGCAGCAGCCTAACCAGCTGGAGCCCCACAGAACGGACTCTGGCTTGGGGATCAGTGCTTTCAAATCACTATCTTATTCTTTTTTCCCTTCTTTTTTGAAGTCTTAATATGTACTGTAAATTTTTTCTAATGAACGTGATCCTTCGTTACTTAAAAGATTTGCTGTATTTTCGAGAGTATTCACCAATTTGCTGCTTTGGGAACTGTGGAGGATTTAGTATCTAAAGTAGTAGAATGGATGTGTTTACTCTAGCCCCTACTATATTCTACATCTATGTTTGTCTTTGATAGTAGATGATTATGATCCACAGAATGTTTATTAAAAAAAAAAAAAAGTCATTCTATGCTATCATTCTGCCATATTTTTATGGAATCTTCCTAAATCTGTTTGCCTTTTCTTTTTTTTTTTTTCCTTTATAATTTTTTTTGGAAGGGTTCATACCACATCTGTATTACCAGCTTTGCTTCCTCTATTCCATAAGCAAAACACCATCCCTAGTAATATACTGCCCACCCCATCCGTTCTGCAGAAGGGCGAGTACCCTATATTCAATGACTCAAGGCTGCCGTATTCTTCTTAAGAAGAGCTTGAAGGTTCTGGACAGAGGCTTTTCTGTGTCTTATCTACATAGAACATAAACATTTGTATTATCAGTCATGTTTCTTTGTGACAGGTATTAAACCCTGTCTGTTGGTTTGCCTCTATCAGTTGTAAGACAATGTGCACGGAAGTTCTCGCTTTTTTTTAACTTGTTACTGGCCACTTTTAGTTGTTTAGATAGAGTAAGTCTGGATCAAAGCAGTGTGGTAGTTTTAAACCCACAACATTTAACTCCTCAATAGTATTTAGCAAGAGTCCCTGGGTGGTGTAAACCGGCAATGCTCTTGGCTTAACCGAAAGGTAGGAGGTTTAAACCCACCCAGAGGTGCCTCAAAAAAACGGCCTGGCAATCTACTTCCAAAAAATAAGCCACTGAAAACTCTATGGAGCACAGATCTACTCTGAAATGAGTCAGAATCAACTCCACAGCAACTTTTTGTTTGTTTTGTTTTAAATATATAGTATTTACCTACATGGGACCAGAAAAGCTTTTAAAAGCAAGACAGAATGGGACCTAACAGGAGAGATTCACTGATAGACACGTGAATATTAACTTCAAAGGAAAAAAAAAGAAAATTTCTAATGAGTTCTTAGATTAGAAAATAACAGCAGCACCCAAATGTGACTATTCTTTCCCAAAACATGTTCTCGTTGTCGCAGCATCCGCATTTTCTCCTCCAGACCTGTCTTAAAGATTTTTGTCTTCTCGCATTTTCTTGGTGTGTTGTAGTGAAAAGTCTCCCCCAGTCTCCTGAGTCCCCGACTTCACCAGTGCCGTCTACTCAGCCGCAGCTCATGGAAGGATCGCATTTCATGTGTGTGTAGTCTCCGAAGAAGTACGTCCTTTCCCTTTGTATTATACTTCACTGTTACAGTGTCTCACTTGAGTTTTATTCATTCGTTAGCTTAGTGGATAAAAACTGGGATTAATTCTGGACTGTACATTAGGGATAATTGGCAGAGCACACAGGCCATGTGTTTGACCCATGGGCAGTAACTCTGGTTTCCTAGAATGGTCCTTCGCTGTGTGACAGCATTTTCTGTCTCTTATTTCATCATCTGTAAAAACAGCAAAACTTGGAGGCTATGTTCTGCCCCAAGACAAGCCTCACAGTGTTCTGCAGCTGTGCTTCCACTTAGCGTTCCTTTTCATAATCTGATCTGAAAATTCTGTTTAAGTCATTACATGTGGACCGTGTAGTATTTTTTATAGTTCGCATGACATGTCTACCTCATTGGGAGTTTGTTAATTATTTTAAAGGACGAAGAAATATTTATGGTACAGCTACCTTGATGGAACATTAAAATCTTTAAGATCTATGAGGAATTATTTCTTGATTTTTTAAGTCAGGGACATAACTACTAAAAAAGCCATCTTAGAAGCATGGACAGTAGGGGCAAGAAGGAAGAGAAAGGAAGGCTTTCTTGAACAATGTTCTTTAGACCACAGATTTAGAACTGAGAAGAATTTCCTAGGGTCTTACTTATAGAATTTCTATGCAGTTACTAATTTTTTTCCCTGCAGTTTTGTAATTATAGATGAATACTTTAGTTTTTTCACTTTTCAGAAAAGTTGTAAGTTATAAAATGAGAATTTTATGCCTCTTTCTGCAATTTTTTCTCGCAGTATCTACCAGGTCTGGTAATCCTTGGTGCTTTAGGATTACTGCTGATTTCTGTTAAACAGTTAAAAGTTGTGTGAACACAGAGACATTATGAGCATTATTACTAACAACTTTGATTTTTAAATTCTCAAAATAGATAAGTACAAAAACTATCTTGAGTAAGTTCATACAGGAGTGTTTATTTTCTATAATCTATTTCCCTTTACACCTTTTTGTAGCAGCTATAACCACTGTCCTTTTTTCTTTTTAGCCAGAAATAATAATAATCTCTTATAATAACCTCCTTTATTTGAGAATATGTCCACCTGGAGCCCAGAAGAGGCCTTTGTTTGTTGTCATTTGGTATCTATGCACAATTGAAGTTCTTGCTAGACTTAGAAATGACCTATTTGTTATAGTCTTACCTATGTCTTGCTTCTGTCACTCATGTTTTTAAACTTTCAACTTAATACTCTGAGAAGTGACAGTTGCCAGTGGTGACAGAATAACACCAGGCATAGGGTAATAAACATGATGCTCGTTAGAATCCTCCTGTGCAAAGCATTGATAGTTGGCCTCTGTCTAGATTTCAGTGGAGGAATGTACATCCAGAGCCACTCGTTATTTTTTTGGTTCAATAAACAGGTTAGCATTCATTGTGCACAGACCATTCTGATAATAAATAATGTTCAGAGTTAAAACTCACGTACATTTCCAGGTGTCTTAAGGTATTATTGGATTTTGTTTTGTTTTAAATACTTCTACTCCAAGCGCCAGTGGCATTACATTCTGGAATGTTACATATTGCAGATATTTTCTAATCTCATGGCATGCAGCCACTACAGACAGCTAGTGGCACTCAACCTTGTATTTTATAACTTCCCGTTGTGCACATGCCATCTTTCTGAACTAGTAGTTTTCACAAGACTTAGAAAAGCTGTACAAATGGCACGGCTAGGTAGTCAGCTCAATACAGTATTGCATATTTTAGTGAAAGTATGCAAGTCTTCACTCATTTTGTTGATCTCTTGGATTCGGCCACAAATTTGGGTATGTGTTTGATTCTGAATTGCTATTTAATTGTATCATGTTTCTTTGCTTTGTGAATTAAGCTTATGGAAATGAAGAAATGTCCTTTAATTGTATTATGTTTTAGAATTTTCGTGGCCATGCTTGTCAGTTCTGTTGTTACAGAATGTCACCCTTAGTTACTTTGGAAAATGGTCCTTCATTAACTTTGCAGGTGTCAAAGTAATTTCTCGTCTTATTTTTCAGCTATACTGACCTCTTTTGAAACCATTCAAAGCTAAGGCCATGGACCTTCGGCAATGTGAGAAGATATTGTACAGTATATTTTAAATCTATGAAATTCATAGTTCTGATGCTTTTGGCCACAGAGCATCATTTTATCACTTCTGGAAAATGTTTATTCCAAAGCAGCTTTAATGCCCATATGTATACTTGGTAATCTGAACGTTATTATTCTATACACCAGCTTGCTGCTGTGATTTCAGAGCACACAAGTAAAGGTGCTTTTTACTGTGCAGTCTACAGCTAGAGCTTACTTCGTTGCTGATTTCCAGATTTTGATGTTTCTTAAGTCTAGGTGGGCTTATATTTCTTTTTACTTTTCAGTACGTAAATTTAGTTATTATTTCCAATGAAACATGTTTCTTTTTTTTTTCTCCCCGTTTTGGCTACTGCAGTGCTTTGTTTCACACTTGATTTGTAAAAATTTTATATATATATTTAAAATGTGCCATTTTATTATTGCTAAGTGAAGTATGTCCCATTTTCTGCTATAATTATTTCTTAGATTGCCACATCAGCGGCTACTGCCACACTCTTGTCAGCTGAAACACAAATGTTACACTTAGTTTTTCTTAAAAAAAATTAAAAGTGTAGGTATTTTGAAGTACTGGGCTTATACTTCATTGGAATAGATGTGTACAGCAATAAGCAGGTTTTCAAATTCAGTACTTAGTTTGTGTACAAATGTAATTATGTTCATTGTGTATATATTATACAATGAGCACATGTAATGTAAGTATTAAAGGCTACTTACTGTTGTTTAAATGCAAATTGTTCATATCTCATTTCTTTTTTATCATGTTAAAATAAATGTTGATGTTCTTAAATCACTGGTGTTAGAATTTTTGTTCTTTTCCATCTAAAATGGAAAACCTGAGACTCAAGAGTCTTCTAGAAGAAAAAGTAGTCTCTTGATCTTATAATCCTAGACAACATAAAAGGGCCTTATCCCAATCCTCCTATGTCAAAGTGGAGGAAACTGAGGCCCAGAGAGATACATTGACTTGGCCACAATCACATTATATTTAATGACAGAATTTAGTCTAGAATATCATTTTTCTGACTTTTGTCCTCTTGGTCATCAGCTTGTCACCACTGGGCCAATTTCTGTTAGTTTCCACATTTTAGAAATTAGCTTCAGGCATCTGCAGTCCCAGTCTGCCTGGTGGAGTGGACTTGGAGAGAGGCGAGAGGGCAGAGAGGGGCATTTCTGTGACTTGGGTGGCTAGAAACCGTTTCATCAGTAGGACCCTCAGAGATTATTTTCTCTCACAATACATTCTTTGCAGATGTTCACGCTCTTCAGAATCAATTACATTTTCTCCCATTTTATAACCTTTTGTTCATGCTATATATTGTTCCCAGAGTGCAAGGGAATTTGATACTTTTGGATTCCTATATAAAATGGCTGAAATTGAATTGGCACTGGTCAGGTTTTTTTTTTCTTTACTGTATTAAAGGATTTAGATTTCATTCGAAATGCAGATTATAAAAATTCATCTGCTCCAAACAGAAACACACAAAATGAAATGCAAATAGATACAGTTGTAATTGTAGGAGGTCAATGAAAACGGGTGTTAAAATGGAAAGAGAGCGTTTAGCTGTCTGTACCCATATGAATATGGGTTTACAATTTTACTTTTGTCTAAAGATGTCACACAAAAGCCTTCTCAAGGGAAATAATCAACAATTTATTATTTCCCTTTAGTCATGGTATGATTATTGGTATAGATCTTTTGTCAGTGTATTGGGGCAAGAGTTTCTGTTACTGTTTCTTTGAGTTTTATGTTTGTTTGTTGGTTGGTTTGGTTTTTATAAAACACCACATTTTTTAACTATTCCAAGAAGGAAAAATGTTCCTTACAGAGGATAGTCCCTTCACTGGGACACTTGGAAGCCTAGGAAGTTCAGAGACAGGAATAAGAAGAAGCTGTGAACTGTTGTCAACATTTCAGAAAGCCAAATGAAAATCATGTGTTTACAAACAATAAGGTCAGCACAGCGACTTACTACAGGGTGTAATAAAACAGGAGATCACTAATTATTCCAAGATTTGAGCTACATCTCTTTCCATCTCACCTAGAGCTCATCTTATCCAACTCCCCCTATCTTACTGGATGTCTGAGCAGAAAGCACAGGAAGTATGGAGGTCCCTGGGAAGGAGAGCAGATAGACTGGCAGAGCCTTCTAGCCTGAGCGAGGGCAGCACTGTGGGAAACCACCTGTCAGGGGCATGGAGCATGCTCCAAAGTTCTTAGGGCTCAGTGCCCTGTGGGGCTGGTCCCTCAGTTATCACGTCCAAGTCCTCCACGTAGAGAAAGTTAGCAGTTATACCCCTATGGTGGTCAGGAATTAAACAGGCAATTAATGTCACCAAATTGTACACATAAAAATGATTGAAATGGCAAATGCTTTGTTATATGTATTTTACCACAATAAAAAAATTTTCTTCTAATTAAACAAGATGACCGTAAATAAGTGGTCTTCAAACTTTTTTACATATCCTCAAAAGTATTTTTTAAAACTACACACATTTTCAAGTTGACAGCTATAATTTTTCATATGTTGAAATAGTTGAAAGGATGTAATTTCTGCCTTACTGTAGGTAATTGACTTTTTAAAATAAAGCTGTTAACATCATTCTTTTTTTAAATGTATTCAACAGAATCTAAATACTGTTTTAATGTCTTGTTCATCCATTTAAAAACAGAAACAAGCTTTAGGTAGGACAGTTTACATCATTTCTTTTTCTCCTTGAGCTTTTAGTTCCTTGATACATGTCTTAGTCATCTAGTGCTGCTGTAACAGAAATTTCACAGGTAGATGGCTTTAACAAAGAGAAGTTTATTCTCTCACAGTCTAGTAGGCTACAAGTCCAAATTCAGGGCGTCAGCTCCAGGGAAAGGCTTTCTCTGTTGGCTCTGAAGGAGGGTGCATATCATCAGTCTCCCCTAGGTCTGGGAGCTTCTCTGCGTAGGAACCTCAGGTCTAAAGGACGTGCTCTGCTCCCAGCACTGCTTTCTTGGTGGTGTGAGGTTCCCATGTGTCTCTGCTCACTACTGTCCTTTATATCTCAAAAAAGATTGGCTTAAGACAGTATCCAATCACGTATACTTCATCAGTATAACTGCCGCTAATCCATCTTATTAGATCATAGTGATTGAATTTATACCACATAAGGAAATCACATCAGATTACAAAATGGTACACAGTTATACAATACTGGGAATCATGACCCAGCCAAGTTGACAAATATTTTGGGGGGACACAATTCAATCCATGACAGTACATTAACTTTTAATTTTAATTTTTTAAGTTATTTTTAATTTCATCCATTCCTTTGAATGCAAAAAAAAAAAATCTGAATTGCTAAGTGGTATGTTAGCCATAAGAATCATTCACTTTCTCACTACCCTGAAGGTTTTTATACCCTGACTGCAAAGCGTAAGGTTAAGATTCAGAGAAGCAAGTTTTTTATATGTAAAGGAGAGAAGAGCTGACGTGAAAGGGGCACTTCGGCCTCAGGAGTGTTCCTGGGCAGATCTGTTTTAGAAAAGAGCATAGAAAAGTTAAGGATCTAGATACTGAATCCAGTAAACTTGCACTTGCCCACATACCCTTGGAATTTTTTTTTCCTTTAAAGAGATCATTTTTAATAGTAGTAATGAATAGACTCTTAGTTGTTTGATACTCTAGTTAAGGAAAGGAAGGAATTATATGAACACATTGAAGAAATATTTCAATTTCTTGCCGACGTTGACAGCTAACTCATTAATGAATGCTGAAAATGCTAAGAACGTTTAGGATTAGTCATTGCACAGGGAAATTTGAAGAGGCCTGCAATCGTACGAGTCATAGATGAAAGAAACTCGATATTTTCCCAAAGTTGGCAACAATTCTAAACATATACAAAACATTACCAATAGCAAACTGTGGAGCTGGAGGAAACCTTTCTAACCTATCAATATGAGGAAAAAAAATGTTTTTTTAGTCAACCTTGCTTGAGGAGAGACTGCATTTTATTTTCTTTGTCGAAAATATTATAATTTTATTATATAAAGAGATGACAAAGATGATATAGACAAAAAATAGTGGCATGTCAGGCAGTTAATAAAACCCAACGGGTTTGGTTTACTTTTGGGTTTTTTTTTTTTTTGCCCTGTATTATTCAGTTGTTAAAATATGGTAAGTTGATTCATTTATGCATACTTATGACATTACCCACATGAAGGTTTTATGTAAATTTTTCACATGACAAAGAAGCTTGCTATTGGACCATCCTGTGAATGTATGTGGAATAAATTGATTCATTTAATTAAACAATATTTAATGAGACAATAATTAAGCAAATAATTTTTTTTTGTTAAACTAAGGTAGTTTGGAAGGTTTCCCAGAATTCTTCCTGAAAAGTGTATTACATCCTTCATCCATAGATTGAAAAGAAATCTTTGAAGTGCATGGCTTCTTTTTAATTTAATTTTTGAACAGATAATACATTTAAAATCAGAATAATTTACAGTAAAAAATTGACCTAAAACCTAAAATGAAAGGCTGAGTCAGAGGCATGGGAGAATACAGTAGAATTATTTCATGTAATTCAAGTCTGGGACAGCACAGTCTTAAGATACAACCCCAGTACTGTGCCCCTGGACTTAATGACTCACAAGCTATCTGGAAGTCCCCTAAGACTTCTATTAACTATGTTCACAAAAAGCCTGTCAAGTCTTAGATGCCTTGAGTGAGGACTCACTCATCTCAGCTCTTCCTAGAAGGGGGCTTCGTCCTCCCCTCAGTGTGGTAAACAGTACAGGAGATCACCTAAGTGGCAGGAGGAGGGAAAGGGACACTCCGCCAACTCTGTTGCTAGGAAACCTGAGCCCTTCCAAACACCTTTGTTCCCGCCTTGGAGCTGTATCCTGGTTCTGGATTGCTTGAGTTGGAAATGAGCTCTGCCACTTACCAGCTGTGTGTCCTTAGGCCAAGTACTTATCCTCTCTGTGCCTAATTGTTTTCCACATCTCAAAAGTTGTTCTAGTAATAGTTATTTTTATAGGGTTGTTGTAAAGACTAAAGGAGCTAATGAGTGTCAAGTATTTAGAACACTGCCTGGCACATAGTAAACACCACGCAAGTGCTGACTACCATTGGTTGTTAACTAATTAAGGGCTAACCTCATCCAACTTATATGGTTTCTGAATTTACCAAGGTACTGTCATCGTCTGGTTTAAGCACTGTTGTCAAACTTACAAGTCAGCATGCATCAAAATTGCCCGGAGGGCTCTTAGAACAGGTTTCTGGGCCCCCTTCCTAGAATGTCAGTCAGTCTGGAGTGGGGTGCAAGAATTTGGGCTCTAACAAGTTCCAGGTAACATTAATGCTGCAGGTCCGGGAACCAGACTGTGAGAACCACTGGCATATAATGAGATTCTCCATTGTTTATTGAATTTTTGTTTCATTCGTGTCATGGTATAAAACTAGGATAAAATTCAGGAAGGTTTATTTGCAAAGGAGTGTTTACAAAAGTGTGCACAGAGTATAGAACTACAAAAGATAATGCAATAATTTGGAGCTCTTTTCACCCCAAACCCAAAGAGATGAGAGGAGGAAAAGTAACTGAATCCAAATGGTGGTGAAGTAATTTGGAAAAGGATAGTGATAATGGTTGCACAACGTGAAGAATGCAGTCAATGTCGCTGAATTACACAGGTAGAAATTATTGGCGAATGTTGTGTATATTTTCATCGCAATAAAAAGAAAAGTAACTGGAATCCATAGAAGAGAGTCACTTGAGAGAAGCCCTTGTTCTCTTTTCAAGAAAGATGGTCAGCCTAAAGCACCCCTACAGGGATCAAGCCAGGAGAATAAATACTCTGATGGTACTCCCCTCTATCACTCCAGTTTCTTGATGGGGCTCCATTGGCTGAACCCAGTGGGAAGTCACAGGAGCTCTGTTGGGCAGTCCAGGGTGAGGCCAAGGACTCCTGGGGATTCCCAAGACCTTTTTAGGCTGGTCTGTGAAGCCCAAAATAACACTAAGATGCTATGTGCTTTTTCACTTTCAATTCCCTCGCTGGTAGAACAGTGGAGTTTCCCAAAGGCTACATGACATGTGTTATTGAAACAGATTGATTGAATGCAGAAGCAGAAATGAGAATTTAGCTGCCTTCTATTAATCCAGATTTGTAGAGATATACTAAAATGAAAAGCAGTATCTTTCTCAGTTTTGTTTTAGAAAATATAGTTTTTTATTAAAAAGTTGGTCATTTATGTTAACATGTCGTGGGTTTATTATTGTTAATTTTAGATGAGTAAATATTTTAAACATTTCTCAGTTTTAATTTCTACTACAGTAAATACCAATAGATATAACCCATATAAACAAAAACTAGGGTCGTATAAATAGTTAAACATGTAAGGAATACTAAGACCTAAAAGTTGGATAACTGCAGATAAAATCCGTGTAGATCAGCCTCCTGTGACAGGGCACGATCGAGAAATGTGAGATCCAGAGGGGCAAAAGAAGATATCACTCCATCTTTCCAAGGAAGATACTGCTCACTGTTGTTGCCAGCAAGCCATCCATTCCCAGTCTGCTTCTTGAACTGAAAGTCCTAGTGTCTATGCCTGTCATGTAGGGCTGGTGGGTCCATCTTGGGCCCTGCAAACTGTAAATCGTTCATGGAAAATGATTCCGAATGCTCGTGTGCAGACATGCAAAGTTCTAGAAAGGCTTTCTTCCTGTGTCAGCTCCAACACGAACTGTTGGCCCTGCCAGGTGTGTTTAGATTTAGAACCTCACCCTCATACCTAATTGAAACTTCCTTACCTTTACTGGCCCTGAGTGATTTTGTCATCAGGTGAAAATTGGTAATGAAGACATGTTACTCCATGTCAAAAGGGAGTAACACCCATGAAGAAATCCATGTTATTATTTGTCCAAATTATCTTACTATTTGAAATGTGTGATTGATACAGAGACATTTGTGTTGCCTGTAAGAAGTCACTATTCTCTGCCTGCTAGGCCTACCCAGCATAAGAAAATGAATAACTCATCCCATTGTATTTAAAGTCACAACTGGCAGAAACTTGCTCAGCCTATGCCTAAGGAGCAAATGTCCAAGTTTTCCCAGGTCTGAGTTTTTGGTTGGTTGGGGGGTTTTTTTGTTTTGTTTTGTTTTGAGAAGTAGCGTATCTCACTGTGTTAGGGTGATGGGGGATCGGGAAATGGGTCAAAAACAGGCCTGAGACAGGTAAACAAAAAGAAAAAACCTATTACTGTTGAGTCGATTTGGACTCATGGCAACCTATGTGTTACAAAGTGTGAAATGCTCCATAGAATTTTCTTGGCTATAGTCTTAATGAAAGCAGATGGCCAGGCCTTTCTTCTGTGGTGCACTGGGTGGATTCAGACCACCAACTTTTTGGTTAGTAGCCAAGAGCAAACCATTTGTGCCACCAAGGGATGTTGACACTGGTAATGTCTGGACATCCTCCTGGAAAGTGACAAAGACGTAATGCAGTTGCTAACGTTTCAAACAAATTGGCTTCTAGCCATATCCCCGGAAACTGTCTGTAAGCGAAGATGAGGAAAGCAACTGCTTCTTTCAAGATTGCTAGTCTAACTTGAAATTTATAAAAAGAAATATAAACATTCAATAAACGTATGAACAGATGCTCAATATCAGTGGTAAAGAAATGCAAATTAAAACAATGAGATACCTCTTTTTACCCATCAGATTGGGAAAGATTAAAATGGATGACAACACCCAGATTTAGCGGGATGTAGTGAAAGGGGTATGTTTATGTAGTCGGTGGAAGTGTCAATTGATATAGCCCTTCTGGGAGGCAAAACCTTTCAAAAGCCTTAAAAATGTATACTCTTGGATGCAGCAATTCCCCTTCAGGGAAATAATTCTTAGGATTTTGTTGCTTGTTTTGCTTATGGCTTAAATAAGGGGTCTAATTGTGCCATGTCATAAGAAGTCAAAGAGTGGGCGATCAAGATTGCTGGAGGCTCAGAGATGCCATGAAGGAAGCAGGCTTCGCTCTTCCTGCTCTGCTGTCCTCAGCAGCGGCTGCTGCACCTCAGGCATCAGCACCTGTGCAGATCAGGCATTGTCAGGGGCTTCCATTTATTTCTCATTGGCTGGAACCAAATGACATGGCCCCCTTTAGCTGTAGCAGTGTCTGCGAAAGCAAACATTTATCTTTCCAGCTTTTAAAGTAGAGGAAAGCAGGGAGAAAGTAGCTGAAGTGGGTGTTGAGTGAACCAAACTGCAAAAAATACTCCACACTCTAAGTGCACACCTGTAAGAAATTTGTGAAATAAGAGAACATTATTATTGTGTGGTTATTCCTTGGAAAACTGTTCACTGTATATTTAGTGAAAAAGGTAGATTGGAAAAGAGTATGCCTCCTGTGATCCCATTTTGTTAAAAATACATGTGTACTCTATACATTCATACACACAAACCTGGATATACATCATAATGTTATTCCTGGATCATCTTTAAACAGTTCTACAATCTCTGGATTGTTTTGGCAAGCAATCATGTCTCAGTTTTAGAATAAGAAAAAGAAAATAAATTTTTATTTTTAAGTTCCCATTGGCCCTGACACGGGAGATGAACTACTCAGTTAAAATCAGTCGGATGGGGACTCCTGCCCCCGAGTGATCTCCAAATCTTAGTTACATTTTCCACATTGATTCTAAGCCAAGTATCCAGAGGAAAGCCTAAATAAGCCATTTTGGAAGATGGAGCTATTTGCAGTCCATTACTTTTCACCTGAGACTTGTTTTTCTAAGAGGACAGACCAGCGCAACCCCAGTTGCCTGCCCAGAGTTCAGTTGGTAAAACCAGCTGATAATTATTTCAGGGATAGGCTCAGATCAAGATTATGAGGAACCTAATTCTGAAGGAAAAACGAACAGCATGCTCAAAATGAAAATAAAATCATAGGTCAGGATGCCAAGTAAAAAGTTATTTGTGAATTGGTCTTTAGTGCTGCTATAACAGAAATACCACAAGTGGATGGCTTTAACAAATTTATTTTCTCACAGTTTAGGAGGCTAGAAGTCTGAATTCAGGACACTGGCTCTAGGGGAAGGCTTTCTCTCTGTTGGCTCTGGGCAAAGGTCCTTATTTCTTGGCTCCTTGGGGATCTTCATGTGGTGTGATGTCTGTTCTCTCCCATCTCTGCTTGTTCACTTGCTTGTTTAATCTCTTTTATATCTCAAAAGAGATTGACGAGACACACCCTACACTAATCCTGTCTCATTAACATAACAAAGACAACCCACTCCCAAATGGGATTACAGGCACAGTCATAGAGGTTAGAATTTATGACACATATTTTTGGGGGACACAATTCAATCCATAACATTCCACTCTTTGGCCCCCAGAAATTTATGTCCTTGTCACACAAAAAAACACATTAACCCAATCACATTATTCCAAAAGCCTTAAATCAACTCCAAGTCCAAATCTCATCTTCTGAACCATCTAAATCAAATATGAGTGGGACTGTAGGTGTATTCCATCCTGGGGCAAAATTCCTCTCCATCTATAAACCTGTGAAAACTAGAATACAAATTATCTGTTTTCAAAGTACAATGGTAGAACAGGCACAGGGTAGACATTTTCATTACAAATGAAAAATTGGAGGAAAAGAAGGGTTAACGGGCACCAAGCAAGTCTAAAACGCAGCAGAACAATTTACATTAGCCCTCGAGGCTTGAAAATAATCCTCTGTTCTTTGGGACTATCTGGGCAATGGCCTCGCCCTCTAGATTCTGGGTGTTGGCCACACCCCCTGGATTCTGGGTGGCGGCCCCTGGGCCCTGAGCTTCAGCTCTGCCTTCCAGGCCCGCTGGGATGGCAACTCTGTTCCCTTGGCTTTGGGCAGCCCCATTCTCCAAGTCCATCTGAGTGGCGGCTCCACCCCCTTGGCCCTGGTAGGCCCCCGTTCTTCTGCTCCTTGTGCATGGCAGCCCTGCCCCCTCAGCTTTGGGCAGTGGCTCCATTCCCCTGGCATTCGTGAACAGCAGCCCCACACTCCAGAATCAAATTGGTGGAGATCTGACTCTTTTAATCCTAGGAGGCCATGACTCTGCCCTTTGAAACTGATGCATCTGTGCTTCCTGTGCTCCTTCCAACAGTTCTGCTGATCTCTGAGCTGCTCCAGGGATGGTCCTTTTCTTGGAGTTCAACAAATGTAGATCATTTGGCCTGCTTCCTGCCTGTAGAATTCCAGGAGGCAGACAGTGTTCTTTCCTTTCGTTCTTTCTCTGTCCCCTTCAGTCTAAACTGATGGGTTTTCTGCTGTGGTAGTTGGTTAGATCCACCAGTCACAGGCTTAATCTCTTTAACAAAAGATTGTGTAGCCACAACCTTGGTGAAAATTCTAGGACAGGTGTCCTTAGTTTGTACAACAGAATTTTCCAAATCCTTAAGTTTTGTTTTCATTTTGCACTATTCATTTTTTAAGTCCATCTCTTTCCTCTCTCATTTTACTGTAAGAGGCAAAGGGAAACCACGCAGCCCCTTTAAGATCTTGCTTAGAAATCTCCTCAGCCAAATATACAAGTTCATCATTTACAAGTTCTACCTTCCACCAAACATTTGAAAATAATTCAGACAAGTTCTTTGCCACTGCATAAAAAGCATGGCGCATCCTCCATTATCCAATCACATGTTCATCATATTCTTTTAAAGCCTCACCAAAAACTCATTTAATGTCCACATTTCTAGCAATACTGTTGCTGGCACCATAAGTATTGTCTAAGACAATAGAGACTTCCTCACTTCCTTCTGAGCCCTTACCAGAATTGACTCTGATGTTCATAATTGTACCAACATTCTCTTCAACGCAATCTAGGCTTTTACTATTAGACACCTTAAAACTCTTCCAGCCTCCACTCATTACTTAATTCCAAAACCACTTTCACATTGTAAGTATTTGTTAGCACAGCACCCCACTCTCAGTACCAAATTCTGTCTTAGTTGTCTAGTGCTGCTATAACAGAAATACCACAAGTGGGCGGCTTTAACAAACAGAAATTTATTTTCTTGAAGTTTTGGAGGCTAGAAATCCAAATTCAGATTGCCAGCTCTAGGGAAAGGCTTTCTCTGTCAGCTCTGGAGGAAGATCTTTGTCTCTTCTGAGCTTCTACTCCTGGGCAATATTCATGTGGCTTAGCATCTCTCTTCCCCCATCTCTGCTTGCTTGCTTGTTTGTTTAATCTCTTTTTATATCTCAAAAGAGATTGACTCAAGACACACCCTACTCTAATCCTGCCTCATTAAGATAACAAAGACAACTCATTTCCAAATGAGATTATAACCACAGGCATAGAGGTTACAATTTACAATACATATTTTTGGGGGGATACAATTGAATCCATAACAGTCTGGTCGAATTTGATACTGTAAATGTATCATCTCCAAGGTAAACTCAGAAACAGCAACATAAAACATGGCTCTCCTTTGAGTTTCAAATGGTTTCATTTGTTTGATTGTTTAATGGAATTACTCATAAGTAACTTAAGATATTTTAATAGAGGACTTGCAGAGTTACATTTTTAAATCAAAACTAGATCTATGTTATAAAAAATAGTAACACAAATCTGTGATTTTTGTCCAAACATCCTCAGGTCTGAAGAGGATACCAGGCTTTGACCTTAACACTATCTGGGCCAAAATATTCTGGAAAACTAAATGGAGGGTTGTGATTCTCTCAAATTGACAGTGATAAGTTTTCATAAGATTCCTGAGGATGAGCTAAAAGCAGAATTGACACATAAGATTTGTGGAAATAACATATGAGCTATTGTCCCTTTATCTCCTTTTACAAAAGAAAAAGAAATACAAAAGTAAAGGGTGATAGAGAAGGTAAAAATACTGGAAACAATAAGAATATAACCCCATCTGGAGTAAGGGAGAATGAAGAAAACCAAAGACGCAAGGGAAAGATTAGTCCACAGGACTAATGGACCACAACTACCACAGCCTCCACCAGACTGAGTCCAGCACAACTAGATGATGCCTGGCTACCACCACTGACTGCTCTGACAAGGATCACAATCGAGGGTCCCAGACAAGGCTGGAGAGAAATGTAGAACAAAGTTAGAACTTTTTTACTAATTTTAAATTAAAAAAAAGACCAGCTTACTGGTCTGACAGAGACTGGAGAAACCCCAAGAGTATGGCCCACACACACCATTTTAGCTCAGTAATGAAGTCACTCCTGAGGTTCACCCATCAGCCAAAGGTTAGACAGGCCCATAAAACAAATCTAAATGGACACACCGCCCAGGGTCAAGGACAAGAAGGCAGCAGCAGACAGGAAAGCTGGTAATGGGGAACCCAAGGTCAAGAAGGGGAGCGTGTTGACATGTTGTGGGGTTGGCGACCAATGTCACAAAACAATATGTATATTAATTGTTTAGTGAGAAGCTAGTTTGCTCTGTAAACCCTCATCTAAACTACGATAAAAAATTTAAAAAAGAAGAAGAAGAATATAAACATGAGGACAGAGCTGGAGAAAAATGTAGAAAAAAATTCTAACTCAAAGACCAGACTTACTGGCCTGACAGAGACTGGAGAAACCTTAGGAGTATGGCCTCCGGACATCCTTTCAGCTCAGTAATGAAGTCACTCCTGAGATTCATCTTTTAGCCAAAGATTACACAGACCCACTGGACAAAACAAGACTAAAGGGACGCACCAGCCCAGGGGCAAGGACTAGAGGGCAGGAGGGGATGGGAGGGCTAGTAATAGGGAACCCAAGGTCGAGAAGGGAGAGTACTGACATGTCATGGGGTTGTTAACCGTCGTCATGAAACAATATGTGTACTAACTGTTTAATGAGAAGCTAGTTTGTTCTGTAAACCTTCATCTAAAGTACAAAAAAAAAAAAGGGTTATGTGTTTAGGATTATGCATTTATCTGAATGTACTGTGGATATTGAATGTTTCTCCTACCTCATTTTGTAAAGCAGACCTAAATGTATGATAGAAATGAATATTAGGTATTATAGATTACAGAGAGTGTGTAACTCTGCCTTCAGCCAATACTTGATTGGATATGCTAAAAGGGGAGCTAAGATTTGCCCAGGAGACACACAGGCTCTTTGTTTCAAGTCAGTAGCCCTGTGTATAGAGTGGAGGGTTTAGGGCAAAAACCTGAGCCCCACCCAGATTTGCATTTGAAGAGACATGCAGAACCACCCAGAACTGCTCAGAGAACAGAAGATTTGCTTTTGAAGCAAGGATCTGCAGAAAGAAAGGTACGCCTTTGCCAGACAAGAACACTGTCCTGAGGTGACAGTCTACCCATTTCAACCCGGAAATTGGGTCATGCTGTGTGCCTGGAAAGATGAGCTTCTCCAGCCCAAGTGAAAAGGACCTTTCAAGGTGCTTCTCATCACCCGTATGGTGGTCAAACTGAAAGGAGTGAAACCTTGGATTCACCACACCTGGCTGAAAGCAGCACCTGCCCCAGACCCTGACCCTACAATGACAGCTCTTCAAAACAACTGGAACCGTGAGCCATTACAAGACCTGAAGTATCTGTTTAAGAGACTCTGAGCTTTTAACCTACAGAAGTGGTTAACTGTGGTTTTTCCCTTCCTGTTCATATTTCACCTGTTTGAAATAGTAGGTCTCTTAAGCTAGACCCTGTTTCACGCAAATATGAAGCTGTGGTAACTCACCTTCGTTCTTCTCCTAACTGTCCCTCACAGGGTCGTGGCGTAGTAACGCTTTTGTCAAATTAGCACAATCAGTAGCAAGTGCAACCAACATGACTAAATGTTGGATTTGTCAATACGTCAGAAAGCTACTTGTTCCTAACCAAGATAGATCAAATATCTTTGACTGGCTCACCTGCTGGTTACCTAACTATAATTGGCTAAAGCATTTGTTTACTATTTTTATTTTCTTTAATTTTAGCATGAATTTCTGTCTGCTGCACTATACAATACAGCCCCCTATGTTGAGGAGCCATTGCCCAATTTAGAAGATACTTTCCCCAACCCAGAGAGAAAGAGGGATTGACAGTGAGCACAAACAGCAGCGGCTTGTCCATTAGCAAACAAAAACTTAGGTGATGGCGATCGGTGTGGCTCAGTTCGTTGCTACTAGGACCAAGCAGAACCTGCCCCTTTCTGTCCACTGTCCTCAAAGCGCTGGGTTTGGCTCAAGCCAGTCAAACCCAGTTTACTAGCCTACATGCCAAAGAAAAAAAATGCGATTTGTCTTACTGCACTTGTGCGTCATGATAACCTCTATAGTCCATAATGTTTGTATGTACTTCCTTGTGAGAGGCAGTGTAAAAGTTTTATCTCCCTTTGTTCGGGGAGCTTGATTTTAAGTGTACACCTCCTTGTTCCTTGCCTGTGAGCTTGCAAAAAATACTTTTCCTCCCTCAAGAAAAGAAAAAAAGAATATAAACATGAGGATTGGCAGCAAAGCAGGGCAAGAATAAGAAGGTGGATCAGCTAAGAGAACATTGAAAGTCATAGGCACCATTACAAACCATGGATCATGGAAACTCAGTAATTCACTCAGCACTTCATGAAATGTCTAGTGAAATCCAAAGAATACTATTGAAAATTAAAATTTTTTAATAGGTCTGACAATCCATGTTTCCTAAACTATCTGTATTTCTTAAACCTAGATGATCAGTAGAGTTATTTGGGGGTTTTATTTTGTTTTAATGCAAGTTTCTGAGCCCCACCATCCCAAAATTCTGATTCAGTGAGTCCGGAGTATATCCCAGAAACCTGTAATTTTTTTCTTTTTTACCATTTAAATTTTAAAATCAACTTTAACTGGGATATAATTTACATAGAATAAAATGCACTCATTTTAAATGCACAGTTCAATAATTTTTGGCAAGTATGTGCATCCAGGTAACCTCCACCACAATCAAGATATAGATCATTTCTATCACCCAAAAAAATTCCCTCCCTTGGCCATTACGACCCCGCCTCACCCCTGCAACCTCAACCCCAGGCAACCACTGATAAGCTTTCTGATCCCATAGGTTGGTTTTAGTTTTGCTGTTTCTAGCATTTCATATAAACAGACTCACATGATGTACTGCTTTGTGTCCTTTCATCTGCTTCTCAGTGTGTTTTTAAGATTCATTCACGTTGTTGCATATGTAAGCAGTTCATTCCTTTTTAACACAGACGAGTCGCTATGGGTCAGAATCGACTCATCGGCAGCAAGTTTGGCTTTTGGTTTAAGTATTCCATTGAACAGATGCACCAAAATTTGTATATCTATTCACACGTTGGAGCCCTGGCAGCACAGTGGTTAAGAGCTCAGCTGCTAACCAAAAGGTCAGCAATTTGAACCCACCAGCTGCTCCTTGGAAACCCTATGGGGCAGTTCTACGCTGTCTTATAGGGTCGATACGAGTTGGAATTGACTTGATGGCAACGGGTTTGGTTTGGTGTTGGTTTATTCACCTGTTAATGGATATCAGGGTTGTTTCCAGATTTGGGGCTATTATGAATAAAGCTGCTATGTATATTTACATAGAAAAGAAGTCTTGGTGTGGACATATATTTTCACTGCCCTAGACTAAGTACCGAGAAGTGGAATTGCCGTGTCATTTGATAGTGTAAATCTAACTATTCAAGAAACTGCCAGTCTTTCAAAATGGTTGTACCACTTTGCATTCCCACCAACAATGTATGAGAGTTAACCGTTGCTTCATATCCTCACCAACACTTAGTATGGTCAGTCTTTTTCAATTTCACACATTCTAATAGGGTGTAATGTTGTCTCACTGTACTTTTAAATTGTATCTCACATGTACTTTCATGTGCTTATTGGCCAGTCATATGTCTTTTTTGTGAAGTATCTGTTCTAATTTTTGCCCAGTTTTTTTTATTGGGTTGTTTGTCTTATTATTGAGCATGGGGTGTTTTATATACATATACATACATACATATACTGTATATATAGTCTAGATACACATCCTTTATTAATATATGTGCCACACATATTTTCTCCCTTTCTGTGGCTTGTCTTTTAGATTTCTTAACAATGCCAATGAAAGAGCAAAACTTCAACATTGATAAAGTACAATAGACGGGTACTAAGTTTTTCTTCTATGATTTGTGCTTTTTGTATCTTATCTAAAAAATCTTTGCCTACCCCAAGGTGCCAAAGATTTTTTTGTTTTGTTTTGTTTGTTTTTTTGAGGTTTCTAATTTTATTTTATTTATGAAAACCATAGGAAGTACAGTTTATCTTTAACAATGGAGTGCCAGTTCCATGATGTAGATACTTGGGATGGGGATGGCATTGAGATGGAGGAAGTAACTGTTAGCTCTGTGTTGCTTATTTTTTAAAATATTTTATTGTGTTTTAGTGAAAATTTACACAGCAAATTAGATTCCCATTCAACAATTCATACACAAATTGTTCTATGACATTAGTTACAATCCCTGCAATGTGTCAGTACTCACCATTTCCACCCCACTTGCCCTGTTTCCATCTATCCAGTTTCCCTGCCCCTCCTTGCCTTCTCATCTTTGCTTTTGGGTTAATCTTGACTGTTTGGTCTTGTACAGTTGAGGTGCCAATGATTTTCTTCTAGAACTTATATAATATTTGCTTTTACATTTATGTAAATAACATTTTGCATATTTTGAAGTAAGGATCAATGTTCATTTTTTTCCCATATAGATATCTAGTGGTTCTAGCACCTTTTGTGAAAAAGACTTTCCATTTCCCATTGACTAGCCTTCATACTATTGAAAATCAATTAACCGTAATTATGTAAGTCTATTTCTGGACTCTATTCTGTTCTACTATGTCTATTCTTTCACCAGTACTACTTTGTCTTGATTACACTAGCATATCCTGAAATCAATTAAGTCCCCTCTGACTTTATTCTTTATTTTTAAAATTGTTTTGGCTAATCTAGATCCTTTACATTTCCATTGCAAGATTCAATTGCTAATATTTCCTTGAGGATTTTTGTGTCTATCCTTCATGAGAGATATTAATCTGTAGCTTTCTTTTTGTACAATGACTTTGGTTCTGGCATTGGGCTGATAATGGCCTCTCAGAATCGGTTTCCCTGAACTCCTGTCTCTTTCTCCCCAGCCAGTGGCTTAACCATGCTGCCTCTGCTTGGGATTCCCCTCATTGCATCATTGTCCAAAAAACCGCCCCCAGGCCAAACCTGGGGCAAAAGTAGGGCTTACCTCATTTCTTTCCTTTTTCTGTGATCCCAGTTCTGCACTGCTTGTTGATCAATGTCTGAAAACAGTTATTTCATACATTTTGTCCATTTTTTAGTTGCTTACAGTAGGAGGCATGTCTATACCCAGTCACCCCATCGTGATCTGAAATTAAATTTTGGATTTTGGATTTTTTGATAAATTTTCTGAATGTTTTTGGAGAACTCATGCCGCAGCAGTTCAGTAGAATTAAATAGAAAAATATAGCTACTAGGCAGAAAAAGATCTCCAGTACCTATTTCTCTTCTTATTCATTCAACTAAATTTTATTGAGCTCCTACTAAGTGCCAGAAGCCCTGCATGGCTCTGGAAATGCAATTGTAAGCAAAAATCAATATGGCCTCTACCTCCCCAAACTTCCAGTTTGAGAAGTTTTGGAAAGGAGAGACTAAAATTAATTATATCATATGATTATTCTGCTAAGTGCTAAAAGATGGGTGTTATGAAAGCACATAAGAGGACTGATTTAGTGGATGGAATAGGGATAGTGAGGAAGACTTTTCCCAGGAAGTAAATTTGAGCTAAGATCTGAAGAATGAGTGGGAGTTAATAGAAGCAGAAGGCATGAGGGGCTTACAATGACGTTTTTGAGGTGGAAGAAGTTTGGAATCAAGCCAGGCCTTGATTGTAGTCTTTAGACTAAGAGCAGTGGAAAACTGCTGAAGCATTTTAAGCAGGAGAATGACATGATTGGATTTGCCCTTTGAATAGATTACTGTGTCATTCTGGTATACTCATACAATAAAAAGATTCCACCGTGATGAAAATAAATAGATTAGGACAACATGTTTCAGCATGAGAACATCTCACACAAAAGTTTGAACAGAGTAGGAGATGGGGAACAAGAAGGATACATACTATATGATCTCATTTATATGAAGCATAAAAATATTCTAGAGAATATACAAACACAATATGAATACAAATAAAAGTAAGAATATAAAGACTTGCAAGAAAATGATAAATATCAACATCAGGGTAGTAGTTATGTCTGGAGTGAAGAGAGAAGAGTATGTTTGGAGAGGGCTGTAAAAGAGACAATTATATATGTATTTCTATTTTTTAAGCTATGGGTTGGATACCTGGATGTTCGTTATTCTTTCTTGAAATACTTTTTTGTATGTCTGAAATACTTCATTAAAAATCACTTTGCAATATAGATAAATATAGATTGAAATAAATCAAGAACTGATGTGGAATAAAAATAATTGTTTTGGAAAAGCTATTAGATTATTGTAGCAGTTTAGTTGAGAGATGATGGTAGCTTGGGCTGGGGAAGTGGTAGAGGAGATAGAGAAAATTAGCTATATTTGAGTAATGTTTATATTTGAACTGAAACCAACAGAATCAGCATATACCCACATCCGATCAATACACCATTCCTATCCATCTATCTTCTAAATCTCTCTTGATTATATCCACTTAGTTTCATCCTCACTGCCACTATTATTTCTCACCATGATTACTGCACCAGCCTCCTAACCGACTCCAGAGTTTCCTCCTACTTTGAATCAATTTTCCGTAAGTGATCATGTCACTCTCCTATTTGAAAGCCTTTAACGAGGGTCTTATTAGTCTAAGATAGAAGGTAAACTATGTCTGCCTGGCCCTTAACTAATTAAAACAAATAGTTATAAACTGCTTACTATTATGTTGAACCATATTTTGGTGCAGTGGTTAAGAGCTTGGCTGCTAACCAGAAGATCGGCAGTTTGAACCCACCAGCCACTGCTTGGAAACCCTATGGGGCAGTTCTACTCTGTCCTATGGGGTCACTTGAGTCGAAATCAACTCAAGGACAAAGGGGTTTTTTCTTTTTTTTTTTTTGGTTTTGGTAGGTCAAAAACAGTTGATTAGCAGTTTCATATAGTTCAATCAACTCATGCCGAGCAGTGTCCTATACAAATTAATTAAATGTATACATATGTTGAAAATAATCAAAACTCAAAGAAATTGAAACGTAAGGCTTATTCTGAGCAGTTATTCTATATGCATAGAGACCATTCTGATTCCAAAAAAAAGCAAATGGCTGGAAGCAGGCTAATTACAATGGGGCTTATAAAGAGAAGAGGAAGAAGAATAGAAGATCAACTATTGTCTAATCTTAACATGGTTGACTGAGCCCTGTCCTCCCCCTTTTACGGAGATCAACTGATGTCAGATTACTAGGTAGTCTCTGGCGTGGCAGCTAAAAATCTGGTTTTGTGGGTAAGAAAAAAACCTTAAAATCAAAGTAAGATTTGTTATTAATTTTTCTCTTTGACACAATTTAACTAGATTTAATCCCCACAACACCACTGTGGAGGAGGTACCGTTATTGTCATCACTTTTAAAAATGAAAAAACTGAGATACAGACAAGTTAACGGTTGCCCAAGGTTTTACAACTGGTGAGTGGTGCAGCCAAAATTCAAAAGAAGACGGGGGCTCCTGAGCCTGTGCACCTAATTACAACACTCCTCTGGCCAATGGCGTCACTACGGTTGGTGTCACCCCCCACCCCCACCCCCACCCCCACCAGAAGTGGGTGAAGACAGGTGGCGAACCCCCCCGCAGCGGGAGGGCGGCCCAGCCCCACCGCGCCAATGCGCACGCCCCAGCGCCAGGCCGCCCCGCCGCCCCTCCCGGCACCATGCCCCGCAGCTCCTCCCGTCTCCCATTGGCCAAGGCGGCGACCCTCCTCTCCGCCCAATGGCAGGCGCCGTAGCGCCTGCCCACACCCAGACTGGCTGATGACGGAGGTGCGGGAGCGAGAGGGGGTGTGTTGACGAGTTCTCACACTGGGTGACTAGTGACGCCACTGCCTTCTCACCCCCTCTGACAGTGTCAGAGGATGCAGTCAGCACCCCTGTACCCCACCACAGCCGGCATCTCCCTAGTGACGCCACTGCCTCTGGCTACCGTGCTGAGGCGTTGTGGAGTGTGGCGATCCAAACCGACCTTCTTTCAGTTATCCCGAAAAGACAGGCTGTTCCTTCTGCATTCTCCCACACAAAACACTCTTTCCCTTTGTCTAAGGAATTCTTACTTATCCTTGACTCAGCTTTGACACTACTTCTAGTAAGCCTTTCTGGACAAATTCATTGCCCTTGAGATGAAAGTCCCCTCTTCTGTGTCCCTCACATTAGACTCCCCCCATGGTAGCACTTAGTAACCTTGGGAGGTCAGAAACTGTATCCGCACCACTTAGCAGAGTGCTTCGCACATCCCATTCCGCCCCATTGCCATCTAGTCGATCCCAGCTCACAGCAACCCTATAGGACAAAATAGAACTGCCCCATTTGGTTTCCAAGGAGCGGCTGATGGATTCGAACTGCCAGACTTTTGGTAAGCAGCGGTAGCTCTTAACTACTGTGCTACCAGGGCTCCATATATACTAGAGCTCGTGATTATAGCTTTGCACATATGCGCAAAAGAAAAAAACCTTAAAATCAAAGTAAGATCTCTGTTATTAATTTGCTTTGCACATAGTGGGGCTTAATTCAGTATACCTTTGCTGAATGAGTAAATAAATCTGCAGTAAATGTTTATTAATTTTTAACAATAAAATTTTATTGTCTCCCTGTCCCCCAAGGTTACAGGGATCTGGGATTTCACAGACGGGGAAAGAGAATAATGAAATATGTTTAACTTCCTGAAAGTCTGGCCTTGATTTTAGGAGAGCAAGACATTTACGTAGGAAAGAGAGGCCCTTCCAACCACTTCATGTCCCAGCACACCAAGATAATCAATCTTGCCTTTTCCAATCCTTACACGAAGAAGGTTGGAAGGGAAGTACGAAACCCTTAGCTGAAAAACCGAGGTCTTTCAAGAGGTGCCTGACTAGTCCCTTTTCTGCAACATCCATACCACTGAGCAGAATTCTAAGAATGACCTGAAATGGCCCTTACCCTTGCATAATCCCCTCCCTCTTTGAGTGTGGATAGAATCGGTGAATATGATGAGCTAGCACTCCCATGATAATGTTATTTTATATGGAACGAAGGAGATTATACAGTTGGACTTAATCTAATCACGGGATCCTTTTCAAAACAGAAAGTTATCTCTGACTGGTAGCAGACAGAAAAGTCATAAAGATTCTAAGTCTGAGAAGGACTAGATGCAGTGTTGTTGGTTTGAAGACGGAGAAGGCCACATAAGAAGGAATTTCCAGTAGTCTCTAGAAGAGAGTGACTCTCAGCTAACAGCCAGCACTACAGGGACATCAGTCCTACAACCCCAAGGAACTGAATTCTGCCAACAACTTGAGTGAGCTTGGAAGCGAATCTTCCCCAGAGTGTGCAGATAAGGGCCCAGCCCAGCCGACACCTTGATTTTGGCCTTGTGAGTCCTGAAGCAGAGAACCTGGTGAAGCCCACCCAGACTTGTCACCTACAGAACTGCATTGTGGGCTAAAAGAATTATCTATATGTACTTAATCTGACAATAGTTAATGTAAAGCAGATGAGAACTTTAAGGGGCAGAATCTAAATTAATGGTGATGAAACTATATGGGTATACCGTGAGAACGGGGACACGATGTGAAGTATGTAACCTGGAACCTCATTGAACTGTTCATGTAAAAATTGTGAATGGATGTATGTTTGGTTGTGTGTATTGCCATCCAAAATAAATAAAAGATTAAAAAAAAAAAAAAGAACCGTGGGCCAGGACAGAGGTGTTGTTTTAAGGCGATAAATTTGTGGTAATTTTTATGACAATAGAATACTGATACAAGACTCAAACTTTAATCTTTAAGTTCTTATGGGGAAGACCCTCAGCAAGATGGACTGACACAGTGGCTGCAACAACGGGCTCAAGCATAGCAATGAGTGTGAGGATAGCGCAGGATCGGGCAGTGTTTTGTTCTGTTGTACTCAGGGTCGCTATGAGTCAGAACTGACCCGGCGGCACTTAACAAAGTCAGTCAGTTACCTGTTGAACTTAATATGGTGTTGTTGTTAGATGCTGTTGAGTTGGTTCTGACTCATAGCGACTTTATGAACAACAGAATGAAACCCTGCCTGGTCTTGAGCCATCCTCACAATCATTGCTATGCTTGAGCCCATCTTTGCAGCCACTGTGTCAATCCATCTCATTAATGATTTTCCTCTTTTTTGCTGACCCAATACTTTACCAAGCATGATGTCCTTCTCCAGGGACTGGTTCCTCCTGATAAAATGTCCAAAGTATGTGAGACGGAGTCTCATCATCCTTGCTTCTAAGGAGCATTCTGGCTGTACTTCTTCCAAGACATATTTGTTCATTCTTCTGGCAGTCCATGGTGTATTCAGTATTCTTTGCCAACACCATAGTTCAAAGGCATCAGTTCTTCTTAGTTCTTCCTTATTCATTTTCCAGCTTTCGCATGCATATGAGGTGACTGAAAACACCATGCCTTGGGTCAGGCGCACTTTAGTCCTCAAAGTGACATCTTCGTTTTTTAACACTTTAAATAAAGAGGTCTTTTGCAACAGATTTGCCCGACTCAATATAAAATTGTATAAAAAAGAACCTTTCTTCCCCCACATGTCCTCTAAAGAGGGGAGAGAGAAACAGCATGTACTTACTGAATTTTAGGTGATTCTACTAAAATCAGAAAAACAATTACGACGTTTTGCCCCGAGGTACTCTGCTACTATCCGGCAGCCCTGTTCAAGTTTCTCCCACTCCATCTATTCTCCCATTTCCTTTTGACTTCTGAGTAGCACCGGAGGCATTTGATCCCTTCACCCTACACTTGCAGGGCCCCTGCAATTAATCAGAGGACACCGCTGAGAGATTCTTGAGCATGTGGAGACAGATATTTCAGTACCTGACAGCTTGCCTTTAATGCCTAGCGCCTTTTAATTAAGAGATTAGCCAAAGTCTAAGCTGTTCATGTGATCTTAATAATAGATTTTTCACTGGAATTATAGTGGGAGCTTACAACCCAGCACTTGCTTATGGCATTATAAATCTATATTCCATCAACAATGTTTATCTGACCCCAAAACAGGAATACAATGATGACTCAAATTTGTTTACAGCAGCAGTGACAACTGACATCGAAGATATATACCTATATATATATTTAAGATATGTTTCAAATGATGCTAATGTGAATTAATGAATTAACTCCAAAATCCTCCTTCAAGCACCCAGTATGTGACAGCACGGAGCTAGCGTTGTATCAGCTGTATCCATCACCACCACTACCACCACCACCAGTTGCCGTCAAGTCGATTCCAACTCATGGCAACATGGTGAGTGTTGGAGTAGAACTGTGCTACATAGGGTTGTCAGTGGCTGATATTGGAAGTCGATCACCAGGACTTTCTTCCAAAGCATCTCTGAATGGGCTTCAACCTCCAGCCTTTCAGGTGGCTGTCGAGCATGTTAACTTTGTACTACCCAGGGAAGGGACTCCGTAAGCTGCAGAAGACATATAGTACGGAAGGACACTCTATTACTACTGCCTAAGCCCTGGTGGCGAAGCGGTTAACCAAAAGGATGGTAGTTTGAATCCACCAGCTGCTCCTTGGAAACCTTATGGGGCAGTTCTACTCTCTCCTATAGAGTCACTCTGAGTCGGAATTGACTTGACTGCAACAGGTTTAGTTTGCTTTTGGAAACAAAGGCCCTGGTGGCACAATGATTAAGTGCTAGGCTGCTAACAGAAAGCTGGGTGGATCAAACCCCCCAGTGGCTCTGTAGGAGAAAGACCTGGCAGTCTGTTTCCATAAAAATTACAGCAAAGAACATCCTATGGGGCAGTTCTACTCTATCACATGGGGCTACTATGAGTCAGAATCAACTCGATGACACCCAACAATGTGTCAAGTTGTTGTTCTCTACAACTTCATCACTTTTCTACCCTCCTTGCTCCAGTTGTACAATGATTCCTCCCTCTCTCCCTTTGACCAGGGACCGGATGTTTGGCTAAGATGCTAGGGATAGTGGCATGATCCAGACAGTTGTCTCTGCTCTGCTTGCAGTTTACCCAACCATCTGTCTATCCTCAGACATCCTAATTTCTCTCAGAATTTCCTCATCTGCATAAAAAAGAAGTTGGGAAAGTTACCTGGTCCTGTACCTGGCCCTAAGGAGGTCCTCAGAAAAAAGTTAATTCCCTTTACCTCTTCTCCATCCTACCAAGAGGTGTGCAAGAAGGGAATGTGCTCAGAAGTCCAACTCCAACTGAATCATTTGGTAGATTAAAATTATTCTTAATAAAAGGGAAATTAGACAGTTAGGAAAAGAATGCTTCCTTTTATAGAAATGTGGTTTTTAAGTTATTTAATAATGATATTTATGTTCAATGGAGCTATAATGATTAAAGGGTAAATATCTCTGTCAGTCCAAAAGATAATGGGATTTTTCTGGAGGACCAGTAAAAGATAACTTTCTGTACTAAACTATTTTCCCTCCAGGGATTCTACCCCACCTAAGACAGTCCGCCTTTTCAAGCTGGTTCTACTGCCTGCTGAATATTGCCTACAAAAAACAAAATACCGAACCCACTGCCATTGAGTCAATTCCAACTCACAGTGGCCCTATAAGACAGAGTAGAATTGCCCCATAGGGTTTCCAAGACTGTATGTAAATCTTCACAGAAGCAGACTGCCACATCTTTCTCCCACGGAGCTAGCTGGTTGGTGAGCACGAAGCACCTTTCAGGTGGCAGCCAAGCACTTAACCACTGTGCCACCAAGGCTCCTCATTGCCTACAGAAATGAGAAACAAATTACACATTAATGAAGCCCAGTCTTGCCTGCAGGCCAGTTAGAAAGGCTTTCAATATGAGAAATTGCTCTACAACTATGCTGGCGGGTACAATGGATCATAACAAGGCTCTAAAACTGTGAATGTTCAGCAGTTCCCAATGGTGACATTCTGTTATAACAAGGAAACAAGAGCTCATTTATATAGAGACAGATTCAGAAATTAGAGGAGAAACAAGGACTTTTTTCTACCCCTAGTATCTCATTTAAAACATTCAGATGTGACATAATTGCATTTAAATGAAGAGACTGGAATGAAGAGTGAAATGAATTATCTCGGCTTATTGGGCTCTGGTCTCAGTGAAGCCAAGGGCTTGCCCCCAGGGGCCAGAAGATTCTAACAGTGGCAAATTCTCTTTCATCATCAACACTCCTGACTCTACTTTGCCATGTCAAAAATGGATGCTGTAAATTCCCAGGAGATTTTAAAGAAGCAGTGTATAGAGAGTCTTTTCAACACTCCAGGAGAAAGCGTGTCTTTATATTTTCTTAATGTTGGATCAGTAGCATCACATTCATATTCAAGGGACTGCCCAGTCGTAAAAAATAAACTTGAGAAACTTATAAGTGAATAATGTTGAAGTTAATGTTCAAAGGCAGCATGTCTCTCAACAAAGGAGACTTGGACACGTAAGAGCCTCCCATTTGTAAGTGCTTTAGATCCTGACTTCCTCTTAGGTCACAGGTCTCTCTTCCCTTGCCAACCTCATACATAATGCAATGGCATCCGCTTTTGGTGAAAGCTTGATTGATTCCCTCTCTTTCAAAAGCAATCACGAGAATGAAGCAATTAAACTTAATAACACACAGTAGAAAGAAAACAGCTCTGTGTTTCTGTCCTACCTTGGGAAGATCATGTGGCTTTTGCATAATTTTAAAGCATTTTATGACAATAGCTATATGGGTTTTTTTTTCCTATACTCGTAATTGAATCAACCTGTCCAAACAGCTCACAATTTATGAAGTTAAAGTGTTCTTAAGTAATTGAATAGGAGGTTTCTTAGTAGGATATTAAAGGGCATTTCAAGTGAATAAAGACAGCATTGTAGACATAACTTATGACATGGGCTCAACTTACGAATAGGCGAACATTAACGACCTAATGTCCTATTTCTTCCTATATCATGTAGAGCAACAAATTACTGTCATTCATTTTAATCAGTGAATAGTAATAAACCAGTGACATGTTCCCTTAAATTTTTAACTAACTTCCTCATTTAGATTTCCTTACTAATCCACCTACCTGTATACTCAATACCTAGTTCTTCCTGATCCTTATTAATGTGTCAATGTTTTGCTTGTTATAAGAATATACAGAATACTTTTTATATGCTAATTGGGACCAAGTAAATAAATCTACATTTTATTTCTAAATCTACGTTTCCACAAAGTATCAGAAGTTCAGCTTTGGAGTTTTCCTACTCAGGAAACCCCTTATGCAATTCTCAGTTTTGAGGTAGTTTACATCACATTATCAATAAATAAAATCCATCCGTTTAGGTAAAAAATTTAAAAAGGTATCGAGCACTTCCTATTTTGTGCTAGGCAGTGTACTGTAGATACAAAGATGGATTAAGACAACATATCTGTCTTTAAGGAACTCAAAGTCTTATAGGGAGAGAGACCCATAAACTAATGCCTGATGCTCTAATGGAAGGAGGGATGGTGCTATGGTGGAAGTAAGTCTTAGCTCCCTAGTGCTGCTATAACGGAAATACTACCAGGTAGCTTTAAAGAACAGAATTTTAGTTTCTCCCAGTTCTGGAGGCTTATTTGGAGTAAGTCCAAATCAGGATCTTGGCCGTGTCTATTTCTTATGTGAGCCTCTCTCTAAGTTTCTGGTGTCTGCCGGCCATCCTTGGCATTCCTTTGTGTTCCTTGGCCTCTGTCTTCCCCCTGTGTGTATGCCTCTGTATCTATTCTGTTCTTTTTATAACTCAGAAGTGATTAGGGTTAGGACCCAATCTACTCAGGTATGACCTAATTAACATAACATAAAAAACTCTATTTCCAAACAGGATTACATCCACAGATATAGGGACTAGGATCTCAATATGTATTTTGGGGGACGCAGTTCAATCTATAACAAAGAATATTCCTAGTAGAGGGTGATCCAAAGATGAAATGTTCTTATATGGATGGTGTCTTAGTTATCTAGTGCTGCTGTAACAAAAATACCACAAATGGACGGCTTTAACAAAGAGAAATTTATTTCCTCACAGTAAAGTAGGCTGAAAGTCCAAATTCAGGGAATCAGCTCCAGGGGAAGGCTTTCTCTCTCTGTCGGCCTTCTCATCAATCTTCTCCTAGACTAGGAGCTTCTCTGCGCAGGGACCCTAGGTCCAAAAGATGCGCTCTGCTCCCAACCCTGCTTTCTTGGTGGTATGAGGTCCCCCTGTCTCTCTGTCTGCTTCTCTCTTTTATGTCTCAAAAGAGATTGGCTTAAGACACTATTTAATCTTGTAGACCTCATCAACGTAACTGCTGCTAATCCATCTTATTACATCATAGTGATAGCATTTACAAGACACAGGGAAATCACGCCAGATGATAATATGGTAGACAATCATACAATACTGGGAATCATGACCTAGCCTAGTTGACAGGTATTTTTGGGCGACACAATTCAATCCATGACAGATAGGGAAAATAAGAAAAAGTTTTCCCAGAGGAAATAGCAGTGTGGTTTGGCGTTAGGATGCCAGTCAGGATTTTGTTCCACTGCTACAGTCAAACACCAAAGAAATGATTCCTGATATTATCTCTTTTCCACTCTCTAAAAAAATGTGCAATCGGTGGAAACAGGGAATATTGTACTTGCTCTTATGACTAGTCCAGAAGAGGTTAGTAACAGTAAGTATTCAGCAAACATTAGTTCTTTTCAAATAATATATATTAGGTTTCATTCCCTTCTCAAAATATTGTGTCCATTCAGGAATCATTGAAATATTACAACATTCTATTCTTCAAACATTTACTCAGTTCCTATTAGACCAGATAATAAGAGTGAAGAGAAGACCAAAAAACCCACTGCCCTCAAGTTGATTCCAACTCATAGTGATCCTATAGGACAGAATAAAACTGCCCCATAGGGTTTCCAAGGCTGTAAATCTTTACAGAAGCAGACTGCCACATCTTTCTCTTGCAGAGTGGCTGGAGGGTTCAGCCTGGTGATCTTTCAATTAGTAGCTAGTGCTTTTACCACTGTGCCACTAGGGCACCTGAAGAGAAGACGTTGTGGTCAAATCACCCCTGAACTAGACAATCGGCTCATGCTTAGGTTTCCATCTTTTCTCAATCTGTATTCTATGCCTAGGAAATCTCATATACGCTCATGGCTAAATCTGAAATGAATTCTCTCCAGCTAGAGATATTTGGGAAAACGTGATTCTCCCAAATGACTATCTCCAGCTACTTGGTTGACATCTCCATTTAATGTCTTGAAAGCACCTTAATCGTATGTGTGAAAACTTAATTCATGAACTTCACCTTAAACTCAGTTCTCCTCCAGTTTTTACCTTAGTGATTAGTATCACTATCCTTCCCTTGGCACAGAGAGACCCCAGGGAGCTATCCGTGATATGCCTCTTCCTGACTTCCCTCACATATCGAAGCCACTTCCTGTTTCTCTCTTTTCTCCATCTCTTCTTCCATCTCCTAAATAGAGCTACCATTATCCCTCACTTTGACTTACCTTCCCCTAATCCATTTTCCAACCTGCAGAGTGATAGTTTCAAAAACAGAAACCTGTGGATATTCTTGCACTTAAAAGTCATTATGGATTGAATTGTGTCTCCCCAAAAAAATGTGTGTCAACTTGGCTAGTCCATGATTCCCAGCATTGTGTGATTGTCCGCCATTTTGTCACCTGATGTAATTTTCCTATGTGTTGTAAATCCTACCTCTATGATGTTAATAGGAAGCCTAGTGGCAAAGTGGTTAAGAGCTCGGGCTGCTAACCAAAAGGTCAGCAATTTGAATCCACCAACCGCTCCTTGGAAACCCTATGGGGTAGTTCTACTCCGTCCTGTAGGGTCTCTATGAGTCTGAATTGACTCAATGGCACACAACAATAACATGATGTTAATGAGGTGGGGTTAGCAGCAGTTATGTTAATGAGGCAGGACTCTATCTACAAGATTAGGTTGTGTTTTAAATCAATCTGTTTTGAGATATAAAAGAGAGAAACGAGCAGAGAGACATGGGGACCGCATACCACCAAGAAACAAGAGCCAGGAGAATAGCGCGTCCTTTGGACCTGGGATTCCTACGCTGAGAAGCTTCTAGAGCAGGGGAAGATTAATGACAAGGACCTTCCCCCACAGTGGACAGAGACACAAAGCCTTCTGCAGGAGCCGGCACCCTGAATTTGGACTTCTAGCCTCCTAAGCTGTGTGAGATTAAATTTCTATTTGTTAAAGCCATCCACTTGTGGTATTTCTGTTATAGCAGTACTAGGTCACTAAGACAAAACCCTTCTAAGGGTTCCCATTGCTTTTGGGCCAAAGATCAAAATTGCTGAAGGATCCACAAAGCACACTGCGTTCTCTAGCTCATGCCTAGCTCTTCATCCTTATAGTGAGCTATTCTCCCTTGTCAAATTCCAGGCATTCAGAAGTGCTCTTTGCCCCTTGAATATGCCTCTTCAATCAATCACCTTTCCCTTCAGAATTAGGCTGAATAATTGCTTACTGAGGGATCCTTGACACCTCTGCCCCCAAACACACCAAGAGTAGACCTGTTTGCTCGTTACATGCTCTCAGATCTCCTTATACTTTCCTATCAGAGCAATTATCACAGTTCATAAATATAAATTTGGGTGATTACTTATTAATGTCTGCCTCCCCCATTAGAATGGAAGCCCCTATAAGTGCAGGGACCATGTCTGTTTTGTTCATCATTATGGCCCAGCCCTTAGGATAGCACTTGTTCTATGATAAATGAGCAATAAATATTAAATTAGTAATGTCTTATATTATACGGAGGAAAAAGGGCTGCTAATTGTTTTTCATGTGACTATGAGCTTTGTCTTTTATGATGCTGGAATGAAAAAGTGCTATTAGGCCATTTCCAAAACAGTCCAAGGAAAACAATGAATTTCCCTATGAAAGGACTTCATGGGTTAACTAAAATGTCAAGTAATTTTCTTTGACTAAACTTATATTTGTCAATATAATATCTCTGGTTACTTTACCCTCATCAGAAGTTCTGAATCAATTGGAAGATTTATTTACCTTTCACTAAAGACCAAATTGGTGGTGTATAAACAATGCAGTTTGGTAGACAAAATAAGAAGCAGCCAGGAATAATGGAAAGCAGGTCAGCTTTGGAATACCAATAACTCCAGGATTGTTTGTATAACCTCGGGTGTGTTATTTAATTTCTCTTAGCCTAAGTTTTCCCATGTGTAAAATGGGTTTAATGGTTTTTAATCTAATAGGGCTTTAAGGCTTTAAAAAGAAATAATGCATTTAAAATACAGTGTTTGGCAACTAGTAGACAGCATTGTCTAATGATTAAGAAGATGGACTCTGAAGTCAAATTGTCTGTGTTTAACTCCTGGTTGGCTCCGCTGCTTTCTAGCTGTGTGGCCTTGAGCAAGTTACTTAAGCTCTCTGTGCCTTAGGAAAATGAAACTTCATTGTAAAATGGAGATAATGACATAAAGTGCTTCTTAGGACTGTTGTAAGGAGTCAATGTAAAGCATTTAGAATAGTGCCTGGCACATAAACCAAAACCATTGCCATCGAGTTGATTCCGATTCATAGAGACACTGTGAGTTGCTATGAGTCGGGCACATAGTTGTGCTAAATAAATGTTAATTATTATTAGTAACAATAAATATTCAGAAAATATATTTTTGCATAATAAATTAGGTTTCATTCCTTTCTCAAAATTTTGTGTCAATTCAGGAGAAAGTAATATAAATCATTCTGAAACAGAATCACCAGATATAAGATGTATTTCATATATACATATAAAAAAAAGTCCTACATACTAGGAATAACCATTCAAATGAATGTAATAAGGAAAGATATTAAGTCACAGTGGCAACATCGCCTCTAAACTACCTAGGATTAAACCTAACAAGAAATATAAAACGTTACCGAAGGAAGTAAAAGAAGGCTTAAATAAGCAGAGGGACAAACCATATTCCTAAATTGAAATACAGTAGTCATCCTGTGAAACCAATTTATGAATTCAATGTAAGTCCTCATCATTTTTTCATAAAGATCTTTACGGAAATTGACATGCTGTTTCTGAAATTCATTTAGTAGAATAAATGACAATGAATAGAAAAGTAATTTTAGAGAAGGAAGAATAGTAAGTAGACTCTTGCCCAATAGATACTGAAGCATAGTCTGGTGCTGTCATTAAAGTCATAAAGTCTCGGTAATGGGTATAGAAAATCAAAGTCACAAAAGAGAGTAGCATCCAGAAAGAGAGTCCTTCAGATTGGTGAAGGAAGGGTGGATGATATCTCTCTATTAGATAAAATTGGTGGGAAAAAATTAAGTTATTCTTTTCTCACACTGCTCCCAAAATAAATTACAGTTGGATTGACAATCAGAGAGTTAAAATCTCAGAGTAGGATATACAATTTCCCATAAGAGAAATCCAAAAGTTAAAAAAACCTAGAAAACCTGAGATAACATTTTTTTAGCCTGTTACATTGGCAAAGATCCAAACATTTGGTAAAACACTCTGTTGGTGAGGTTGTGAGAAACAAACACTCTCATATTTTTCTGGTTAAGAGTATGAATTGATACAACCTACATGGAGGCAATCTGGTGGCATCTATAAAAAATTATAAATGCAGATTTATCCTAAAATATATGTATATTTGTGTACACATGTGAAATGATATACATTCAGCAGTATGGCTTATAATAGCAAATAATTGGAAAAAAATGTCTGGAGATAGGAAAGTAATAATTTAAATAATTGTACATCAATACCATGGAGCTATCAAAAAAACTGAAAAAAATTAATACTGACATGGAAAGATCTCCAAGATAATAATTTTTTTTTAAATACGGTATTGTGTTTTAGGTGACAGTTTACGTAACAAATTAGGTTCCCATTTAACAATTTTTATACAGCTTGTTCCATGACATTGGTTACATTTTTCAAATGTGTCAACATTCTCATTATTTCTATTCTTTTTGTTCTCTTACCATTCGTCTAGCTTCTCTGCCCCATCCTTAGCTTCTCATCTTTGTTTTAGGGTAAATGTTGACTATTTGGTCTCAAATCGTTGATCAATTTAAGGAAGCATAGTATTCAAGGGTGATGTTGCTTATTTTATAAGCCAATCTATTATTTTTATGAAAGGTGACCACCAGGAGGAATGGCTTCAGTTCCAAGTTCAAAGGGTATCTTAGAGTAATAGTCTCAGGGGTTGCTTTAGTCTCTACCGGTCCTGTAAGTCTGGCCTTTTTTCAGGAATTTCAGTTTCTTTCTACATTTTTCTCCCATTCTAACCATGACCTTCTATTGTGTCCCTGGTCAGAAGAGTTGGTAGTGGTAGCTGGGCACCATCTAGTTCTTCTGGTCTCAGGCTAGAAGAGGCTTCAGTTCTCGTGGCCATCAGTCCTGTGGACTGATTTCTTCCTTGGGTCTTTGGTTTCCTTCACTCTACTTTGCTCCCGACAAGAAGAGACCCATAGTTGTATAGATATACTTTTAATTTTAAAAAAGTAGAGATTAGTATTTTGTTTTGCTACCCTTTGTGTAAAACTGAAGTAGAGATTTAGAGAATTCATATATGTAGTTATTGAAATATCCATAAAATGTCTCAGAAAGAGTTACACTTTCCACTAAAAGAAAAAACAAAAACAAAAGTGTAATATTGATTGTCTTGGCCAGGGCAACTTGTCTGCTGGAAAACAGGGGTGGAAAGATATTTCACTGTACATCCTTTCTGAATTTCGATTAATGCAAGTGAACTACTTATTTTAAAAAAAAGATAATATAAAAAATGCAAAGCAGCTCCTGAGGCCAACTCTTCAGACAAAGGTTGGACTGGACTGTCGGACACAAAATGATACTCTTGAGGGGTGTGCTTCTTAGCTCAAAGAGATACATGAGACTAAATGGGCAGCTTCTGTCCAGAGGTGAGATGAGAAGGCAGAGAGGGTCAGGAGCTGGTTGAATGGACTTGCGAAATCAGGGGTGGTAAGGAGGAGTGTGCTGTCACAGTATAGGGAGAGCAACTAGGGTCACATAACAATGTGTGCATAAATTTTTGTATGAGAGACTAACTTGAATTGTAAACTTTCACTTAAACTACTATTAAAAAAAGCAAAACAGCAAAAGCTTTTTGTTTAGTTCTCTTTCGAATATTTTTTATGCATATGTAAGGAAATATGTATATATCTCCTCCACCTGGAATAGAGTTTGCCGTAGGATAAGGGAGGAATTGGGCATGGGAAGATAGACAGCCCAAACAGCATCCAACTCAACTACAAAAGTTAGCCATCTTCAGATGCATAGAGACCATGGTCTGTTAGTTGTTACCAGAGCTGGGTGGGAGGGGAGAACAGTATTTACTGTTTAAGGGGTACTGAGTCGCTACGAGTCAGAATCGACTCCACGGCAATGGGTTTGGTTTGGTTTTTTTGAGTTTCTGTTAGGAGCCCTGGTGGTGCAGTGGTTATGAGCTCAGCGGCTAACCAAAAAGTTGGCGGTTGGAACCCACCAGCTGCTCCTTGGAAACCTCATAGTGCAGTTATACTCTGTCCTACAGGGTTGCTATGAGTCGGAATCGGCTTGATGGCAACGGGTTTGGTTTTTGGTTTGAGTTTCTGTTAAAGATGATGAAAAATTTGGAGACAGTAGTGGTGGTAACACAGCATGATGAACATAATTAATGTCACTGAAATATACATTTAAAACTGGTTGAAATAACAAATGCTTTGTTATATATGTTTTACCACACACACAAAAGCTAGCAGTTTTCACCTAGTTTTTAATTAGATTATTTAATTTTGTAATACCAAAGCAAAAAAAAAAAAAAATTCAGTATCATTTAATCTACTTGCATTGGTATTTCCCTGGCAGGTCACTGCAAAATCATCATAGTTCAGTTATAGAACTTCACATTATATTAACCAACCAAAAACCAAACCCTTTATCGTCGAGTCGATTCCGCCTCATAGCAACCCTATAGGACAGAGCAGAACTGCCCCATATAGTTTCCAAGGAGCACCTGGTGGATTCAAACTACCAACAATTTGGATAGCAGCCGTAGCTCTAAATCACACACCACCAGGGTTTCCTCGCATTATATTGACCATAACTATTTCCCCTGAGTTCTAATTAAATAAGATTGAATCAGCTTTCTACCTATAGCATTTGTGCTTAAAAAAACAAACAAAAAAAAATCTCCCTTGCAGTCTATACATCCTAGAAAATGAAAGAAGTGAATAACTATCCTCTCTTAAAGGGTTAAAACTTCTTTTTTAAAAAACTCACTGGAAAATGGCTTCCACATTCCAAAGGATGAGGAAGGAAAACTATGAAATCATTTTGAATGGATTTGTTCAGCAAAGGAAGAGCTGGCTCATTTTCCATGTGGGCTGCCAAGTTCACCAGCCACGGGGGGGAATTATTTCACTCTTACTTTCTTACTTCACATACGTTTTAAACTGCAGTCTAATGGAAATAAAAAATCTCACTCGGATATCAGATTCTTCACGTGGATTTAATTTATATACCATTTGACCAAGTCAATCAGACCAGGCTCAGTAGACTGCTTTTTTTCATTATAATGTTGTTAGCTTTGCTTCTGAATCTTCTTTTCTAAGTTACAGAAAGTCAATTTAGCAAGTACTGCATCTAATTTAGGTTTTGTACCTAATTACCTTTGGGCTGCTGTAACATTTTCTTCTGAGCAGTAATTATATTGCCTCCTCTTAAAAGCAAACTTTCTAAATCATCGTCTGATTTAACCCTCTAAACTCTAGAGTTTCCCCCAGATTCACTGGTAGCTACATATGCTCAAGAGACCCGATTTCAGCCAGTGGCTGTTTGTGTAGTAGTTATAAGTGCTCAAGGATAGAGCAGACTGGAGCAAGACAATAGAACAAGTGGAGTTTCTCTGGAGAGAGATCCCAAGCCTAATTTTTCTCCTCCTATACTTATTGTTTGAAAATGCAAACGAATTCATTTACTCTACCGTAAAGAGTTGAAGCCCGTTGGATTTAGCAGAAGATTGCGTACCAGCACGAGCACCCACAAGTAAATGTGCACCCCGGGATTAGCCAAAGAAATTTTTGCTGCTAATCTCTACCTTCACGGGAAAGCACACCTCCTGCCACTTCATTATGTCAGAGGTTTGTCATTCCCATTAGTAAATCCACAGAGAGCAGGGACTTCCTGCCAACCAAATAGTGTGTGGATGGAATGGATTCAAATATTTGAGACAGAACGTACATTGTGTCTGGTCCTTTATAGACGCTTTCTCTAGCTGAGGGAGCCGACTCTAACGTTCTGTTCCCTCCGCAGCCTCCAGGAACTGCTTTTCTCCTGTTTCTACGCTTCTCTTCTCCTGTCTCCCAACTGAAGGAAGATTTCTGAATTCTTTGCCAGGGACCCTAAAAAGCCTGGCACATAGTAGGTGTTTAGTAAATATTTGTCGAGTAAATAAAAATACCACATTATGACCATCTGTGACCTGTTTTCCAGACGGCTGGAAATGATCAAGACTGTTTCTGCCCACGTGGCTCTTGATATCTAAGAATTCTGAGGCAGGAAGCATTTTGAAGACAGCTAAAGGCTGTGAGCTTGAAGAGACCTGTCAGTGATATGCTAATAAATGCAAATAGCTGTATTTGAGGCTGTTGAGTCAAAACTTAACATGCTTTACAAGTGCTAAAATGCCTAATTTGTTTTGGGTAAACTAACTTTTGTTACTTAAACTAAGCTGAACTTCCATATTGATGATTGCAGAGAGGTTGATGATGACAGCAATGATTAGGTTCAGAGATGTTAAGGGATGTGAAACATACACCCATTTTACTGGCAGATAAACTAAAGAATAGGCAAAGCTATTAACAACTGATTAAAAGTCAGTGTATTGGAAGTTTGGACTACCATTTGGGAGTGGATCTTTTGAAATCATTTAACTCTACAAAGCAAAGCAAACAAAGAAATCTCATATTTTATAAAACACAAAGGAAATCACCTTAGAATCTAAGTGTTCATTATTAGTTTGAGTTAAAATAATTATACGGCAAATTTTATAATTCATAAAATTAGAAAACGATTGGTCAAGGGAGAGGATGTACATCATTATCCAGCAGGAAAATGTGAATAGGCAGCGTGCAAGCCCTGATTAACCCTACTGAGTAAGGAGAACAAGGCTGGCCAGTTATCCACAAGGACTAGAAAGGAAGGATGAAAATGCAGAGAGAGAATGTCCTCTCCTGCCTTTAGTTCTTAGCTCTTAATTAAGCCTGGACTCTCTGGCCAGGGCCTTTTTGCATCTCTAAATGGAGATTATACAAATTCCTACCTCATAGAGTTGTGAGGATTAAAGGAGTTAATCCACGTAAAATTCTTAAAACAGTGCCTGACACAAATAAGGACTTAATAAATGTTCATTGTTATTATTGTTGTTGTTATCTCAAGTCCTGGCACATCTGAGACCTTCTACCACTGTTGAAACATCTCCTGAAGGAAACAAATTCATTATGTTTTTATTTAATGAGCACCAAATATGATACAGGCAGAAAGCTGTTTACATATATTAACTCATTCACTCCTCACAATAACTCTAGAAAGGTAATCATTGTTATTACCCTATTTTAGAGATGAGGAAGCAGACTCAGAGAGAGTCCAAGTAAGGCTAAATCCAAAGTTTCCCGGCAAATGGCTGGCTGAGATTTGAAAACATTTATCTGACTCCAAATGTGGTACTCATTTCACATCACCAGTGTGCAAAGCATACTTTACAAGATCCTGTCCATACAGTTGTGCGAGGTACGCACTGCACAAGGGCGATGGCAGAGACTCTTCTTGCCCAGCTGTGTGCCCTCAGCAGGGCTGTGTCTGTCCTGAGGTAACACCATGTCTGAACGCACACAAAGCCTATCAGAATTCCCCGGGAATTTTACATTTTAAGGTACCATTTCAGAGCTGTTATCAAGGTTGCACGTTTTAATTTCCAGAGTTGCAGGAAGAAATCTCAAATTCAGTGGCGTTAAAATTAGTTTTCTGCAGAACAGAATTTCAAATTCTCATGGACTCCAGACTTCCTGGAGTCAAGAAGGTTGGATAAGCCCCTGAAACTATTGCCCTGAGATCATCTTTAAACCTTAAACCAATAATATCCCCTGAAGTCTTCTTAAAACCAAACAATAGTTTAGATTAACTAGTAAAAAACGTCTGCCTTGAGCATTATGCTCTTTCAAGAGCTAGCTATACGGGATCAACGTGATGGTAGCAACTCGAAAGATTAGACAGGAAACTTAGGGGGCAGTGAATTATGTTAATGTCAGTAGAACAACTCAGAAAAGGAGGGTGGTTGCACAACTCGAAGAATATAATCAATGTCACTGAATTATACATGTAGAAACTGTCAAGCCGGTATATGTTTTGCTGTGTATATTCTCAACAACAACAAAATAAATAAAATTTAAAAGAAAAATAATCAACTGTAAAAGACACTTTGGGGACAAATATTGAAATCTGAGTATCGACTGAGCATTAGAGGGTATTAGGAAATTACTGTTAATTTCGTTAAGCATGATATTGGTATTGTGATCACCTGGCAAATGTATTTAGTTTGTTAGAAATGCATACAGAAGTATTTAAAGGTGAAATGTTATGATATCTGTAATTAACTTTATAATACTTAAGCAAATACAGTAAAATATTAAAAATTTTTAAATCTAGGTCATGGGTATATGGGTGTTCATTATGCTATTCTCTCAACTTTTTTGTATGTAGAAAATTTTATAATGAAAAATTAAAGAAAAAAATGCATAGTCCAGAGTTGGTGGTTTTCTGGCATTCTAGCCCATCTTCAGAGGCAACTTTTATAAGTTCTGTTATCAATAAATGGTATGCACTTGGCTACCAAATGAAAATTTGGTAGTTTGAATCTACCCAGCAGCACCTCAGAAGAAAGGCCTGGCAATCTACTTCCATAAGATTTTACAGCCATTGAAAACCATATGTGCCCAGTTCTACTGTGAAACACACGGGGTCACCATGAATCAGAATCAACTCAACAGCAAACGGATTTTTGTTGTTATTATCAGTATCTTGAGCAACTGTGACACTTTATAATTTGTCAACTAAATGGAAGAAATAGATTTTTACTGGTAAAAACAGTGGCCTATTGCTCAACATGAAAAATGTTAGAAACTGGCTTTTTTTTTTTTTTTTTTTGCAAAATGAAAGATATTCAATATATGTGCTTATCTAAAAATATTCCAGAGACTCTCCCTGCCCTTGCATAGGTAGGGTGTACATAAGTAGGAAGGCCTGGAGCCTGTATCCTTAGCAATGATGCCCTGGACTAAATCTCTCAAGGCATCTTGAGAGAATGCTGGAGGATTCTGGGCACCTTAAGCAATACTTTCTCTGGAATCTTCGGTTTTACTTGAAGAGAAATTTCTTTGGCCCCTTTCATTTACCAAAAAGAAACTAAAAGTTGTGCATGCCCAAATTGGCTCAAGTTATTTGCAAGAATAGGACTTCTGCATAATTGGTATCCAGTATTTGCTTATTACTTCCATTCCCCAGTTTTTAGCTTTTTGCTTTTACAAGTAAGGCTGAGACACACACCATCTCCTTAGCTATCTTTTCAAAACAACAATGCCCCACTACTCATTTACTTCAGCTAACTGATTATTCAGCTCCTAGCTAGATCTTCAGAGTCCCTGAGCAACGCAAATGGTTAAGCCTATGGCTACAGACTGAAAGGTTGGAGATTTGAGTCCACCCAGAAGAGCCTCAGAAGAAAGGCCTGGTAATCTGCTTCCAAAAGGTCATAGCCATGAAAACCTCATGGACTGCAGTTCTTCTCTACAACACAAGGGGTTGCCATGAGCTGGAATCAACCCAACGGCAACTAGTGGTACTGGTAGCTAGATCTTCTAAGTACACCCTATACAGTTTTCCTTTCTTCGAAACTTTAGGCTCTGCTTTTTTCTTCTAGCTCCTCCCCTCCCTCACAACTCTCTGCCCATGATCAAATCCTTTAAAGACTCGCATGTAGGGGCTCAATAAGTGCGTGCTGGATGAATGAGTGATTGAACAGGACTTACTATCATGAAATTTGAATAAACCAACAAGGGCTCTGTGGATTTTTTAGTTGGCGCTAAAGACAGCATATCGGTAAGCTAAAGCTAAGTTATGCTGCAGTAACAACACCACATTTCAGTGGCTTACAATAACAAATGTCTTGCTAGTGTTACATGTCCATCGTGAGTTAGCTGTAGCTCTGCTCCATGTCACTTTTGTTCTGGGACTCAGGCTAAAGGAGAAACTTCTTTCTGGAATATTTTTGGACTTCTAGCAGAGAGAAAACAGCGCTGTGGAGTCATGCAATCACTCTTAAAACTTCTGATGAGTAGAGACACAAGTCACTTCCACTTACATTTCATTGGCTAAAGCAAGTCACACAGCCAAGCCTCAGGGAGCGACAGCAACATTTTGAACAATAACAATACACTTCAGACAGCAATATAAAAATGGGGAAAATTATGTGGAATAGAGAAACTGTATACTTCAGTCTGTCCACTGAAGTTTCTCTCAAAGCCCTCATGCTCATCACCGTTTGTAAACTCTTCCCAAAGATCTTTCTACTAATTTGTGGAATACTAAAGAAAGTGTACAATCATAATGGGTTTTGGTTGTTTATCTAAATACAAAACCTTTGGAAGGTTTTCTTCTTGCTCACTCAGATCCTCTCCTACACTCCTATGAGATCTTACTTCTGTAGTGGTCTATGCCACAGAATCAGAAAATTTGAAACAGAAATAGAATATTTTCCCTCTTGGTTGTCAGTTCTCCAGGAACAGCATCATGTTTTACTTATTTCCTGGCATCTAGCACACCACCTGGTACATGGCAATAATCCGTGTCAAAATAGTATACATTTTACCAACTGGGAGAATATCTTCAGAAGCCATATATCCAACAAGAATCCAACACCAAAATATACATAAAACTTCAACAACTTAACAACAAAGAGACAAATAACCCAATCATAAAATGGGAAAATGACTTGAAAAGGCATTTCACCAAAGAGGACATTCAAATGGCCATCAAACACACGAAAAGATGCTGAGTGTCATTAGCCATCAGAGAGACGCAAATCAAAACCACAATGAGATACCATTTCACTCCCACTAGGATGACTAAGATTTAAAAAAAAAGACAATAATGAACGTGGGCAAGAATTTAGGGAAATTGGAACCCTTATCCATTGCTGGTGGGAATGCAAAATTGTACAGACTTTGTGGAAAACAATGTGGTGGCTACTCAAAAAACTAAAAATTGAACTACCATGTGACCCAGCAATTTCACTCCTAAGTGTCTACCCAAAAGACTTGAAAGCAGAGATTCAAAAAGAGATTTGTACACCAATGTTCATTGCAACACTATTCACAATAGCCAAAAGGTAGAAACAACCTAAATGCCCATCAACAGATGTACGGATAAACAAAATGTGGTGCATACATACAACGGAATACCACTCAACCAGAAGAAGAAACAAAGTCTTGGTACCTGCTATAGAATGGATGGAGCCTGAAGACATTAGGCTGAGCAAAATAAGTCAATCACAAAAGGACAAATATTGTATGACCTTACTTACATAAAAAGAAAAGGCAAATGTATAGAGATCAAAATGTATTAGTGGTTACCAGGGGTGGAAGGGAGGGGGCTAATGGGGGTTAATGGCAATGAAAAAATTATATTGATTAAGGGTAGGATTGAACAGCTGATTATTTTAATTGCTATCAATAAGCTGTATGCCTGTAAACATGAATTGGCAAAAGTTGTGTAATAGATATATTTACAAATGACAAAAAAAGAGTAGCTGCTGAGGCTGCTTATGTACAACCAAACAGCTCATGGGATTTGGTTCCTTGGTTTGGAGGTTTAGCGTCATGGTTTCACAGGACATCCCAGTTAATTGGCCTAATAACGTGTTTAGTGCCTCTGTTCTACCTCCTAGTTTGTTGTGTAATGCCTGGGGTCTTAAAAGCTTGCAAGCGGCTGTTCAAGGCACAGCAGTTGGTCTCTGTTTACTCTGAGCAACAGAGGAAGAAGGAGAGTTAGGAATAGGAGGAGGATATGGAATGTGTGGCTAATTACATCTATAAATAACTGCCTCCTTTGCCATGAGACCGGAAGAACTGGGTGGTGCCTGGCTACCATTACTGAACGTTTGATCAAAGACTACATAGAAGAATCCTAATCAAAAGAGGAAAAATGCAGAACAGAATTTCAAATTCTAATGGACTGCAGACTTTCTGGAGCCACGGAGGGTGGAAAAAACCCTGAAACTATTGCTCCGAGATAATCTTTAAACCTTAAACCAGAAATATCCCCTCCCGCCCCCAAGTCATCTTAAAACCAAATGATAGTTTAGCTTAGCAAGTAAAAAAGGCCTGCCTTCAGCATTGTGCTCTTTTAAGAACTATCTGTATGGGATCAAATTGACAACAGCAACTTGAAAGATTAGATAGGAACCTATAGCAGTTTATGTTACTGAGGGAGGAACAACTCAGAAGAGGAGGGTGGGTATGGTTGTACAACTCGAAGAAGGTAATCACTGTCACTGAATTATACGTGTAGAAACTGTTGAATTGGTGTATGTTTTGCTGTGGATATTCTCAACAACAACAAAAAAATAAATACAATTCAGGAAAAAATAGCAATTTTAAGTTAAATTTAATTAAGTAATTTATGGAATTAAGGGCCTATGGACTTATAGACTAAATGTTCAGTTTTAACTTTCTGGCTCTAAAGGGGAAAATTGCTTTTAGAGTCTTTAAGGTGTTTACATGTTTCTGGGCCCACAATGGTGTTGTTGTTAACTGCCGCCAAGTAGGCCCCCATCTCACGGTGACTCCACGCACAATGGGATCGGATTGTTATGATCCACAGGGTCTTCAGTGGCTGATTGTCGCAAGCAGATCACCAGGGCTTTCTTCCTAGTCTGTCTTAGTCTGGAAACCCCACTGAAATCTGTTCAGCGTCATAGCAACCTGCAAGCCTCCGCTAACAGGCAGATGGTGACTGCGCATAAGGTGCATTGGCTGGGAATTGAACCGGGTCTCCTGCATGGAAGGTTAGAATTCTACCACTGAACCACCATTGCCCTCAGTGGGTCCATAGTAACCACTGAACCAAAAAAACCAAACTCATTGCCATCAATTCAATTCCAACTCATGGCAACCCCATGTGTCACAGAGTAGAACTGCTCCACAGGGTTTTCTTGGCTGTAATCTTTACAGAAGTAGTTTGCTAGGCCTTTCTTCCGCGGAGCCACTGGCTGGGTTCAAACTGGCAACTTTCAGGTTCGCAGCTTAACACAAACTGCTTGTGCCACTGAGGGACCGAGGAACCATCTAGTAATTCCTGTTTCAACAGTTCCCAAGCTATGTGAAGAATCGCCTTTATTTTAAGTGTTCCTCTAAAAAGATAATCTATGTCTAAATAGGAGCGCTGGTGGCATAGTGGTTAAAGAGATCGACTGCTAAGCAAACAGTTGGCAGTTCAAATCCACCAGCCGCTCCTTGGAAGTCCTATGGACAGTTCTACTCTGTCCTGTAGGGTCACTATGAGTCAGGACCAACTCTACAGCATCTAACAACAATAACAACAACGTATCTAAATAAGTTAAAAAGGTCTCATTACCTCAAGACATCTCAATTTCGTCATTTGTATGCTAACGATCTTTGTGCTTTTTTGCAGATGATATCATTGTATACAGGCTTTCCAGTGGCTTGCTGGAGTCTCCTCATATAATGGCTCACGAGAGCTATTATTAAATTTTCAGGTATTTTGCAAGCCCGTTGAAGTCAAGCTGGTGGCTTCAAATTGGCCATGGTTGGAGTATTTATATAACAGAAATCAGCAAACACTATAAATCAGGACTGCTTCCCTTCCTACCTCCCCACCCCAGATCCAATTGTTAAACATTACCAGCACACCACTGCTTCTCAAACTTTTTTGACTATTGTCGTGGATTGAATTGTATCCCCCCAAAATATATGTTGAAATCCTAACCCCTTACCTGTAAATGGAGTCTCTGCTTGGCACAAGTGGTTAAGTGCTTGACTACTAACTGAAAGGTTGGCAGTTTGAACCTACCCAGAGGCACCTCGAAGAAAGACCTGGAGATCTGCTTCCAAAAGGTCACAGCCTTGAAAACCCTACGGAGCACAGTTCTACTCTGACACACATGCGGTCACTTCATGAGTCAGAATTAACATGACGGCAACTGGTTTTGGTACTTGTAAATATGGCCCTGTTTGGAAGTGGGGGTTTTTCTTTTGTTAGTTAATGAGGTCATTTCAGTGTAGGTGGGTCCTAAACCTAATCACTTCTGAGTTATAAAAAGACCAAAATAAACACAGAGACGCACACAAAGGGAAGAGGAAGACAGAGGACAGTGACAGATGCATCTATGAGCCCCAAAATGCCAGCAATTGCTGGCAGCAGCTAGAAGCTGAAATAGACAAGGAAGGACTTCCTTTAGAGCCACGCCCTGAATTCAGACTTCCAGCATCCTAAACTATAAGAAAATAAATTTCTGTTCTTTAGAGCCACCCCTTTGTGGTATTTCTGTTACAGCAGCACTAGGTAACTAAGATAACCACAAAAACTTCTTTTTCTCACCAAACCTATTAATAGCATTCAGAGTAACATAGTTTTGAAAACGCTTTTCTTTTTCATAAAGTGGTTTGTCAGAAGACCAAAAGTGTGACTGCCCCCTCCGCCAGGCCACAGGGACCACAACTAAAAGATCTGGTGATACAGAGACACAACTGTGAGTACACAAGGTACCTTAGTCTGGATAGGCCCAGCTGGGCTATGGTAAACAGTCTGCATCTCAATGGCTTAGAAGAACAAAGCTTTATTTCTCACTCACACTATCTGTCCATCATAGGTGGGCTAAGGTTCTGTTCTGCTTCATCCTCACTCTGGGATCCAAGCTAATGGAGCAGCCAACATCTGGGACACATTTTAAAAAGAGCTTGTCAGAGCAGGACTAGCTCTTGCATCTTCTGCCCAAAAGTGCTGAATGCTGGTTTTACTCATATACTCATGGGACTAAACCAAGTCCCATGGCCACACCTGACTTCAGGTGGGTGGAGAAGTGCAATCCTACCATATCCTCAAAGAGAGAGGAACCAGACTATTTGTGAACAGTAATAGTGATTGTCATACGAGCGTAAACATTTAACAACAACAATAAAATCAATGTTTTCTGTTCCAGCAATATTATAGAGTTACAATATCAAATGACTGTCATGGTTTACAACAGTGACTTAGTGAATAAACACCAATGAATTCTGGGATGTCCTTGAAGACCCATTCTCAATGTATTCCTCAGAAATTGATATAAAGGATGCATGTTTCAGTTCCTTATGATTATAAGATACGGAAAATATTATTGCTTTTGTGCAACTACACGTACACACATATATACATACATAAACTGACCAGAACCTATAGTGTTTATTATTAAGTGTGAATTGATAGCTCTTTTAATATAAATAAACGTTTCTACTACAAATGATTTAATAAAGTTCTGTTTTTACTTCCCTGTCTTCCCACCTCACATTTCACTGTCCATCTATCTCTCAACCACTTTCTAGCTTACACCTTCAATTCTTTTGGTTCTGTGTCCTTTTGTTTTACTCTCCTAGCTAAACCCTGTTGCTGATGCAATCCGGTATGCCTGTAATGGACACCTACAGAATGGTCTGCAAGCATCTCCAGCCCTCAAACCCACAGGCAGCCACCTTGTGTAATAGGGCCTTGGTCCTGCAGCCTGGCCAATGTTAAGTAACTTAGACATGACTGCCGGGGAAAATCTGAGGCAATTGGAATTCCTTCCTAAAGGTATTCAGGGTTGACATTCAGAAAGTCTTGTCAATTTCTTCATGGCTGAAGATCTGTGCAAGAGTGATATTCAAACTATTCAAGGATTGGAAAGGTAAGGGTACTGGCCATTCCGAATGGATAAAAGTCATGTTTCTGTGGTAGGCGCCTGGAGGTCCTTGGTATGCCTGTTGTCACTGCAGTTGCTGGATCATGGGCAGGACCTGGGGGTCCTGGGGGAGGTACAAGGCATCAGGAATGTATTCCAGGAGCTCAGGGCAGCAGTAACTTACCTGCAGTATAGGAGTCTTTCCGTATTCTAAAAACCGGTATGTGAAACTTGGAGTTCCTGGGTGGTGAAAGCAGTTAAGCTCTTGACTACTAACCAAAAGGTTGGCGAGTCCAACCCACCCAGAGGTAGCTCAGAAGAAAAGCCTGGCCACCTGCTGCCAAAAGGTCACAGCCTTGAAAACCCTATGGAGCTCAGTTCTGCTCTGCACACATGGGGTCGTCATGAGTTGGAACTGACTTGTGGGCAAGTAAAGGTTATGTGAAACTTGGGAGCGCTGGACAACCATGCTTCCTGCTGTGCTCTTATATTGTCTCTGTTATAATTTATTTTAAAGTACTTTGTTATAAACAATGTAATGTACTTGTGTGTAAATTTAATCTACACTCTAGGGGACGTTAGTTATCATTAGAATTTCCCTATTAGGAATTCACACTCCAGGGGTGATTAGAATTTGAAGTGTCCTAATCAAGAATCCATGTTCCCCAGGTGGCTACTTAAGCTTTCAAGGATCGTTATTGAAATTTATACCAGAAGGTTCATTAATTATCATAAGGGATGTTAGAAATACATTTTCTTTTTTTATTTTGTTGTTGTTAAGAATACACACAGCAAAACATAAAACAATTCAACTGTTTCTATGTGTACAATTCAGTAACCTAGATTACCTTCTTCAAGTTGTGCAACCATTCTCATCCTCCTTTTGTGAGTTGTTCCCCCACCATTAACATAAACTCGCTGCCCCCTAAGGTTCCTATCCAGTCTTTCAAATTTCTGTTGTCATTTTGATCCCATGAAGGCAGTTCTTAAACGAGCATAATGCTCAAGGCAGACATTTTTGTTTTACTAGTTAAACTATGGTTTGGTTTAAAGAAGATTTCAGGGGATACTTTTGGTTTAAGGTTTAAGGGTTGTCGCAGGGCAATAGTTTCAGGGGTTCATCCCTTAATCAACGCGATTTTCCCATCACCGTTAACATACTTTGGTCTCTATCCATTTGCCTTTTGTTTTCTTCTTATGTAAGTGAGGTCATACAATATTTGCCCTTTTGTGACTGACATATTTCACTCAGCATAATGTCTTCAAGCTCCAGCCATATTGTAACATGTATCAGGACTTCATCTCTCCTACTGGCTAACTAATATTCCATTGCATGTATGTACCACATTTTGTTTACCATTCATCTGTTGATGGGCATTTAGATTGTTTCAACCTTTCGGCTACTGTGAATAGTATTGCAATGAACATTAGTGTACAAGTTTCTGTTTGAACCTCTGTTTCAAGTCTTTTGGGTACATACTAGGAGTGAAATTGCTGGGTCATATGGTAGTTCAATTTTTAGTTTTTGAGGAACCACCATAATGTTTTCCACAACAGCTATACCATTTTTCATTCCCACCAACAATGGATAAGGGTTCCAATTTCCCTATATCCTTGCTAACACTTGTTATTGTCTGTTTTTTTTGTTTGTTTGTTTGTTTGTTTTACTTAGCTATCATCCCTTTTAAAAAGAAAAAAAAAATAGGAGCCCTGATGGCACAGTGGTTAAGAGCTTGGCTGCTAACCAAAAGGTCAGCAGTTCAAATCCACCAGCTGCTCCTTGGAAACCCTATAGGGCAGTTCTACTCTGTCCTATAGAGTTGCTATGAGCCATCCTAGTGGGAGTGAAATGGTATCTCATTGCGGTTTTGATTTGCATCTCTCTGATGTCTAATGACCTCGCACATCATTTCACGTGTTTGGTGTCCTTTTGCATGTCCTCTTTGGTGAAATATCTATTGAAGTCCTTTGCCCATTTTATGATTAGGTTATTTGTCTTTTTTGTTAAGTTGTTAACTTTTTATATATATTTTGGCTATTAGATTCTTATCAGATATATGGTTTCTGAAGATATTCTCCCACTCAGTAGCTTGTCTTTTCACTTTTTTGGTAAAGTCTTTTAATGAACAAAAGTTTTTAATTTTAATGAGGTCCTGTTTCTTTATTTTGTCTTTTGTTTTTTGTGCTTTTGTTATTATATTGGATAATCTCTTGTTTAAAAAGCTAGGCCTAACAGTGTTACCCCTGCATTTTCTTCTAAGAATTTAGTGGTTTTAGTTTACACATTGAGGTCCTTAATCCATTTTGAGTTTATTTTTATGTATGGTGTGAGGCATGGATCCTGTTTCATCTTTCTGGATGTGGAAATCCAATTTTCCCAACATCACTGGTTAATAAATGCTTGTACGTTTGGAAGAATTTGGATGAAGTCTTGTTTTCATTGTAATCAACTACCTGATATCAGAGTTGTGAGGAAGGGCATGCTTAGTTCCCACCTATGTCAAATGGATGAATGCTATTGATATTTACTAAAAGAACCTGTCAGTTCCTGAAGGGCCAAATTTGCTGAGGCCACTTTGCAATACGTGGAGAAAACTCAAGTCCACAGACAGAAACAGATACAATTTTGTATATTGGTGTTATTATAAATTAAGGTTCTCTATCTTAAAGTGCTCAGCTGCTAACTGAAAGGTTGGCAGTTTGACCATCAGCTGCTCCATGACAGAAAGAAGAGGTAGTCTGCTTTGTAAAGATTTATACCCTTGGAAACCCTATGGGGCAATTCTACTCTGTCCTATAGGGTCATTATGAGTTGGAATCGACTCGATGGCAATGGATTTGGTTTTGGTTTTTATCTCAAGGAGGCATCAGTGCTGCCTGGAAGTGTGGATGATAAATCTGGGAATCTCTCATTAGAGATGAGAATCATGAGAATGGGTGCTATTTACCAGGAATACCATGTAGAGCAAGAAGAAAGTTGGGCCAAGGATGTAAATTTGGCCCATTTAAAAACCAGAGAGATCAAGAAGAAATCATGAAAGATATAGGCAATCTTGATGAGTTGTAGCATCACAGAAATCAAGAGAGGAGAGGCAAGGAAGGAAGAGAAGAAAATATATCAAAGTTGTACAGGAAGATCAGGACTGAAGAGTATCCTCTATATTTGACAATTAATGGTTTTACTGAGAGTAGTTTTAAAAACGTAGTGGGAATGGATGTCATAGAGCAGTGGATAGAACAATGTGTGGGAGATGAGGAAGTGAAATATAGTTCATATTTTTGAGAAGCTTAGATGAGAATGGAATCAATATTTTGTTTGCTTTTTAAGGATGGAAGGACTTGATCATGTTTATGAGCGAAAAGAAGGAGATAGTATAGAGGATGGGATTGAAGACCGTGATGGTTAAGATTTTGTGTCAGCTTGGCTGAGCCATGATTCTCAGTGGTTTGGCAGCTATGATGTAGTTTGGTAGCTATGTAATGATGTAACTACCTAGATAATGAGATCTGATATAATGTAATCATCTCCATGATGAGATCTGTTATGAGCAGCCAATCAGTTGAAAGAGAGTTTCCTTAGGGGTGTGGGCTGCATCTAATGTAGGTGGACATTCTGGTGAAGCTTGTTGGCTTTTGCTCAGTCTGGATCCTGCAGCTGGCTCCTGTTCATTGGACCTTTTGTTCTTGGGACTTGAGCTAGCAGTTTACCTACTGATCTTGAGATCTGTCAGCCTCTGCAGCCCAAGAGCCAGAGGGCTGCTGTCTGACCTGCAGATCTTGGGTTCACTAGTCCCTGCAGCTACGTGAGTCAGAGAAGCCTCCGGCCTGACCCACGGACTTGGGACATTCCAGTCTTTACAACTGTGTGAGCTACTTCCTTGATATAAATCCACTCTCTTTCTTTATGTATATATATATAGAGAGAGAGAGAGGAAGAGACACTTCAGTGGTTTTGCTTCTCTAGAGAACCCAGCCTAAGACAAAGACATAGGAGAGGAAATGACAGATGATGGAATCAAGATATAAGATAAAGATTTGTTAATAAAAGGCTAAAAGGAGACCCCAGAATATAGCAGCTTTTTTTCTCTGAAATGTAACAGTCTGGCCAGTCTAGACTGGCATGCAGCTCTGCACCACAGCCACTCAGGGACCCACATTCCTTCCATATTGTTGTTTCACCGTCTCTGTGTGTCAGTGGCATGGCTCTGTTCTAGCACAAGGGAAAAAAGTCAAGGGCAAATTAGGTGGAAGTTGTGCAAGTTCATTCTGCTCACATTCTCTTGCTGAGAATTTGGTCATGTGACCACCATAAGTATTAAATTTTCTATAATTCAGTTTAAAATACTGTATTTCAATATAGTTAGTGAGATATAAGGAGTTTAACCACTGTGCTATCAAGGCTCCTACCACAGGTATGTTGTTGTTGTTAGGTGTCATTGAGTTGGTTCCGACTCATAGTGACCCCGTTGGACAGAGCAGAACTGCCCCATAAGGTTTCCAAGGAGCTGCTGGTGAATTTGAACTGCTGACCTTCTGGTTAGCAGCCGAGCTCTTAACCACTACACCACCAGGGCTGCACTACAGGTATAGGGGTAAGGATTTACAACACATATTTTGGGGGGACTCAATTTAAACCATAACAATGTATATGCCAATAACTTAAGGTTTGATTCTATAAAGGGACAACCAACATGTTATTAAAGTAAAAAGCACAGATTAGCAGTCTTCAGCCAGTATTATACTAGAAAGGGCCAGTCCCCAGAGGTGAAAACAAATCCTTCTGCTGTCCATACCTCCACAGTACTTTGTTCATGGGTATACTGAATATAAAAAATGGGTCTTGTATTTGTTAAACAGCAGGATGAATGTTAGAAATGGTGAAATTAAAGCTATGAAGGTTGTCTATGGTAGTTACAAGACTCTCCTTACCTTTGCGTGAACAGCAAGGTTTAGGGAAACCTGTGATGCCTGATTCCTAACTGTCCTGTGTTGAGCCACTGTGATTCTGATTTCATGATATTGACTAGAGGATACAGAATCCTGTCCCTGAAATGCTTTTGTATCTGTCTTGAGAGCATCTTTCATGCATGTCATCAGAGCACCTCCAAGGACAGAAAGCTGTAATTTCATTGAGCTTATAGAACTGGTTATATGAGCTATTCTGTGATTTCTTACTAATGAATATTTATTTAATAAATGTATTTGTGGCAGAATTTGGGCAGAGAATTATTTTCATTGTGACATGGTAGTCAATTTGTGAGTAAGGAGTTAGTTTTTACTCGATTCAGCCTTCTTTGGTAGCTACTGTTATCTACTCAAAAGAATCTGACACTTGTTTGACCAAATATGCTTATGTTGATTAAATGAGTGGAAGGGAAGCTGGGAAATGTGGTCTCTAGCTGGGCAGCCATGTGCCCAAGATGACGATGAGGGAAAAAAACAAACCATATATAGTCTTTTTTTTAAGGGACACATAAAGGTCTGGCATAGTAGGAAGCCTAAGTTTGCATAGGGAGGAAAAAAATTGGTAAGGCTATAGATGAGTTTATAGATGAAGGGGCAGTACACTGAAGAATTTTACTCTGATGGTCTCAGTTTTCTGATAACTAGAAAATTTTATTGTCTGTTTATTTTACCTGCATTAATTAAGATATTGATTTGGCCAATTTAAAAGAGACATAAACTAGATAAAAGATTTATTTTCCACTCATAAAAAGTCTGAGCTGTTAGTTCATGGGGGTGGGTGGCATTGCACAATGAGGTCATGTAAAGACCAAGCTCTGTCATTCTAGGGCGTGGTCCTGGTATGCATGGTTGAGGCTGGCTCAACCCCACCAAGCAAGCAGCTTCCTAATAAGGATGTGATTCTACTCACAGCTTATAGGTCACAACCTAGTCACATGGTGGAGCCTAGCTGTAACTAAGGCTGGGAGGTCATGTGCCCAGCAGGTACTTGTAGTGGTAGTGATGGGGAAGGAGGATGGGGGGGGCAACAAAACTCACTTCATTGAAAAATAATTTAAACTAATTTATCAGGATGCATATAAGCCTATAAAGCAGATATAAAAGCAAGTAAAGAAATACTAAAGAAAGGGAAAAAGGGGAGGAAAAATGAGGGTATGAGTAAGATTAGTAGTCAAAATACATGCCATGAACATTTGCACACTTAAGTAAAGAGAGGGGGCTTGCTTTAATCAGGCTTGAAGCTTTCTAAAAGCCAAGTTGACTGCTCAGAGACTTTATATTTCATTCCTTAAACGTTGTATTTAGATTATTCCCTGCCTTCCAAAGGATTTGATGGATAAAGTATTAGCTGGTACTGTGACTTGTATGCTACAATAACTAATCTGTCAAATCCAATTTTAATAACCGAGAGAGTTTTGAACATCTAATAAAGTTATTTGGCTAGCAAATCGGATATAAAATACATAAAAGGACCAAAATATGAGGCCTTTATGTACGCACCTTTCACATTTTGCCTACCCCCCCCCATAGTTTATAGAAGCATTTTATGAAATTCAAAAAGAGAAACTTAAAATAATACACGTGCATATGATTTCCTTATTGTGGAAGGGCATCAGCTAAAGCAGTTATATTTCAAAATGGTGACACTAACAGATTTTAACTCAAAAACTCATCATTATTTGATTTTCTTTTGGTTGGATTACCATCTACAGACTGGAAAGCTCGCATCCCATTCCTAGTTTTTCCAGTTTTAAGATCCTATCTTTCCATCCTCCTGTAAGATGTTATCTCTTTTCATGCATACTTTCTTTGAACGACAAGTCAATCAGAGAATGAGGTCATTATGCTATTGACGCTGCTCCCGATGGAAATATCAACATGCACAATGAGGAACCTAAAGGTGCAAAACCTGAAATAGCTGCATCTTTTAGAGAATTTTCCAGCAGTATCTCACGTACAGTATAGCAAGAATCTCAGCTTGAATCTAAAGTGGGTCTGTTGCTGGGGTTCAGGCATGTCTGGGCACGTCTGGTAAACTGATGAGAAAGGACAGAAAGAGACCCACTTACACGGGGGCTGAGGCTGCTTCCTAGAACAAAACTCATTTTAGTGGAAGAGAGAATTAGAGAAGCTCTGTGAGAAAGACTTAGTTATTGGACAGGGAGTAATAAATGCAGCCTGGGTTAGCTATTACTCAAATCTGTCACCAGTCTAGGCCCATGAAAGCATGTCTGGGTCCCTGAGAGAGACAAAGCTCTGAGTGAAAACATAAAGAGCTGTTTCACTGAAAACTGTATATAATGTTGGGCATAAGCCGTCTGCTTTGGGGTTCCCCTAATAGAGATCAACACAAAGATCTCCGTGTCTTCACACTTCACCGTGGCTTTGGCTGTTTGTATCACAGTTCCTGGTAGGAGCCTGCAGTGCCTAGAACTGTGGGTCAGTATGGGTGGTGGGGAGGGAGTGGGCTGGGAGAGGAGCGTGTGAGCATGTGAGAGAAAGCCCTTAGTGCAGGGGCTCTCAGAAATATTTTCTGATGCATTTCGTTGGAAGTTGGAGGTGTCATGATTATATTAGTAGGTTTGCTACGTAGAAGAGCCAGTGAAGTTTGAGTTATTGTTGCTAATTTGACCTTATTAGTACTGTGATTGATTAGTTTGAATAATATTCCGAATCAAATAACTTTTATGCAATGAGTGTCATTGGGCAATTTATAATTACTTATAGACTCACGCACTCTCCAAGCTGGAAGGATGGAACTGTAGAACAGGGATTCTTAATGTGTGAAGGACCAGGTTTGTTTTTTGTTTTTGTTTTTTTTGGTAAATTTCCAATACTTTTGTAAAATACAGTAAAAATGAGTTACCAGAATTATGAAAAAAAAAAAAAAGATAACATAAAAAATACAAGCCCTGATTTTTTATTATTAGATTTATTGTTGTTATTGTTAGGTGCCATCAAGTTGGTTCTGTCTCACTGCCACCCTATGTACAACAGAACAAAACACTGCCCAGTCCTATGCCGTCCTCACAATCATTGCTGTTTGAACCTGTTGTGGCAGCCACCGTGTCAATCCATCTCTTTGAGGGTGTTCCGCTTGCTTTTTTGCTGACTCTCTACTTTAACCAAGCATGATGTCCTTCTCCAGGGACTGGTCCCTCCTGATAACACGTCCAAAGTACATGAGATGAAGTCTCACCATCTTCCCTAAGGAGCATTCTGGCTGTACTTCTTCCAAGACAGATTTGTTCATTCTTCTGGCAGTCCATGGTGTATTCAATATTCTTTGCCACCACCATAATCCAAATGCATCAGTTTTTCTTTGGTTTTGCTTATTCATTGTCCAGCTTTCATGTGCATATGAGGCAATTGAAAATACCATGGCGTGGGTCAGAAGCACCTTAGTCCTCAAAGTGACATTTTTGCTTTTTAACACTTTAAAGAGGTCTTTTGTAGCAGATTTGACCAATGCAGTACGTCGTTTGATTTCTTAATTGCTGCTTCCATGGGCGTTGACTGTGGATCCAAGTAAAATGGAATCCTTGACAATTTACTCTGCCAAGTAGGTGTAACAATTTCTAAACATTAATTTCAGTACTCAACTGGTTTCAGGCCAGTAACGAACTGCTGGTTCGTGGACCATTCTTGGTGTAGTATCATCCATCCTCACCTGATGCTGCCTAAAGGGACTCCATCAGCAGGAGGTCCTGCCTGTAGTTAACTACAGCAAATTCGGTGAGCAGACACTACAGTTATGTAAGAGAGTGGCCTTGTTCTTAGGAGACGCACAGAGTCAATGTAGTCTGCCAGCGAACCTGAGAGAGAGAGCATGCATATGTGGGAAAGTGTTAGTCGTCTATGAATCTAGGTAGGTGTACAGGTATTTATTATGCAATTCTTTCTTTTTTTTTTTTTTTTGAAAATTGGTGATAAAAAAAACTCTTGAGTGATGGGAAACTCACAATTTTCCCTATGAAGCCTACTCCAAGATAGCTCATTTTAATCTTCAAGTATAAATACTGCAGCTGGAGCATTCATTTGTAGCTTTGATACCTATTATTTTCAGGTGTCTAATCTCTATCCGGAAACCCTGGTGGTGTAGTGGTTAAGTGTTACGGCTGCTAACCAAAAGGTCAGCAGTTTAAATTTACCAGGCGCTGCTTAGAAACTCTATGGGGCAGTTCTACCCTGTCCTATAGGGTCATTATGAGTTGGAATTGACTCGATGGCAATGGGTTTGGTTTTTTATCTCCATTGACGGAACCCTGGTGGTGCAGTAGTTAAAGAGCTCAGCTGCTAACTGAAAGGTCAGTGGTTCAAACCCACCAGCCACTCTCTAAGGGAGAAAGATGTGGCAGTCTGCTTCTGTAAAGATTTACAGCCTTGGAAAACCCTATGGGGCAGCTCTACTCTGTCCTACAGGGCTGCTATGAGTCAGAATTGACTCCACAGCAGTGGGTTTTTAATCTCCATTCCCTTTTTCTCATTCTCACCATATTCCCTTCACATTAGATAGCCTTACAACCATCTTATCGTACCTTAATTAAAATACCTCAGTATATACCCATTGTCTTTCCACGTCAAAACTTTTTATTCAAGACCTTCTGCAATCTAATCTTTAACTCTTTTTAGCTTTCCAGCTTTGCTTTCCTGTGGTTAATTAACACTGTCTTGAATAAATTTTTATACTTTTACATGTTAGTGCTTCTTAGTCCTAGAATTTCCTCCTACACAGATTTCTCATCACTCAAGATCCAGCTCAAATTAAACTTACATGTAGTTAGCATGTATCTTAACCATACACACCTGTTCAAATCCTACTTTTTTTTTTCATGGAGCTTTCCATGTTTAACCCAGCCAAAAGTGAGCCTACTCTCCAGTGCTTAACACAGTGCTTGGCAAATATACTCAAACACTTTTGAGGAAACAAGTTAAACTTTCTGATAATTCTTCATTTACAATACAGGACAACAACACACTTCTAATCCATCTACCTAACATGTCCTATATTGTGGCTTTGAGTTTAAAAGGCAGTAGTGTGCGTGAAGGTACCCATAAACTATAAGGCCACATACAATTATTTATTATTTTGCTTTCCCACAAGGCAACATTCCATATAACAGCTGTCCAAAGGCCTAACGCAGTGGACATAATACTGGACATAATATTTTCCAGGATGTACGTAATAAGCAGAGATTCTTTTTAAAAGTCAATCTGTTCTCTGATCCCTGAAGTTGATCTGCCTGAAAACGTGCCTTGGAGCCGGTCAAGGTATACTGCGATCTCCTTTTCCACCTCCCTTACCCCAATTGCCCCTCTCCTATTTTACGAGTGAAAGACATAGCTCCAACCGTCCAGAATGTTAGTAATGTGCAATACCCTAGCGTTACAAAAACCTATGGGACATCAAAGAAAGGGACAATTGGGAATACTGGTGAATGACAACGGGGTAGCATCCTTTTACAAGTCAGGCGGTTTTCAGTTACTTGCTTTCAACAAAGTTGAAAGAGTATCTAGTCAGAGTTGTCAGCTGATAAGATCATTAAAAGTGTTGTTGTCGATTTTTTGCTGTGTACTTTGGAAGGAGTGCAAAGAATTGCGTGACACTGGTATACAAAACTCCACTCATTGGCATGCACTTATTTATGTGAACAAGATTTCTCAATGCTTACATCTTCTCAGCATTTACATGCACCGAATTGAAAGACTGGAATTGATGCTGAACTCTTTCTTATTCTAGTTAATACTCATCCACTGATAAACTAGTTGAAAAAAAAAATCCAACTCCATCTCTGTAAGATGGCTTTCCACTAAAATTTTACTTTTATGTTTAATACTTATTTACATAAAAAAGAAATATATTTGCTTTAATCGTTATAATAACACGAGTTTTATGGTCACACGAATTAAAAAAAAAAAACCTCTTAAACTTCAATTTATATATACAATTTTGTTACAGGCCAAGGGTGGTTACCCAAAACCCAAATCCGCTGCCTTCAAGTAGATTCCGACTCACTGCGACCCCATAATAGGACAGAGTAGAACTGCCCCACAGAGTTTCCAAGACTGTAAGTCTTTGCTGAAGCCAATTGCTACATCTTTTTCCTGAGGAGCAGCTGGCAGCTGGTGGGTTCGGCCCACCTTTAGGTTAGCAGCCGAGTGTTTAACTACTGCACCACCAGGGCCCCCTGATGGAGTAGAGCGGATCCTAATCCCTTCTGAGTGGTGTCTTAGAAACGAGGAAGACAGAGTCACAGAGGGGAAAGTGCCATGCGAAGATACCAGAGCTTCAAACCAGAAGCGGTTTGAAACCCTGCTGAGAATTTGCATTTCCACCTCAGATATACTGAACCAGAAGCTACATTTTAACAAGATCCCCCCAGTGATTCTTACATATAATGAATTTTGAGAACCACTGCTCTACCAGTGGAGGCCTGGTGGTCCAGTGGTTAAGAGCTCAGGATGCTGACCAAAAGGTCAGCAGTGCAAACCCACCAGCCTCTCTTTGGAAACTATGGGGCACTTTTACTGTGTCCTATAGGGTCAGTTTGAGTCAGAATGGACTCCATAGCAATGGGTTTTGGTTTGGGCTCTACTAGTGGTTCTCAGAATTGATCCCTAACAGGCAGTATTAGCATCCTCTGGCAACTTGTTACAAAAACCGGTTTGAAGCTGATTCAGACACAGGTTGACTAACCCTGTGGCTCTAGGTTGCGCATATAGGTTTAGCACCTTGCATTGTGTTACTTATTTTTGTTCATTTTAATCGCCTCTCCTCTCAGAAGGCCGGGGACTTGTTCTATCCCTGGCTCAGCGCCTGTACACAGCGAGCAATTTCCAAACAGTCTCGGAATGAATGACTTTATCGTGAGAACTTGGAGGGTTGTTAAAATCTCCGACCAGCCCTCGGGTTTTCGTTCTCTCGCGTCCCGCCCACTGCGCGGCCCCGGAGAACGTGGGAAGGTCCCGAGGAAACTCCTAGCACTCAGCGAGGTCCGGGCGGGGCAGGGGCGCGGATGCCAGCGCGGGATCGGCGGCCCGGGGAGGCGCCACCGCGTGCCGCCGCGCAGGCGCGCAGCTGTCTCCGCGTGAGTGCGAGCAGTGGCGCGCCTGTCCCCGCGCGGGCTCCGTAGCGCGTGTGCAGGCTGACGCAGCTCGCGGGCCCTCCTCCTGCTCTGCAGCGGCGTCGGCGGAGTTTTGGGCGTTTGGGAGGGGGCGAAGGAGCGAGAGTCGAAAGAGGAGGCGGCGGCGGCGGCGGCGGCGGGGAGGAGGTGGAGGAGTAGGCGCCGCCATGGCCTCCGCTATCACCGATATGGCCGACCTGGAGGAGCTCTCCCGCCTGAGCCCTCTGCCCCCCGGCAGCCGTGGCCCGGCGGGACGGGGCCGGGCTGAGCCCCCTGAGGAAGAGGAGGAAGAGGAAGAAGAAGAGGCGGAGGCCGAGGCTGTGGCGGCGCTGCTGCTGAACGGGGGCGTTGGTGGGGGCGGCGGCGGCGGAGTGGGGGGCGGCGAGGCGGAGACGATGTCGGAGCCTAGCCCCGAGAGCGCTAGCCAGGCCGGGGAAGATGAGGACGACGAGGAGGACGAGGAGGAGGATGAGAGCAGCAGCAGCGGCGGTGGCGAGGAGGAGAGTAGCGCCGAGAGCCTGGTGGGCAGCAGCGGCGGGAGCAGCAGCGACGAGACGCGCTCGCTGAGCCCCGGCGCCGCCAGCAGCAGCAGCGGAGACGGGGACGGCAAGGAGGGCCTGGAGGAGCCCAAGGGACCGCGGGGCAGCCAGGGCGGCGGCGGGGGCGGCAGCAGCAGTAGTAGCGTCGTCTCTAGCGGCGGGGACGAGGGCTACGGGACCGGGGGAGGCGGAAGCAGCGCGACCTCCGGAGGCCGGCGAGGCAGCTTGGAGATGTCGTCGGATGGGGAGCCCCTGAGCCGCATGGACTCGGAGGACAGGTAGGTGCACTGAAGCGATTCCCCTTCCCTTCCTCCTCGTGCGTTCCCGGGCCCCTCAGAGGGGACCCAGGGGACTTTTTGATGAGATCCCCTGCTTTCCGAACCTTTGGCCCCTGTTCTAGGCTTTCAACTCGGAGATCGCTCTCCGCCGCCGCGCCCCTCTCGCAGCGGATAGCGGCTTCTAACTCTCAAACCATTTCCCTTCACTTCCCAACTCTTCTTTCCCCGCCCTCTTTCCCCTCGGCTTTGCACTTCTTACAGACCTAAGGACAGCTCCAACTCCCAAACAGCCTCCAAAGCAGGCCCAGACCTCCTGGTGGAGCAGGAGACCTTGATGTATACCTCGATACACAGGGTTGGCTCCATCCAACCTTGTTCGTGAACACTTGTTAGAACTATTATTGACAAGTGTTTTCCAACATGGCTGGTCTCGCTTGGATTTAACTTCCTTGTCCAGGAAGGAGACCCCAACTATCACTTTTTTCTACTTAAAAGAAAACAAGACGGTACTTTTAAATTTAATGAATGCTTTCCACATTCTCTTTTAGTAGTCATTAATGTGGTCTTCAGCCTGATTTTTTTAAATAACCTTTCCTGTTTTATGACCAGGTCACTGTAGAAAAGAATAACGAATTGGTCTTTTAAATATCTTTGCTAAATCAAAGACTTCTAAGAAAATACAGTCTTGAAGGAACTGCATATTACTGTGCTTTTTAAACTCTTTATAGTAACGCTTCAGAGTGAGAATTGTGATTTTAGATAATTGTTAAGGTCATGTATTGGAGAGGCCTGTGAAGGCATTATCACTTTTTAAAGCTTACTGGGAATAACGTGGAGAGTAATTAAAAATGTGCCCAGTATTATAAGGACATTTTAGAAAGTTATTGTAGTATATGTTTCAGTTGTTAGAATCGTTACTTTTGATCCTTTTGGAAAACTTCGTATTTTAAGGTAATTTTTAAAAAAGAGAACCACATCACCCATATTATACAGATTAAGTATGTTAGCATTTATTTTGACCATCTGCTAGAATTTATACCAATCAAGATTAATTTTGGTTTAAAAGTTTAAGTATCCTACAAGTTCTACAGGAATTCCGATGGCTGACTGATAAAAATGAACACTTTAGTTTGTCTTTAATGTTACAAAGAATAGAAGGGCCTGAACATTTTGAAAATCTACCATTTGGTTCTGTTTGACATTTACTTTAACGTCTTGTGAAGAAAACATTGTGGATGGGGTAAATAGGCTGTGCAAACCTTAGATATATTGTACTAAGCTATAGGCATAGACAGGAAGAAAAATACTCTCAAGAAAATTAAAAATTGATGTGAACTGCACAGTGAAGTATGTTTTATCATTTATGTCTTCCCCTTTTATTGATACCACCAGATACTTGAAAGTTCATGGTAGTTTATATAGTCGGCATCTACCATAGTTCTTTGTGTTTTCTAAGTGTACACACACACGCACATTTGCCTGGCACTGCACAGTTTAAATGTCTTGATCATTTCATCCTCACAGCTATGGTGCAGTTTAAATATTATTTTGACTTCCATTTAACTATGAAGAAGCAAGTTGAGTTCCTTATCAAAACAGTCTAGTTTGGAAGTGGTGGAGCTGGATCTGAACAAAGGTTTCCAAAACCAAAAACCCATTGCTGTGGAGTTGTTTCTGACTCATAGCGACCCTATAGGACAGGGTAGAACTGCCCGATAGGGTTTCCAAGGCTGTAATCTTTATAAAGCAGACTGCCACATCTTTGTACCGAAGAGCGGCCGGTGGGTTCAAACCACTGACCTTTCAGTTAGCAGCCAGGCGCCTAACCACTGTACCACCAGGGCTCCTTTAAGGTTCCCAAGTTGCCAGCTATTTCCAGTTTACAAGAGTTACAATAATTTGCCTTAAGTAACAAATTGTATATGTCAGGGTTGTTGTTTTCTTTGTGTGTGTGTGTTGTGTGTGTTAGTATTTGCCCACTACATCCATTCAGGACACAGTGAATTGTTGGTCAAGCAATATTTCAGAGAATGGAGTTTTGGCTTCATTTGATATTCATTAGATTCATTTGAATAACTAATTTTGACATCATACTTTAGAGTAAGGAGTGAAATTTGGTGTCACAAGTCCATATAAGGTAAAAAGATAACTAAGGATACTTGCTTTTTTTAAAAAATGCTTAAACATTAGACACGGCAAAATGTAATAATTTTTACATACTATTACAGGGTAATAGATTTATCACTTGCATGGAAAATCCTTACATTACTAATGAAACTGGTTTGTGGTCTTAATAATCTTAATTCTTGTTGTCTTTGAGGGTTTACAAAAAATTTTTTTTCAGTTATTTTAAATGTGGAAAGGATGTGTAATTTTTACAAATTATCCTGTAGATTACCCCAATCTATGGAAATTTTATAGGTTGATTTCATGGTAGGAAGTCTTTTGTAACTGGTGGAAGGATATTGTGGTTTTAAAGTGCTTTTAAAAATATTTAGGCATTACTGTTAAAATGTCAGAACTTAGTCTGTGTTTCTATTAGAATACCTATTCAGTTTTTTATCACATTGAAATAAGATCGTACTTGTCTCTGAAATGCTTTAGAACTTGTTGAAATCTCTTAAATGTTTCTAAATTTAATTCTCTCTTTTAAAAAAAGAATTAAGAGACTTAGATATTAGAGATTATGACCTAAGGTAGTATTTTCATTTTGAGTCTTTTATAAGCATGTATTGGAACTGTTGTGTGGTGAAAAGTGAGTAATTTATCAAACTGTTAAATGACACTTGGTACAAAAAAAGTTATTTTCCCCAGGAGAGAGTTTATCAAAACCATCTTAAGTCTATAAATGTGTTTACTTGTGTAAATTTAGAAAATCTTAAAGTTGATATGTAATTTTACTTTTACTTTGGTTATAAAGGTAGTAGAATTTTCTCTAGGGGAATAATATTAGGCAATTAAAACTAATTTTTTTTTTTCCTAAACTTTGAACTTAAGCTTACATTTTAAAAAGTTACCTTTTCTTTTACGCGATTTCAGAGGCTGAGTTAGCATTTAAGTAGGTTTAGAATTTAAAGTGCCTATAACATTTTTTTAGTTTACAAATTAGTTCTAGCTGTTAAATCAGATTATGCACAAAAGAACCTTTAGTTTCTTATATGTATAGGTGAGTTGATAATAACAGCCTCTCTTTTTGTGGTTATTTATCTCTTTTTATATAATGAGTCCCTGGGTGGTGCAGTTGCTTAATTTAAGAAGTTGACTACTGAGTGAAAGGTTGACTTTTCTAACTCATGCAGATGCACCTCAAAATACAGGCCTGGTAATCTGCTTCCAGAAGGTCACAGCCCTGAAAACCCTATGGAGCAGTTCTGCTCTGCACACATGGGGTCACTATGAGTTGAAATTGACCTGATGGCAACTAACAGCAACAACATTTTACGTTATGTTGTTTTTTTCCTCCAACTAGAATATAAGCCATAATTTATTTGTAAAAGCTAAGATCACTTTCAACCACTTATTAACAGCCTTTTGGGATAAATTCAGATGTCAAGTGAAAAGCATATGTGTGCGGAAATGGTGTCAGTTTATAGTAAGTTAATGGTCATCAAAGGCCAGAAGGCTCTTACTGTTTTGTGCATGCCAAGGTTTGGACTCCTGGCCGTACGGGTTGGGAACTTTGATATATAACTAAGGTTGCTTTGAAACTAGAAAAGCAGGCTTTTATTGCTTCTTAGTAGTATGATTGGGAAGATCTTTTTCTACTATAGAGGCTAAACTTTTAAATCAGATTATTACTAGAAAGCTGCATATTGAGGTTATTGTTAAGGTTTATTAAGGATCTTTATTGTTGAGACAATAAAATAGTTTTATGTAAAGTAATACTTTGCAAATACTTCATAACAGAACTGTACTAGGTACTCTGAAGCAGCTATCCATAGTCTCTCCAGAATCCCTCTGTTACTCTTTCATTTTGATTAAATTCAGAAAAAAGAGCTTCTTAAATAGGTCTCAGTTTTCATAACATATTGTAACTCAGTTAAGGAAGATTATGGCTTTGCTAAAAACAAAACAGTGAAATAATAAAAAAAAAATATAGATTTCAGAATTGAATTTATATGGAGAGATTCTGAGGGTCTGTTTTACTTTTAAGAAACATTAAGACTACTCTGTTGGATCAGTTGGGAAATCCTGTATATAGGCCAGTTTGCTACCAAACTGGGTGTTCACTATGTTACAAGACCCTTTAAGAGGGTATTGCGGGAGATAAAAATACAAAATACTTCTCATTCCATCCGTCTTGCATATTGCTATTAGACTTCCAATTCCCAGATGTGGATTTTGTTATAGCTGCTTGCACAAAACTTCATCAACTCTAGTGGAAGCGTTTAGAGATTTCACACTTTGTCTTTTGTATTTATTGTTGTATAGCAGATTTTTCCAAAAGTTAGGGTCTTAAAACAATATTTATTATCTCACACAGTTTCTGAGAGTCAAAAAGGCATGGTAGTTCTGGCTCAGGGTGTAATAAGGTTGCTGTGAAGATGTTGGCTAACCCCACGGTCATCTGAAGGCTTAACTGAGGCTGGAGTTAATTCCAAGATGGTTCACTGACATAGCTCTTGGCGGGAGGCCTCAGTTACTCACCAGGTGGACATCTCCTTAGTGCTGCTTGCGTGTGCTCAAGATATGGCAGCTCGTTTTTCCTAGAGTGACTGATTCAAAAGAGAAAGCAAGGAGGAGGCGAACAGTGCCCTTTTAAGACCTAAACATACCTGCTCATGTTTTCTTCATACATCTGTTTAGCAGATAAAATTTTCCTATTTTTCTTTTTACTTATACTGTCTGATTCATGGTAGTTGCTTCAAGTTTTTGTTGACTGAGATAAACCTTCAGAGCCCGTCAAAATGCCACCATGAATTCTTTCCTGATTTTAATTTCTTTTTCCTTTTAATTCCCATATTTTTATTTCTTTCTTTGTATTATTTTTATGGCCCTATTTCTGTAGGCTGAGGGAAGTAGAATATCGCTGTGTAAAGAGCCTGTGTATAATCTGGAGCAAAGGATCCAATGCAGATTTTAGCGTTGCTACCTACAGTATGATTCTGAGTAATATCTTTGAGCCTTAGTTCCTCAACTGCAGAACAGGGTTAGGTATTACCATGAGGGTATCCTAAGGTCTGAGTGAAATAATGCCTGTTAAAGAGCCCTGGGAACTATTTTGAAGTATCTGTGTTACTTGGTTGCTTGCTTCATCTTTCCTGATGTAGAATGGTTTTTTTGAGGGCAGGGACAATTTCCCTTATTTAGATCTCTGTAGTAGCTAACACCCTACCTTGGCTATGGTGAGTACTCAGTTGCTTATTAGCATTAAGCTGAAATACCAGCAGTAGAATTTATGTAAATAAGACTATAAACTGAGGGCCAGGAATTGGTGCCTTTGGTCGGATCGTTAGATTTGATGTTGGTGAGTGTAAGGCCAGTTTTTCCTTAACTTGGCCAGTTAAAAAAGGATAAATTTGGAAATATAATCAACATGGATTGCTTGCATTTTAGGCCTTTAGTAGTTGCACTTGCTTAGCAGTATGCCTTTACTTGAAATGTTAATGATAAAGTTGTCATACCTAATTCTTATTTTTCTTTATAATTTAGTACTTTAAAGTGTTTAGAGGAGAGACTTTTAATCTGTTGGGTGCACTCCACTAAGACCCATGAAATCATGTGCAAAATTTTATGTGGGCATTTTTCTGAGATGTCAGCAGCTTTTATCATATTCTCAAAGGGTTCGAGCTAACTTAAGAACTCCTGATTTAGAGGAGATCCAGAGGTACATAATAAATATTTGTTAGATGATTAGACAACTCTGAAATTGTAAATTTCTATAAAAGCATACTTGGAAAAAATGAACATGAGCATGGAGAATCTGAAATGGATAACCACCAGAGGGTTTTTTTTAAACCATTTTTTAGAAGCATTTACTATAAAAATGCTTAACATTTTTCCAAAACTAGATGCAAATTTTGAAGTTAAGGAGGGAGAAAGTATAGGGAGAATAGTGGTTAAAAGTGGAATCTGGTTCAAAATGTATGGATTTGAATTTTGGCTCTCACTTAAGTTGGATGACCTCGGGAAAGTTATTTAACATCTACTACTTCACATCTGTCATCTGCATAAGGGAACAATAATAGTTCCTATCCTGTAAGATTGTTATGGGAATTACATGTAGATTAGTTGGGACATGATATAGTAAACATTTACTGTGAGATGGTGTTTATTCTGCAGATGTATATAGACCCCCACTCTGTGCCAGGTTCTGTTGTAGGTGCTGGGTATACAGCGGTAAATAAAACAAAGTCCCTGACCTCACTGGGCTTTCCATTCTCATGGGGGAGACAGATAAACTGAACAAATAAATTGATAGTAGCTAGTAGTAATCTATTATTGTTAAGAAGTAGTATAAGATCTGGAATGCCAAAAAGTATATGTTGTTGTTACTAGTTGCCATCAGGTCGATTCCAACTCATAACGACCCCATGTGTCAGAGTAGAACTGTGCTCCGTAGGGTTTTCAGGGCTCTGATCTTTCAGAAGCAGATTGCCATGCTTGTCTTTAAAGGTGTTTCTGTGTGGATTTGAACTGCCAACCTTTCGGCTAGTAGTCAAGTGCTTAACTGTGTGGGCCACCCAGGGACTTCAGAATGTACTATACCCATCGTTGTATGTGGCAAGTATCTAGAAATGAGTGCTCCAGAAACTTGTAAAAGGATATGCTATACTAAATTGTATCTACATTTAAATAAATTTTCTTGAACATGTATGTCTGTTTCATGGTTGGCCTAAAAAATCCTCATAATACCTTTTATTTTTAATACTTTTTAATGTGTTAAGTGAAGCTATTGATTTCTTTGTTGGTAAAAACTTTGCAGTATGTTTTCCAGTAGATGGATTTGCAGTGATCTAACCACATGTCAAGTTCATTTTTATAACTAATAGCTTGCATTTGTGAAACACATAATTATATTAACCTTAGAAGTAAATGGACAGTTTGGGGCTTGGATAGGAGATGAGAGGATGCTTGGATGTTTAAAAAATCATTTATTGAGCATTTACTGATGACTTGCACTGTGCGCTGTTTAGTGTTAAGAAAGAAATGTGATTGTGCCCACCCCGTATTTAATTTTTAAAGAGAAGATTAAAAAGATGATTTTTTTTTTTTCCTGTAAATTGTGACACAGTGCATTAAGGTTATAACTGGAGAGTAATGTGTAGTTAATGACTATAAAGTTTTGGTGGGAGAAAGGGACTCAACTTGAGGATTAGGTGAATGATGAAGACTGGTTTCTAGAAAGCCTAAGTGAAGCCTGTAGGCAGGAATGAGCATGGCATATTGAGGAGTCTCTGCCTAGATCAGAGGATCCAAACTGGAACTAGGAACTTCTTAAGAATTAATGGATAGAGTGGGGCGTTTTATGCCAACACAAGCATGCATATCTTTCTTAGCGTAGGTTTGTAAATCAAATTTTCTTGCCTCTTTTCACCTCTCTTTGTAAGTGACTCCTAGTCATGTTTGGGTCTCACTTTGAACATCTTCTCAGGCAAACTATTCTTGATTCTTTGATAGACACACTGCAAGCCATCTGCATTCTTCATTGCCCCTATTGCAATTTGGATAATGGTTTAGTGTTTGTCGCTTCTGCTAGATTGTCACCTCTTTGAGAATAAGAACCATGTTTATCTTGATCATTGCTTTATCTGCAGCATCTGGCAAAGTGCTTGAAAGACATTTTAGATACAGTAAACATATTTTGGGTGAATGACAAAACTCTTACGTGTTATAGGAAGATTAATCATATGTGGCAAAGGTAAAGAAGGAAAGTTTGGGAGCTGTAAGACCAATTAGGGGGTAGTAGGAGCAGTTCAGGTGTGAAATAAAGAGACGAGCTAGGGACAGAGCTTGGGAGAAAAAGTCACAATGCTTGGGAAACTTAATTAAGTAAAGAAAAGCTAATTTCCTGAGTGGTCTTTAAGAAAAATACTATGTTACTTTTCTGAGTCAGAAGTTTCTTCTTAAGGGTTTAATTGGAACAATAGCTTACTTTAGACACACCCATCCCTAAAATAACTAAAGGAATATTGGGTAGTGAAGGAGCATAAACCTTTGAGTCAGAAGGACTTGGGTTAATATAGTTTAACTTCTCACAAGTTGTTTTAGTTAGGATTAAGTGAGATGGCACATGTGAAGGGTCTGCAGGGCTGTGCTTAATGCCTAGTCATGTGTCCTCACATTTCTCACTCGTAGCACTGTGATGCAAGGAATACGCCACTGGGCTTAAGGAGTCAATATTTTAGGCATGGCTTTACTAGAGATTGCCTGTAGGAATTTTGGCGAATCATTGTATTTCCCTGGACTTCACATTGATTTTCTTTAAAATGGAGGGATTTTGACTAAACAAAATAATTTGGAGCTTACAAATGACGATGCTTTGTAGACTTGCCAACTACACTAAATGGAAGTCAGAACAAGGATGTATCTATTCTATCCCTTAGACAAACCCAGAACATTGCAGGAATGGCATTGCTGTATCTAGGATCTCACGAGTATTTAAGTTAGGTTCTGCATTCAAAAATCATACTTCTATTTTATATTTACAGTGATATCAAAATACCCACAGCGTCTTCTCTAGGCTGTAACATTCTTAAGATTGAAGATCGGGTCTTATTTATCTTTCACATAGTAAACTGTTGATACTCAGTAACTCAGTAGTTGGTTAAGTTCAACCTAATGTGGAAGGACTTGGCGCATGTCTTTTCTTTCTCCCTGTCGTTAGTGTGGCTGCACGAAACAAGAAAGAGAACCAGTTCTACTTTATATCGTTCTTCCAATTTTTGAAAAAACTTCGCTGTTTTTAAGTGTACAATTCAGTGTCGTTAATTACATTTACCGTGTTGTGCTACCATCACTGCTGTCCATTTCCAGAACTTTTTTATCACCCTAAACAGAAACTCAGCTCTTTATCAGCAATAACCCCTCACTCCTGGTAACTACTAATAAACTTCTGCCTCTGTGCATTTGCCTATTCTGGATATTTCATAAAAGTGGAATTATCAATATTTGTCCTTTTGTGCCTGACTTATTTCACTTAGCATAATGTTTTCAGGGTTCATCCAAGTCATAGCATATCTCAGAACTTCATTTCCCTTTATGACTGAATAATATTCCATTGTGTGGATAGGCCACGTTTTGTTTATCCATTCATCTGTTGATGGCACCTCAACCTTTTTAACAGCATATTTGGAAACAGTGATTTGAAAAAAGTTGTGATTATTCGAATAATTCAAAAAAGCATACTTCCTCAACTTATTCTTTGTTTCTTAACAAAATAAATTTACAGGCTATTATAAGACAAAACTGTTGTCTAGTCTCCTTAAGAATCTGTGAGGCTCTTTCTTTATCTTATAGAAGGGATTTTCAGAAGTTAAATTCATTGCATCCTCACAACAACCCAGTGATACGAGAAAACACAGAGATTATAATTTGCCCAAGGTCACACAGCTAGTGAGAAGTGAATACAGGCAGTCCTGGCTCCATACGTGGTCTTAACTGTTACGGTGCCTAGATGACCAGGATAATAATGGTAACCAGGGAGGTTTTAAAATGTTTAAGCACGTGTTTTAATTTTCAGCCTGTGTCTTTTGTGGAGAATAACTTGTGCTGAGAGTTCTTTTTACATTTCTGGGCCTTCATCTTCGTTTGTAATACTGGAAGAGGTAAAACTTTATAGCTTAGATTTTTCTTAAGACTATGAATTTTATAAATCAGCTTTTAACTATTGTAACTCTTCTGTGATTAGGGAAGTAGCTAGGTATTTTGTTAGCATTTTGCCTCTTTAATGTCAACAATTTTTAAGTCCCTGACTTGCTTTCTGATTTTCATTTGTATTTTGAGTATCTAGAAAGGTGATGTGTTACCAATTAGGGAAAACCCTGAGACTTCAGAAGGGTATTAGTATTTGTCTGTAAAACACTTACTAATTTATTTCTAAATTAAAAAAAAAATTGTTTTCATGATTTAACACTAATATTTTCAAAAAAACCTCCAAATAAATGTGGGCACTTCCATAGAAAATGGGTATTTTTTTATATACCATTTTTGCATATAGACATTATTCTGGAAATCTTTTTAAGAAGGTAAAATATAAACCCTCATAGTGTGATTATATAGAAATAAAATATTTCTATTTTTACATTCTTTTTGAAGATAATTGCTTGATGATCTCTTAAACTAGGTGAAAAAGCGGTTGGAGTAATCTTAAAGGGCAATAAACTAAAAATGAGAAACAAATTTAAAGTAATATGCACAGTACATAGTAGTGATTTTAAGAATGCAGCCTACTTGTTTTCCATAGACTATATTTCATCATTATTGCATGAAGTCCCTTTTGGCCAATTTAGTGAATGCTGCTGGGTCTTGGGGAAAAAATCTTTTGTCTTTATTCAGAGAAATAATTGTGGGGATAGAGAGTAGTCTTTTTCCTGATTAGAAAAATCCATTTTAGCTTTTTAAATTATAGTGATAATAGCTTATAATTACGGTAATAATAGTAATAATAATATCTTGGTTTTGGTTAATGATTTCTAGTGGGCCCCCAATTAATTTTTTATGATAATCTCAGTGTGACAAAGCCATTTGTTTTACTTGCCTTAAAAATACTATTTAAATTTGTCACTGAAAACAGGAGCAATTGACTCCACGCAAGGCACTAGCTAGGTTTGTGAACTTAACTTTAAATGAGAGGTTTATAGGTGATTTCACCGTCTAAAGCAGCTGGTTCATAAAGGAGCAGGATTCCTGACACCTTAGGTGAGTAGGAAAGGCCTTAGGGAAATTTGACTTGAACATATATAATGCATATATAGTAAAATAGACACTTGTCTTTACTTTCTTTTTTAGCTGTTTCTGAGTTTAAAGACCTAAAAACCTATAGCAGGTCAGAAAACAAAACCAGGGGACCCTAGAGAAATTGGATGTGCTCTAAGTTCCTTAACCCTGCTTAAGACCAGTTTTATGACTTAGTATTTGTCCTTGATAAATAAAAAGTTAAGTGACTACCCCTTTGTCCCTGGAATGAATATTTGGAATTGGATTTTATGTTGAGATTGTTAGGCTCATATCTTCATCAGTGGCCTAAGTGCTAAATTTGGGAAAAGTTCTTCCTGAGGATTGTGTTGCTTTGTGTGATTGACCTTGAATTAATTGTTTAAAACGAAGCTAATTAACTTGTACGAATCAAGTTCAATAGTTATCTGTAATTATTATTTTTTTTTGGTGTTAGGCACGAAACCAAAGTTCTGGTTGTGTTTTATGGACGCTAGATTAACTGCTCTCAGCTATTTGATGTGTATTATAGGCTGCATTTCAGTATTAAATCAGTAATTTACTCAGATTTTGCTTTTGAATGTATAGTAATGTGAAAATTAAATTGTTTGGCATTACTGTTTTGTATTACTAGTTGTGTGACTTTGGGTAAGTCACATAATTTTTGTGCCTTAGTTTCTCAACCTGTAAATTTAGGATACTTGCTAATAATACCTACCTTATACGATTGCTGTAAGCATTAAATGAGTTCATACATATCAAGCACTGTTCCACTTACTATGGTGTATCTCAAACACTTGGTGGTTTAGAATATTTATTTTGCTCATGAATCTACTGTTTGGGCAGAGATCCTCAGGGTCAGCTCATTTCTACTCCACTCGATGTCAGCTGGAGTCACTTAAAGACTGGGAACTGTAGCCATCAGAAGGCTCGCTGACTCATGTATTTGTTCACTCATGTATCTGTCGCATGTCTGGGGCTGGAGCTTGGGCTGAGAAGACTCAAAACAGTGGGGGTCTGGAGTAGCTGGGGTTCCTTGGATAACTCTTCCTAGCTCTGTGTACTCTGTTCACAGAATCTCTTCAGCATGACAGTTTCAAGGGGAGCCACATTTATTACATGTCAGTTCAGGGCTCCCAAACTGTGCATCCCAAGGGAAAGAGCCAGGCAGAAGCTGCCTTTTTTGACCTACCCTTGGGAGCTGACTGTATCACTTCGTGGTAGTAGTCACAGGCCTGCTGCGATTCAAGGTAAGGGAACATAGACCCCACTTCATGGAGGATTGTCAGTGTTACACTGTAATAAGAGGATATAGTATGGCAGTCTTTGAAAAATACAATCTGACACAAGCACGTAGAACAATGCAGCACATACATTAAATAGTAAGTATTGACTGTTACTATAAAGAATGGGCAGTTAGATTTAAATAGAGTAACTTTTGTGGTGTAAGTTCAGTAAGTTACAGTGGTAATCCTTTTTTTCCCCTTAAAAGAAAGTCATAAGATATGAGTGACATGCAGGGAGTTCATGGTTTTCTTGAAGTACCTGTGTCTTTTAATTGATTCAGTTATTTTAGCTTTTAATTCCTTGTCAGTGCTTAGAATAAGGACATCCTGCCTTGGGCACATCTGCAAAAGATGTCTTTGAAGTGTTAAAAAAGCAAAGATGTCACTTTGATGACTAAGGTGCGCCTGACCTGAGCATTGGCATTTTCAGTCGCCTCATATGCGTGCGAAAGCTGGACAATAAAAGAGGAAAACATAGAAGACTTGATGCATTCAAATTGTGGTGTTGGCAAAAATCATTGAATATACCATGAACTGGCAGAAGAACGAATAAATCAATTTTAGAAGAAATACAACCAGAAAACTGTAAAATGCTGGGAGTAGTGGTAGTGTCAATACCTGTCTAATTGCACGGGGGATAATACGAATCAAGATCAGCCCAAGGCTGATCCCTGGGAAGTGGAGTTCAGGCATACCTCCACTCTGCAACCTTTTACCAATTCTGACACTAGCTGTCCCTCCCACAGCACTCTCTACTTATCTTCTGGGTTTGTTAATCCATTGCAATGGCCACACAGAACTCACAGACTACTTACAGTTAAGTGGTTTATTAAGTAAAAGGGTACAACTTGAGATCAGGAACAGGAAGCGTGCAGACAAAGGCTCCCTTAGTACAGGACAGCTCTCTCAGCTCCTTTTGGCTGAGCAGGTCTCCCTCTCAGGACAGGCCTCCTCTCAGCCCCCTGAGGACAGGCTCTTCTCTACCCTCCTCCCCCCAGGACAGGATCCTCTCGGCCCTGCCATCTGTTGCCACCGGCTTCAGTGTTCACAGCACTTGGCCAGTGTTACAGCTCTTTTAGAAGGTTGCTTGCCTCCTCTCCCCCTTTGTTCTTTCTTCTGCTGCTTCCTGCTTTTTGTCTGACCAAACTTTTGTAAGGCTGGCTGTGTGTGTGTGTGTGTGTGCGCGCGCGCGTGTGCGCACGCGTGCATGTGCTCGTATGTATATGCACATATATACACAAACACAACTCCTTGTCAATTTCAAGGCACAGCCTCTGGTGGGGGGGCACAAACTGATCCCCTTTTGATAGGCCATAGATAACTGCATTTGCATAGTAGGTATGGCTGTGTCACAACTCACCTCATTTGCGTAGTCTATCAACCAATCCCTGCAAGGTACATGGCAACCATAGGGCAGGCTGCAGCCCAGGACCAGACTAAAAGTATCAAAACCAAGTTGTTTACAGCTTACTCAGGAAATGTCAGTTAACCTGGACAAAAGTAACAAACCCTCTGGTGTAGAAAACTAGGGCAAAGGTAACTCCTCAGTGTATAGGGTAAAAACCTCTCAAAGCTGTTTTTGCAAAGAACCAAGGCAAAAGGCCGGAAGGAACTCATTTCACCATAGCTCCTTAGAAGCTATGATGACAAGACTTTGTCTGGTTTACTTTGAACGTATCAGGAGAAACCAGTTTTGGGATAAAGACGTCATGCTTGGTAGAGGGTCAGCGGAAAAGAGGGAGACCCTCAGTGGGATGAATTGACATAGTGGATGCAGCAGTGGGCTCAAACATAGCAACTCTTGTGGGATGGCACGGGACCAGGCAACGTTTTGTTCTGTTACACATAAGGTCGCAGTATGAGTGGGAGCTGATTTGACAACACCTAACAACAACACAGAATAAGGAGCAAGGAACGTGATTAGTCCATTCCAGCAAATAGAGGTGTGGATAATTAAAGAATTTTTGCTCTTAAAGTTATACCACCTACACAACTTTGGGAGCCCTGGTGGCATAGCAGTTAAGAGCTTGGCTGCTGACTAAAAGATCAGCAGTTCAGATCCACCAGCCACTCTTTGGAAACCCTGTGGGGCAGTTCTACTCTGTCTGATAGGGTCACTATGAGTCGGAACCGACTCGATGACATCTAACAACAGCGACGACATACAACTTCAGACTTTTCAGAACAAGGTATTATTAAATGCTTTGTACTTTTTCGAGTTTTAACTGTTAATGATAATTTTGGTTATAACGATAGGGAAGGGATAGTGTAATTTTTCTAGTAATGAGTGAGAATTTTATTGTAGATGAAAGAAGCACCACCTGTTAGCCAAATAATAGTTTACCTTATTACAAGATTAGACAGAAGTGCCCTGTGTATAGTTGTAATGTTGTTTACCTACCATTTGACAGATATACTTTGAAAAACTATATATACTTGTTTATACTCAAAGCTTATTACCAATTACAAAGGTAAACTATGTTTTAAAACACGCACTCTGATCTTTTGTTAAGTGTCTCTTCCTTGCACTAGTGTAATTTTTTTTCTCTTTATTCCATATGGAAAGTGTTCCATTTTTTGAAAACTTAAGGATTGGAATGATGGGATATTTGTTTTATAATAATTAAGATACAAACTATGAATTGCAGAATTGCTAAAGATGTGTTTTTCAGTGATAGAATGAAAATAAAACAGCTTTGGTCCATTAGGGAGATTCTTAAGTGAAACCTCAGATCAAATATACTTTAACTTTTAGATTCTGAGAAAGTGGTTAGACTTAATCATTCTGTTTTTCTACTATATTTTTTAAGTTTATGGTGCTTTTTATCCTTTCTGTGGCTTACTTTGTGTATAATATAGCTCAGTGGTTTCTAACTTTAATGTAAAAGTACTTTCTACTTCACAGTAATTGGTAATTTTTAATAATTTAAAAAATTTTTTTGTTGAGAATATACCGTATTCTTATGCAAATAATGCACGGCTACTGCCTTTGTTTGCCTGCTGCGCCCTCCGCCTGCGAGGTAAGTGCACTATGCTAAATTCTTTTTCCAGCAACATGTGGAAGACGATTGGCATGGCGGTACTCTTGAGAAGCTGTGAAAGGGGATTGTTAGTGTGGAAATTAAAAGAAACCATTGCTTCATGATCTTAATTGTCTTCACTTCATATCATAAATACAAAATTGAGCAGAACCTCAAAGTCAAGCACTAAAACTGCAATAATGTTTCATGTTGACTTTGTAATTTGTTACATTCCTGGTTCGTTCTCTAGGACAGGGGAGAGCATGCAGCAAGTAACTTGAGTCTTGGAAAGCATTTAAATGAGTTAGGCATAAGAGGTATGATTCACAGGCATAATTTATGTGCATGTATAGTTGGAGGTCTAAACTAAGGTCAGGGAAACACTGCAGAGCTGCAGCCTTCCTAATCAATGACATAAGAAATCCTGAATTTCTTGTATTCTAATTTTTTTTGAGAGTCAGGAATAAATTATATTTGATTTCAGAGTATACACTCTTATCCCTTTCAGGTCCCTGTGTTCAGTAGTGGCTTAGACCCATTTAAGAGGTGAGGGAAGAAGAGAAGGACCCAGAGTTATCAAGGAAAACCCACAGTATAAATTTACTTCCTTACAGATCGCTGAAGAGAAGACTGCAGATAAAGCTGCCCTTTCCCATTTAACCTCAGACTGAATTTCAAATTCAGCAGTTAACCTCAGAATAAAAATATCCCAGGTCAGAAATATACCCTTTCCAGTCTGTTTCAGAGAGACATTTAAGCTTTGTTCCAGCTGCAGTCTAGGTCAGTGGTTCTGAAACTTTGGTCTTAGGACCCCTTTGCTTTCTTGAAAATTATTGAGGAAACCAAGGAGCTTTTGTTAATGTGGGTTATCTTTACCACTACTTACAGTATTTGAAATTAAAACAGAACTTTTAAAGCCATTTATTTATTTAAAAATAATAAATCCATTACAAAACCCAAAAACCAACCCTGTTGTCAAGTTGATTTCGACTCACTGCGACCCTTGAGGACAGAGGAGAACTGCCCCATAGGGTTTCCAAGCAGCGGCTGGTGGATTCAATTGCCAACATTTTGGTTAGTAGCCGAACTCTTCTGCTGTACCACCAGCTCCAAACTTGTTGCATGTTAACATAAATAACATATATTTTTAAATTATATTTATTTTGGGAGGGAACCAAATTACTATTTCAAGGAATCGTATAGATGAAGGGACTTAAGTGGATGTTTTGATACAACTTACAAAAAAGGTAAACCTAACATGCACATACTGTGTAGGTGACCACTGAAGTCACCCCTGTGACTATGGGGAAGCCAGGCTAAAGCTTAGCTCTCTTAATTACTGTCTCCCAGGGTGTACTTGTTACAGAGATAACTCTACCAGGCCAGATTCCTAGGGGCACAATCTTGTACGAGTTGGCTATGTAAGCACCGAAATCTTTGATGGATTTTATCTGCTTATATTCCGGTAATGAGTCTCAGTGAAGTCACGCAAATGAGTCATTTTTATCAGTGGCCAGTTTGTGCAGTTCCAGTAGTGACTGGTTCGCACTGTTTGTCGTGTACCTGATGCACGCCGCATTGCATTCAGCCTGCTCATCCAGTCATTCTGGTCTGGTTTCTTGAGAACCTAAAGGAAGATTCAGCCACCTTGTTGGTTCTGCAGCTTCATCAGTTTTTCAGCATGTCCTCTCTCATGAGATTGGTGAAGAAAATATTTGGCAAAATTCTTCAAAGCCACATCATTACGGTCAGAGTAGTAAGACAGGCAGGTAAGTGTAGGCGATAAGAGCTCCAAGTTGACCTGATGGTTGATGGTGACTTCCAAGTCTTGGTTGTAGTTCTGGAGCACCTGCGAGGGGGATGCTGTTGTCGTGGCAGGCAGGTGAGGCTGCTGTGCTGCGCTGGAGCATCGGGGGCCTTGGGGCAATCTAAGGGTGCTGGGAGGAGGTGGCAGAGGGTTGAGCACCAGTTTCTGTCCAGGTACTGGTTCTGTCCAAGCACTGATGAAGCAGGAAATCCCGACAGCTCTGCAAAGAACATCTCGATATATTTTTAATGAACAGTCATTTTCCCAAGTTAAAAAATACAAGAGGGCTGGTATTTTATACCTTTGTAATTGTCTTCAGTGTCTGGCTTGACGTTAGAAGACAGCTAAATTCTTGTCTGCTCCTATGTGCATTCACTGTGCTGCGATGAATTGTTTTGGTTGAAATATGTGAAGAAAATTTGGCCTTACATAGATGTTTAGTTAAAAAAGGAGAAGGGAATGTTTTAATAGCTTTTTAAAAAATTATGGCGGATATTTAACAAAACATTTACTGTTGTAACCATTTTTAAGTGTACAATTCAGTGACATTAATGACATTTACTATGTTGTGCAACTATCATCTCTACCCATTTTCAAATGTTTTTCATCCTTCTATGCAGAAACTCAATACCCTTTAATAATAATTCCCCATATTCTCCTCCCCCAAGCCCCTGATAACCACTGATAAACTTTTGTTTCTGTGCATTTGTCTGTTCTAAGTATTTTGTGTAAGTGGGATCATGGAGTATTTGTCCTTTTCTGTCTGACTTGTTTTGCTCAGCATAGTGTTTTCCAGGTTCATTCATGTTGTAGCATGTGTCAAAACTTCATTTCTCTTTATGGCTAAATAATATTCCATTGTATAGATGCCACATTTTGTTTATCCATTCATCTGTTGATGGACACTTGGGTTGTTTCCACATTTTGACTTAAGAATAATGTGACAGTGAACATTGACTATCTGTTTGAGTCCCTGTTTTCAGTTCCTTTGGGTATGTATGTAGTAGTGGAATCAATGGGTCATCTGGAAATTTTATGTTTAACTTTTTAAGGAGGCTCCAAGCTATTCTACTGTGGCTGTACCAATTTACATTCCCGTTAGCAATGCATGAGGGTTCCAGTTACTCCACACACTTGCCAACGGTTGTTATTTTTTATTTTTGTGATTTTAGCCATCTTAGTGGGTGTGAAGTGGTATCTCATTTTGGTTTTTTAATAGTGTCTTAGACAGTTTTGTGGCTTGTCTCTGGTAACAACAAAATTTGACAGGTGGTAGTTTCTTTTTTAATTCTGCTTTAAGTGAAAGTTTACAATTTACGTCAGTGTCTCATACAAAAGTTTATACACACATTGCTATGTGACCCTAGTTGCTCTCCCTGTACTGTGACAGCACAGTCCTTTCCACCCCAGATCACCCGTGTCCGTTCAACCAGCTCCTGACTCCTCTCTGCCTTCTCATCTCGCCCCTGGACAGGAGCTGTCCATTTAGTCTCATGTATCTACTTAAGCTAAGAGGCACACTCCTCACAGCTATCACTTTATGTCCCGTAGTCCAGTCTAATCTTTGTCTGAAGAGTTGGCCTCGGGAATGTTTCAGCTGTGGGCCAACAGAGAGTCCGGGGGCCATGTCTTCCAGGGTCCCTCCAGTCTCAGTCAGACCATTAAATCTGGTCTTTTTACTAGAAAGTGAGTTCTGCACCCTACTTTTCTCCTGCTGCATCAGAGGCTCTTTGTTGTGTTCCCTGTCAGGGCAATCATTGGTGGTAGCTGGGCACCATCTAGTTCGTCTGGTCTCAGACTGATGGAGTGTCTGGTTTATGTGGCCCTTTGTGTCTCTTGGGCAAATATTTTCCTTGTGTCTTTGGTGTTCTTCATTCTCCTTTGCGCCAGGTGGGTTGGGACCAATTGACGCATCTTAGATGGCTGCTCACTAGATTTTAAGACCCCGGACACCACTCAGACAAGTGGTAATTTCTTAAAGGTTATTGGCAATGTGGAATAAGAAACCATATCAGTGAACTTTTCTTACTCTTGTTAAATTAAGACCATGGTCTTGCCCTTTTCTATTGCAGTGACATAGACTTCCGTGTATTGTTTCCTCCTCTTCTCTGCTTTGTTTTTTAGCAGGCAGATATTTACAGCGTTCTCAATATTGGCAACTCTTTGACCAGGGTCATGCTGGCCAAGCAGATGTTTTGCCTGGAAGTAATTTGTGTTCTCAAACATGGAGCTGTTCTTGTATGTATGAGTTAGTCCTTGACTTCCCAAAGGAAACCATTTCATAAAATCCATGTAGTGGGACACTCTGGATGTTGGAGTGGAAAACTGGGCTGCCAGATAGTTTCTTAACAAGGCTAATGGAAAAGAGGAATGTTATGTTGAAACTGTCTCTTTTTCCTCCCTATTCCGTTAGAATCTCTAACAGTTTGTGCATTTTTGAAATGTGCAGATACTCTGTTGTCACAGCTTCTGTATGTATGTGCACATGCTTTAGTTTGCCATTCTGTCATGTAAGATTTCTTGGTTTGATGAGTCTCACTTGGGTAATAACTGTGAACGAGACCTTTTAGATTCTTTCTAGTCAAAGTGTTACAGCAGCATTGTCAACAAGTGGGAGCTTGTTAATGCAGTATCTCAGGGCCCATCCCAAACCCACTAAACCAGAATCTGCAGTTAGTAAGATCCCACCATTGCCTTCAAGTCAGTTCTGACTCATAGTGACCCTATAGGACAGATTAGGATTGCCCCATAAGGTTTCCAAGGAGTGGCTGGTCGATTCGAACTGCTGACCTTTTGGTTAGCAGCCAAGCTCTTAATCACTGGGCTATCAGGGCCGATGGGATCCCAGGTCATTCGTATATATATTAAAATTTGAGAAGCGCTTCTTTAGATTATTGAAGCTGAGTAGTGTGAATGCTTTTTCTGAGTTAGGGTTTCTTCCAAATACTAAGACTGTTGACATTCTAGGGAGGTTGCTTAGGTGTTCACATTTCACAGAATCAGTAAGTGTTTGATGACAAGGAGAATTAACCGAATGAAAAAATATTTTTTAAAAATGTTATTGTGTTTTACGCTAAAGTTTACAGCTCAAATTAGTTTCTCATTAAAAAATTTATACACGAATTGTTTGTGACAGTAGTTGCAGTCCCCACAATGTATCAGCACTCTCCCTCTTTCCTTTTCCACCTTGAGTTCTCTGTGTCCATTCGTCCAGTTTTCCTGTCTTTCCTGCCTTCTCATCTTTGCTTTTGGGCAGATGTTGCCCATTTGTTCTTGTATACTCAGTTGAACTAAGAAGTACGTTCCTTGTGTGTTAGGATTGTTTGTCTTATAGGCCTGTCTAATCTTGGGCTGAAAGGTGAATTTCAGGAGTGGCTTCAGTTCTGAGTTAGCAGGGTGTCAGGTGGCCATAGTCTCAGGGGTTCGTCTAGTCTCTCTCAGCCAGTAAGTCTGGTCTTTCTTTGTAAATTTGAATTTTGTTCTACATTTTTCTCTTGCTCTGTCCAGGATGAAAATTTTTAATGTACATATCATCTTCAGGAATATTACAAGATCTGATAGATTGTCTCCTAGTGCTCATCTTGTTATCTAGAATAATATAGGAAGCACACAGCTTTCTGTGAAATTCACATCTCCTCAGGATCTTGACAAAGTCAGAAATTACCTGCAACTTGTCTCATTTGTCCCCCTGCATCAGGACTGTACCCAATCAAAGAATCACTGAGAATCCTGGCAGCCCAGGATTGAATACTTTGTAGAGGTTAGAAGATCCTGAGAGGGGCTGTGAAGCTGGACTCCAGTTGGCTTTGCTAGGGTTTGGGTAGAGGAGGCTCTGTTGGCTTTGCCCCTTACTTCTCTTACTATTGCATTTGCATCTTACTTGTCAATGGTAGATAGAGTTCATAACATCTGTATTAATGCTGTCCTTTTATGAGGCGCTGTATCCACATGGAGCTGTATTCACATGAACTGCTGTTTTTCAAGTGAATAATATTGTATATAGACTGATTAAACAATGCTTGATGTTCATGGATATTTGTACTTTCTTGTAAGGTTCCTCCACTGTGGTACAGTTAGTGAGAGAAGTCCATTAAGCACTATGTAAACCGACACTATCTGTTCATAGTTGAATGTATCACAAGTATGAGAGTCTCTCTTGACACTGCCTGATTTAAGGAAAATTGATTGGGTTTCGTTTTCAACTAATTTTGGACTTTTTAATAAAAACAGCACAGGTACGTGATTTAAAATGGTACAGTGAAAGATAACTCTCCTGCTACTCTTGTCCTGCCCCATCTGTTCCCCACCCCCCCACCCCAACTACTATATTTTTTGTATCGTTCCAAAGAGGTTATAACCTTTAGAGGATACCAGTTGCCATGGCGTCAGCTCCGACTCAGGACGACTCTGTGTGTCAGAGTAGAACTGTGTTTTATAGAATTTTCAAAGGCTGAGTTTTTGAAAGTAGATTGCCAGACCTTTCTTCCAAGGTGCCTCTGGGTGGACTCAGACCACCAGCCTTTCGGTTAGCAGCAAGCCTATTACCTGTTTGCACCATTCTGGGACTCCTCTTTAGAGGATATCTGTGTCTGTATCTGTCTCCCTTCCTCCTTCCCTGTACCTTTGTTTTTATTTTTTGTTTTGACTTAACTATACACTTGGACATTGTACCAATTGTAAAACAATAGTTCATTGAGATTTTTCTCTTCCAGAGATTATTTATAAACTTGGTCCGACTGGTTGTTCAATTAAAGTTAATATTTGCATTTGGAGTTAATTAGCATGGCTTACGTAGATATGTGCTTCACAGTTGAAACATTAAAAATATATACAGCAAATGACAAGGAAAATAGATAACCATTTCAGGGTATGGGCTGCATGAAACTTGAGATTTCTAGGGCTTAAATTAAAATTTGTATTTCAGTAGAGAAAAACTACAGTCACAGTGAATTCCTATGTTCATGGTATAGTCCTGCGCCAGCAAATAATATACGAATAAATATGCAGATATGCAAGGGCTCGTTCACACTTAAGCATTTTATAGGGATTATAAAGTTTTAGAATAAAGTTTTAGAGTTGAAATTTAGAATCTGTATTGACTTGTAGTTAGCCAAATGAGGTTAAATAACTGAATGTCCTTTAAAGGGGAATCTGAGACTTTTTAAATAATTTATTTTTGTTGTTGAGAAATATACACAGCAGAACATACACCAATTAAATAATTTTTACATGTACAACTCAGTGACCTTGATTGCATTCTTTGAGGTGTGCTGCCATTCTCATCCTCCTTTTCTGAGTTGTTCCTCCCCCATTAACATAAACTCACTACCCGCCTTAAGTTCCCTATCTAATCTTTTGAGTTGCTGTTGTCGCTTTGATACCATATAGATAGGCCTTAAAAGAGTACAGTGCTCAAAGCAGACATTCTTTACTAATTAAGCTAAACTATTACTTGGTTTTAAGAAAACCTCGGGATATTTTTGGTTTAAAGTTTAAAGATTATCTCAGGACATTAGTTTTAGTGGTTCATCCAGCCTCCAAGGAGCCTTGGTGGTGCAGTGGTTAAGAGCTCGGCTGCTAACCAAAAGCTGGTAGTTTGAACCCACCAGCCTCTCCGGAGAAAGATGTAGCAGTCTGCTTTTGTAAAGATTGCAGCCTTGGAAACCCTGTGAGACAATTTTACGCTGTCCTGTAGTGCCGCTATGAGTTGAAATAGACTCGACAGCAACAGGCGGCCAGCTTCCATGACTCCAGAAAGTGAGACTTTTTTAATATCTGAAATATCCCATATAAACATTTTTGCTAACTTAAGGGTGAGTTCATTTAATGTTCAACACAAACCATTATCAAGTTTACTTAATAAGTTAAAATTCATGTTAAATCCTGATTTAGATACACTTTTCTGTGTGTTTGAAAGTCTCTATGATTAAAAATTTTGGGTTGGGAGTATACCCCTTAAAAATTGATGTATTTTCAAATTTGGCTACTGGCACTTCTTAAATTGCAAGCAGACATTTTGATAGATTTAGTCTGAAAACATTCTTACTGTTGGCTCTTCTGTGATTGAACCTACTTTCACGTAGTTATCTTTTGGGAAGATATTGAAAATAGAAAATTAAAATGACTCATTTAAAATGAAGGCAAAAGTATGGTGCATTTTATTAAGCCATGAGATTTTGAGCATTCTGATCATTAATATGTAATTTTTAAAGTAAAAGGTTTACTACTAAAGTGAAATAATTTGTTTATAGATAAGTAAAAGGAATTGATTGACATTGTCTTTTTTGGTAGATAGAGATTAAAAAAAAATTTTGAGAGCCAGGAAAAGACTTTTTATTTGGACTTAAGGTAAAATCAGACGTTTATGGCACTCATGTTTTCGCTATTTTGCATTTTTATTTAGAAGAGAAAAATTTCTCAACTTTGAGATGGAAAGAGGTAGGATGTGGCAGCAGTTGTATTATCAGTTGGTGAATAAAAGGTTTCAGGTCAACAAATGATTTGCAGAACTGTAAAGATAATCTCTTGATTCTGAATTAGGTATGCTGGGAAACTGATTTATTACTTCATTATGGCTCTTAGAATTATGGAAGGGATGAGATGTGGCAGGGTTATATAGTTCTGCTGTATGTGGGTTTGTACGTTTGGTTTGTTTTCTGTATAGTATTGGGCAGTTCATGTCTGCCAAAAGTTGCTTAAATTATGCCGTATCTTGTTTTGAGGTACTCTTCGTTTTTTGCCTTGATTTGCACTTTTTGCCAACTAATTTCAAAGTAGTGCCTTTTTCTAATGGAGAATGGTTAGTGTGCTTTCTTTGTATGGAGCCAGAATGTCAAGTGATAATACATATTTTTTAAATTATTTTATTTATTTTTTGTTGTTGAAAATATACATAGCAAAATACACACCAGTTTAACTGTACACGTACACCCTCCTCTTCTGAGTTGTTCCCCCTCCCTTAACATAAACTCACTATCTAATCTTACGAGCTGCTGTTGTCAGTTTGATCCCATATAGAAAGATCTTAAAAGAGTATAAGCAAAAATATTGTTTGGTTTTGAGAATACTTCAGGGGATATTTTTGGTTTAAGGTTTAAATCAAGTGGTAATCTTAATTAAATATTTATAAGATCATATTCATGTTAGTGAATTTCTAGGAATAACACAGACTTTTTTCTTCTTTTGTAGCATAAGCAGTACTATAATGGATGTAGACAGCACAATTTCCAGTGGGCGTTCAACTCCAGCAATGATGAATGGACAAGGAAGCACTACTTCTTCAAGCAAAAATATTGCCTATAATTGTTGTTGGGACCAGTGCCAGGCTTGCTTCAACTCTAGTCCAGATCTGGCAGATCACATCCGTTCCATACATGTAGATGGTCAGCGAGGAGGGGTTGGTTTTGCCATTTCTTTTTTCCACTCCCTGTTTTCATTAGTTTTAATGATTTATAATTGCTAGTTAGGTGTTTTTTCTGAAAGTAATTTGGGATTATTTTTACATAGGATTTTTTTTTCCCCCAGAATGATTTTTTTTTCTTTTAATTACTTCCCACAAACTTGATAGATTCAAATGAAAATAGAGCATATTACATACTGGATTTTAATTTGCTCTTAGGTATGTTATTTTGGAAAAATTATACTTCTAATAATACAGTGGGACTATTATAAATGAATACAATATATTGTATGGTTCTGATGTTTTGCGAACATTTAGGGATTGGTACTGCCTTGTGTTTCTCTTGTTAGAGTGGTTGTAAATTATTCCTGATGGTGACATTAATTAGACTTGATACCAGGATTAATATCTACATTCCTATTAAGTGACAACCCTCACTCATTATTTGTGAGTAATAATTGATGATTTTTCCCAGGTCTTGTCAAAGCTAGTTTAGATGGAAAGTTCTGATTAGTCACCGTTGACCTATATCCTCTGAGGAGTGCATTTAATTATGTGTTAGTTCACATAACTTTTATTGGATAGTAAATAAAGACCTAAGCAAATTAGGTGGGGCAAGGTGAAATGGACCAAACTATTAATTTGTAATTTTTTTCAATTTTACGTGGGTTTGTCTTAGTTACTACACTTAGTACATTTTCCAGAAATTAATGTCACATTGTAAGTACAGATAATTTATTAGACCACATGTCTTCTAGCAGCCTGCCATTACTGTTGAGATGTACACTGATACTAAAGTGGTTAAAAAATCATTGTGGTTTAAGTGAGTGGGTGAGTAACTGTTTCCAAGGTTGTATTGATATTTAGATTATAATATTGATCTTTGTTCCTTTTTAACACACAACCATATAAGAATCCTTAACATTTTAACCAGTGGTGTTACATTTGAAATTTCATTTAAGAAATACTTGCCTCTGTCACAGTATATTGTGTGTCAGCAATCTTTTTATTATCCACACTAGTTAAGTAAATATTTGTCTTATTGGATTTAATATGTATGGTATCTGAGTAACTAGTAAAATGTACTTCCAGATAGGCTGTTAATGAAGTGGGTCCATATATGGTATTTTCACTGCAAAATCCAGCTCAGTGGTTAGGCTGCTTTGGCAAATTTAGTCGTTTTTTACCCCCTCATATATGTTGGATTTTTTGCTGTGGGCTATCTTACCAGGTTGCTTTTCTGGCCATTACAGATCTGCCTTTGGTGAGCCAGTGCTTGAGGTCACTTGGCATATACCACCTAGATAGTCTGTTGAGCGATGGCATGATGTTTTTTTGTCATTCAACTTAGCAGCTGTATATAGGATCACAGGCTAGGTAGGTCATCTCTGGGCTTTTCTCAGTAGGTGTGTGAGCGTGTTTTTAGATCTTTGTCTTGGGTTCTCCAAGTTGAGTTAGCCAATGAGAATGTTTTCAGCCTTTACAGGTTTGTAGAAAAAAGGAAGTTTTGGCCCAGATTTTATAGTTTAACTGTATCAGTCATCGCTACAACTGTATGTACCTTGTTGATTTTACAGGACTAGGCATGAAGTCTTGTTATCAGTACCATAAGTATAATCTTACTGAAATGAACCCCCACATGTCATTTCTTGAATGCTTACTCATAAAATTATTACAAATAATGTGCTCTTTAAGGATAATGCTGTTTTAATCAAGAAAGAAGCCCTGATCTTTGAAGGACATCAATTGCTAAACTATAAAGGATTAGAGAAGTGCAGAAAATGCATTCCATTTATTTCTGTATTCCAATCATTTGTATAAGCTTTCTGAATGGTAACGTGTATGAGAATTTGAAAACTTGGTATTACTATATAGGATAAGAACTCTTAATCTGATTTTGTCCTTTGAGGTTGGACTAGAGTAGTAGTTGGGTGAAACATCTGATTTTGATGTTATAATTGTTTTTAGATTTCTTGTTTCTCTTTCTATCCCAAGTGTTAAACTGTCATAATGGAATAGAAAAAAATGAGGGAAAAAATTGGTAACCCTAGTAGATTTTATGCTTCTTATTGTTGAAAGATGACAATTTTACTGGAGCAGTAAGTTAGCAAGATCTAAATACTGTATTTTTTTCCCCTCATCCCACTCTAATATTTCTGGAAAAACAAACAAAACATCACACAACAGCTTAGAAACTTCTTTCCCTTCTTTGAAGTTATTTATGTTGCCATGTCTATGTGGACTTTATGTTTGGAGGCTGAATGAAGTCAAGTGGAGTGTAGGTTTTCTTGATCTTTTTATGTACCAAAGTGGGTAGCTACTTGATTTCTACATTAAAAGTTAAATCAGCAATTTAAACACCAAACTATGATTATAACTTTCTCCTACTCTTTTTTTTTTTTAAATCATGGAGTGATTCCTGCTGTTTAAAAAATAAAAACAAACTAAAAAGAAAAAGATAAATAATAAACCTTTTGTGTTAAGTGTAATAGAATTGGGTACTTCTGTGTATGACTAGATTCAAAAGCTAGTCCTGAGCTCCTTTATTAATCAAATTTCAAATCCCTGTGCTTGATTAATACACACCGAGGTCTTAGTAGGTGGGGAATCTTCATCTTGTAGTGTTTTACTGGTTCAGTGTAAGATACATCAGTTTTTTGTGTTTTTTTTTTTAACTTTCTCATATTATAATCACTTGCCAGAAAGAAAGCTGTTCAGTTTTCTTTTTTAAAAAAATAATTTATTTCATTTTTATTGCTGGTGCTGTTAAAATATGCACAGCAAACCATACACTAATTCAGCCATTTCTGCATGTACAATTCAATGACATTGATTACATTCTTCAAGTTGTGCAACCATTCTCACCCTCCTTTTCTGAATTAATTCCTTCACGGTTAACATAAACTCATTGTCCCCCTAAGCTTCCCATCTGACTAACTGTTGGAATTGCTGTTGCACTTTGATACCATATAGATAATTCTTTAAAAGAGCACAGTGCTCAAGACAGACATTCTTTACTAGTTAAGCAAAACTATTATTTGGTTTAAAGAAGACTTCAGGGGTATTTTTGGTTTAAAGTTTAAAGATTATCTTAGGGCAGTAGTCTCGGGTTTACCCAGCCTCTGGCTCCGGAATGTCTGGATTCCATGAGAATTTGAAATTCTGTTCCACATTCCCCCTTCCCCTGCCAAAATCAGGATTCTTTTATAGAATGTTTCACAGAACATTCAGTTCTTCTGGTGTCATGGCACAGAGGACAGTTGTTCATGGAGGCACTTAGCCACACATTCCATTTCTTTCTCTGATACCTGACTCCTCTTCTTCTCTGTTACTCCAGAGGAATAGAAGCCAGTTGTTATACCTTGCAAGTACAATTGTTACAATTGTTGTAAGCTTGCAAACCTTTTAAGGCCTCAGGCACTATGCAGTGAAGGTAAGAGGTAGAACAGAAACAACTACCTGTGTTTTATTGATTTTATAGGACTAGGCATGAAATATTTGACCATTTAACTGGGATGTCCCAATAAACCATGACCCTAAACCTCCAAACCAAGGAACCAAATCCCACGAGGTGTTTGGTTGTATATAAACAGCACCAGCAGCTGCTCTTCTTTTGTTGTAGAAATACTTATCGCACAAAATTTGCCAGTTCATCTTTTTACAGGTGTACAGCTTAGTGATATCAGTTACAATGATCTGCTGTGCAACCATTATCCTTGATCAGTGTTCTTTAAACAGGGACTTCCTTTTTCCCCTCCTTCTCACCCCTTGTAACCAATAATAAACTTTGATCTCTGTACATTTACTTATTCTTGTCATTTTGTATAAGTGAGGTTATACAACATTTGTCCTTTTGTGATTGACTTTTTTCACTCAGCATAGCGTCTTCAAGATTCATCCATGTTGCATCACGTGTCAGGACTTCATTTCTCTTTGTGGCTGAGTAGTAGTCCATTGTATGTATGTACCACATTTTTTAATCCGTTCATTCGTCTGTGGACATTTAGGTTGTTTCTACTTTTTGGCTGTTGTAAGTAGTGCTGCAGTGAACATTGGTGTCACTGCTTTCAAGTCCCTTGGGTGTATACCTAGTAGTGGACTTGCTGGGTCATATGATAGTTTTATTTTTCATTTTTTTGCAGAATTGCCACACTGTTTTACATAATAGCTGTACCATTTTGAATTCCCACTAGCAGTGGGTAAATGGATAAGGGTTCCAATTTCCCCACTAAACCAACCAGACCAAACCTGTTACTGTCGAGTCGATTCTGATTCATAGTGACCCTATAGGACATAGTAGAACTGCCCTGTAGGGTTTCCAAGGAGCGCCTGGTGGATTCAGACTACCGACTTTTTGGTTAGCAGCCAAACTCTTAACCAGTACACCACCAGTGTTTCCAGTTTCCCCACATTCTTGCCAATGTTTGTTACTTTGCATTTTTTTCAAGCCATGTTACCCATTGCCATCGAGTTGATTCTGACTCATAGCGACCCTATAGGACAGAGTAGAACTGCCTAATACGGTTTCCTTGGAACAGCTGGTGGATTTGAACGGCTGACCTTTTGGTTAGCAGCCAGGCTCTTAACCACTGCGACACCAGGGATCTTTAAGTCATCCTAGTGGGAGTGAAATGGTATCTCATTGTGGTTTTGATTTGCACGTCTGTGATGGCTGATGACATTGAGCATCTTTTCTTGTGTTTGTTGGCCATTTGAATATCCTCTTTGGTAAAATACCTATTCAAGTCCTTTGCCCGTGTTTTGATTGGATTGTCTTTTTTTTTCTTTTAATTGTGCTTTAAGTGAAAGTTTATAGTTCAAGTTAGTTTCTCATACGAAAATTTATACACACGTTGTTATGTGACCCTAGTTGCATTCCCTGTAATGTGACAGTACAGTCCTCCATTCTACCTCAGATTTCCCATGTCCTTTCATCCAGCTGCTGTCCCTTTTTGCCTTCTCATCTTGCCTCCAGACAGGAGCTGCGCATTTAGTCTCTTGTATCTACTTGAGCTAAGAAGCAGTCTCTTCATGAGTATCATTTTATGTGTTATAGTCCAGTCTAATCTGTCTGAATTCATAGTTGGCTTTGGGAATGGTTTCAGTTCTGGGCTCAGAGAGTTTGGGAGCCATGTCTTCCAGTGTCTGGTCTAGTAAAAAGTCTGGTCCTTTTACTAGAATTTGAGTTCTGCACCCCACTATTCTGCGCCATCAGGGACTCTGTGTATTCCCTGTCAGGGCGGTCATTGGTGGTAGCCGGGCATCATCTAGTTCTACTGGTCTCAGACTGATGGAGTCTCTGGTTTATGTGGCCCTTTCTGTTTCTTGGGCTGATATTTTCCTTGTGTCTTTGGTGTTTTTCATTCTCCTTTGCTCCAGGTGGGTTGGGAACAATTGATGTGTCTTAGATGGCCACTCGCTAGCTTTTAAGACCCCAGACGCCACTCACCGAAATGGGATGCAGAACATTCTCTTAATAAACTTTGTTATGTCTTTTGACCTAGATATCCCCTGAAACCATGGTCCCCAGTCCCCCACCCCTGCTACTCTGTTCCTCAGAGTGTTTGGTTGTATTCGGGAAACTTATTAGCTTTTGGTTTAGTCCAGTTGTGCTGACTTCCCTTGTATTATGTGTTGGCCTTCCCTTCACCTGAGATAATTCTTATCTACTATCTGATTAATGAATGCCCCTCTTCCTCCCTCTTTCTCCTTCCCCACCCTCGTAATCATCAAAGAATGTTTTCTTC
>NW_004444225.1:1471522-1474345 GCF_000243295.1 Trichechus manatus latirostris
TAGTCATCTAGTGCTGCTGTAACAGAACTACCACAGGTGGATGGCTTTAACAAAGAGAAGTTTATTCTCTCACAGTCCAGTAGACTACAAGTCCAAATTCAGAGCATCAGCTCCAGGAGAAGGCTTTCTCTCTCTGTCGGCTCTGGAGAAAGGTCCTTGTGATGCATCAGTCTTTCCTTGGTCTGGGAGCTTCTCTGCGTAGGAACCTCAGGTCCAAAGGTCGCGCTCTGCTCCTGGCACTGCTTTCTTGGTGGTATGAGGTTCCCATGTGTCTCTGCTTGCTTCTCTCTTTTATATCTTAAAAGAGATTGGAGTAAGACACTATCTAATCTTGTAAACCTCATTAGTATAACCTCATCACAGTGATAGAATTTACAACACATAAGATCACATATAACCTCATCATAGTGATAGAGTTTACAACACATAAGGAAATCACATCAGATTACACAATCCTACAACATTGGGAATCATGACCCAGCCAAGTTGACAGATATTTTTGGGGGACACAATTCTATTTATGACAATGTCTTCCAGACTCATCCATGTTATGAGATGTTTGTCAGATTCATCGTTGTTCTTTATTGTTGCGTAGTATTCCATTGTGTGAATATACTGTAATTTGTTTATCCATTCGTCCGTTGATGGGCACCTAGGTTGTTTCTGTCTTTTTGCTGTTGTGAACAGTGCTGCAGTGAACGTGTATGTCCAGATATCTATTAATGTGACAGCTTTTATTTCTCTAGGATATATTCCAAGGAGCGGGATAGCTGGATCCTATGGTACTTCTATTTCTTGCTTTTTAGGGAAGCACCAAATCAATTTCCAAAGTGTTTGTATCATTTTACATTCTTATCAGCAGCGTATAAGTGTTCCAGTCTCTTCACAACCTCTCCAGTATTTATTATTTTGTGTTTTTTGGATTAATGCTATCCTTGTTGGGATGAGATGATATTTCATTGTAGTTTTAATTTGCATTTCTCTAATGGCTAATGATCATGAGCATTGCCTCCTGTGTATGTTAGCCACCTGTATGTCTTCTTTGGTAAAGTGCCTGTTCATAATCCTTTGCCCGTTTTTTAGTTGGGTTATTTGTCATTTTGTTGTTGAGGTTTTGCAGTATCTTGTAGATTTTAGAGATTAGACCCTGATCAGATTTGTTGTAGCCAAAAATTTTTTCCCAGTCTGAAGGTTGTCTTTTTACTGTTTTGGTGAAGTCTTTTGACTGGCATAAGTGTTTGATTTTTAGGAGCTCCCAGTTGTCTACTTTTTCTTCTGGTGTTTGTGCATTGTTAGTAATGTTTTGTATTATGTGTATTCCATGTATTAAGGCTCCTAGCGTTGTCTCTATTTTTTCTTCCATGATCTTTATCATTTTTGATTTTATATGTAGGTCTTTGATCCATTTTGAGTTAATTTATGTGTATGGTGTGAGGTATGAGTCTTGTTTCATTTTTTTGCAGATGGGTATCCAGTTTTGCCAGCACCATTTGTTCAAGAGACTTTTCCTTAATTAACGGAATTTATGTCTGGATTCTCAATTCTGTTCCATTGGTCTTTGTATCTGTTGTTATACCAGTACCAGGCTGTTCTGACTACCATGATTGTATAATAGGTTCTAAAATCAGGTAGTGTGAGGCCTTCCACTTTGTTCTTCCTCAGTAATGCTTCGCTTATCTGGGGCTTCTTCCCTTTCCATGTGAAGTTGGTGATTTGTTTCTCCATCTCATTAAAAAATGCCATTGGAATTTGGATTGGGATTGCATTGTATCTGTAGATTGCTTTGGTTAGAATTGACATTTTCACAACGTCGAGTCTTCCTATCCATGAGCAGGGTATTTTTCCCACTTATGTAGGTCTCTTTTGGTTTCTTGAAGTAGCATCTTGTAGTTTTCTTTGTATAGGTCTTTTACGTCTCTGGTTAGATTTTATTCCTAAGTATTTTATCTTCTTGGGGGCTATTGTAAATGGTGTTGATTTAGTGAGTTCCTCTTCAGAGTTCTCTTTGTTGGTGTATAGGAATCCAACTGATTTTTGTATGTTTATCTTGTATCCTGATACTTGGCTGAAATCTTCTATTAGTTCTAGAATTTTGCTTGTGGATTCTTTGGGGTTTTCTATGTATAGGATCATGTCATCTGCAAATAGAGATACTTTTACTTCTTCCTTACCAATCTGAATGCCCTTTATTTCTTTTTCTAGCTTAATTGCTCTGGCTAGGACCTCCAGCACAATATTGAATAAAAGTGGTGATAAAGGGCACCTTTGTCTCATCCCCGTTCTTAAGGGGAATGCTTTCAGACTCTCCATTTAGGATGATGTTGGCTGTTGGCTTTATATAAATGCCCTTTATTATGTTGAGGAATTTCTCTTCTGTTCTTATTTTGCTGAGAGTTTTTATCCTGAATGGGTGTAGGACTTTGTCAGATTCCTTTTCTGCATCGATTGATAAGATCATGTGGTTCTTGTCTTTTGTTTTATTAATGTGATGGATTACATTGATTGTTTTACTAATATTGAACCATCCCTGCATACCTGGTATGAATCCCAGTTGGTCTTAGTGAATTATGTTTATATGTTGTTGAATTCTATTGACTAGAATTTTGATGAGAATTTTTGAGTCAGTGTTCACGAGGGATATTGATCTGTCATTTTCTTATTTCGTGGTGTCTTTACCTGGTTTTGGTATCAGGGTTTGCTGGCTTCATAGAATGAGTTTGGGAGTATTCCATCATTTTCTATGCTTTGAAATACCTTTAGTAGTAGTGGTATTAACTCTTCTCTGAAAGTTTGGTAGAATTCTCAAGTGAAAGCATCCGGGCC